>NC_090935.1:1478043176-1478354048 GCF_040938575.1 Ambystoma mexicanum | reverse complement strand
GTAGTCACTGGTTCCTGGTTTACCATCATCTGGTGCAATGTGGCATTTTCTGTCTTTTACTTCTGGAACCTCAGTAGTTAAGGTCTGCACAGCATAGATCAATTCCTGCACTTGCTCCATAGTAGGTTCGGGAAAGTGGTGGTCGGGACTCACAAACTCTCACCTGTGGGTGTCAGAGACCATCTGGTGTTCAGGCGAAATGAAAATAGGTAAAGTCATCCCTTTCTATACACCATTGTGTCCTCCTGAATGTAACAGGAACGGCAAGAGGAGCTTCCAGCGGATCGTCCTCAATAATGGGGGAAAAGCTGAGTAGGCAGAAAAACCCTGGAGATGGAATACAGCGTTCAAGTGGATGACTTCAGGTAAGTTCAGCAGAGAAGGCTGGAATCCGGAAATTCAGGGGATGAGGAACTGCAACGCAGAAGGGAATCAAGCAAAACGAGCAGCAAGGAACAACTAGGATGAGTTATAGTAGAAGGGCAGAGGGATGGAGGAGCAAAACAAAAGCAAGGAAGGAGAAGCAGGGGAGAGGCAGAAAGGCCTTACTGAAAGGAGGGAGAGTACGGGCAGCAGCAGCAGCTAGAATGTATGGTGACATGATAATCAGACCGAACTACGGTCTGAATAACAATCCCAGCAGTAACAGAGCTTAGGCGGTGGCTATTTTGAAAAAAGCTGGACCGGTACCTCACGCTTCCATAATAGCACAACAGCAATGGCCAGTATTGTTGCGCCTGCTTCCAGTGCCGCCAAACAGACCACTGTCATATTGCGGACCTGGTGTCTGTGACAGCATCCTTTTAAACAAGGAAAGAGACGCCGGATACCCATATACCGTGCCCACTTGTAGGCCTGATTTGGCTAAGGCCAACAAAAACTCCAGCACTGAGAAGGTTGGACACGACAGGGGATCCACTCTCTTTGCCTTGCACCAAGTTATGAACTTTCTCCACCTGTATGCGTAAAGAGACCTAGTGGACAGCCCACGTGCAGCCAACAACACATCTAGCACATCCTCTTCAAAGTCCCAGTCCCCGTACCACAGCCTCTCAAGAGCCAAACATACAAGGATACCGCATCAGGGTACGTGAGTGGATCCGTGAGCCTTCTCAGTGTTGGTCAGGTTGGCTATCTGCATTCTTATTATCTCCTTCATTGCATCAGCTGGACTGTTGGGTCCTTAATCTTGCATCAATGCATTCGGTTTGATTCTCTATGGTTTCGGCCAACATGCCCCTCAGTTCACATTACTGGGGTGCCTGGTACTACTTACATATATATGGAGTAGATTAACGGCATGCATACAAATTATATGTGTATGGGTTTCTAATGCCACTGAATGCCTTCCTGCACGATACTCCTTTCAGACTGAGAGTACGAGCACATTACTTTTTCTGTGTCCAGGGGCACAAGATGGATCCAGCTTTCCTCTATCTTTTCACGGTCCGTCTGTGTTTGGCAGCAATGAATTATGGTCGATTCAGACCTGTGTATTGGCCCATTGTAGTGTGCATGATTTCCTCTTTAAAAACAAAATAACTGATCTGTGTTTTTTGTATTAGTTTCCAGCCCCTGTCCTTCCTGACTCACAGTTTAGCCTCGGTTTTACTGATTAGGACAACTTGCCATGTGTTTCAGAAGAGGTATTCTTTATTTTTACAGCCCTATATTTGGGTGGGTCTACTTTGCAATGTTTTACTTATCTGACTGGCACGCATGTTTTGTTTCTTCCATGTCTTCTCTTGCATCTAGCTAGCAGCTAGCATGGAGCTGTGGGCTTCATATGAATACATATAAATAACCCTGTAAAACAGATGGACGTGTTTGAAGAATTCGTCCACTTACCTCAGTTTAACCAGTGGTTTCACCAGTAGTTTAACCAGTAGTTGGGATGCTCGCTTGGCTCTGGTAAGTCTCAGGGGACATAGGCCTTCCATGCATGTGATCTTTGGCCCATTATTTCCTCTTCTAGATTAAATCTTGTTGTAGCTTTTCTATGATGGTGGGGGGAATATCTTTTTACTATTGGATCAGATGTGTCAACTTTTGTATGTTTGGTGATGGCATTTTATTAAGGCGCTAGAATCTGGTATTCATATGATTGTTTTCTAGGCCATTTACTATTATGTTTTTGGATTTTTGATTTCAAAGAGTCATCCATCTTTCTTGGTCCTGACAAAGACGCCGAATGATCTATATTGCCGAAATGTTTGGGATGTGCCCCCTTCAGTTTGAATAGATGCCCACTAATATAATTATGCGGAGAGTGGTGAACTGTGTCTGCTGCTAATATATAACACAACATAGGTTTATTTTGGGTTGGGGCACACCATTCTACCTAGACCTGTGGTGTTTTCAGACATTAGTCACCTCTAGTGCCCCCTCCTGGCCCTAGACTAGATTCAGAATAGGTACCCTGTGCCCCCTGCTGGGGGTGCCTGGAAAATGATGGGCAAGATGAAAAAAACCTGAGTTGTTTGTAGGTTGCAGATATCTAATTGTGGGTATCTGGCATTTTGATCAATTACTTTGTTCGTTTGATTCTATTTGATTCATGTTGTTCTTGATTTGATTGTTTATTGCAATAGTTGTGGTATGTACACGTTGTTTTTGAGTAATCCTTATACAACATCACTCTGATACATTGAATATTGATTAAATGAATTGTGCATTTTTTACATTTTCTTTTTTGGACCAATTTGTATGCTTGGTTTTTGTATATGTAAGACTTATTGATGATTTCTTAGAGCAGATCTGGCACTACTGTGAGAGGTGAGGCGAAGGCCCAGCTCATCAAAAAGAAAAAAACATTAGAATACGTTGCTAATAATTCCTGATGGGAACATATCTTTTTATATTTGTTTATGCAAGTTGACAGGGTCCGGGTTCAAGGGAAGCATATTGCCTCCCCACTGTAACAAGAGATCTGGCCTCTGAGGAAGCCGTTGAGTTGGGCATATGGCCAGTTCTAGGAGATCTGGGCACCACATCCTCCTGGCCCAGTCTGGTGCGATCAGGTGAGAATCCAATGGATGAACAGTAGCAGTGGGAAGTGGTCGAAGACCCACTCCACCAGAAACGTGTCCCCAATGCCCCTGTAGAGGGAAAGTCCCTCGGACAGAACTGTTTGCATTTTGCGTGGGCTTTCGTCGCAAACAGGTCCACTGTTGGAGTGCCCCACCATGTGAATATCTCTGTAATGACCTCCAGGCATAGCCCCCACTCGTGGGAGACCGAGCTATGCCTGCTCAGAGTGTCCGCCAACCCATTCTCCACGCCCACCAGATGAGCAGCAGAGACTGAGGTGGAGAAATTACTTACCAGTAATGTTCTTTCTATGGATTCTTCTCCCACAGATTCATCATCTTGATAGCTACTTAGCCAGCGGCAGCTGCTCAGAAATCTTTTCAACAAGCGGCGACGATTCCCTTGTATACAGCTGCACCATTCCTCGATCGCAAGGACAGCGACACTGCTGCGTGAGTGACAGCTAGGCTGGAATGAAGGGGGGAAAACTGTTTAAAGCAGGTCACTGGGACCTGGAAAGCAGAGTCGAACACTGGAACGAAAGAACCGAAGATGAGCTGAAGGAAGACGACTGCTGCAACTCCTGGTCCACTGTTGAAGCCCTGATGCAGGTCCGAATTGCTTGAAACTCCATCGACAGAGAAGCCCTTCAAGGTTAACTTCCTCCCTTGAGTTTGGTGGGAACAACCAACTTGCAAGACACCTGGATACCGTCCCTATACTAGTCGACTTTTCTTCAGAGTGCTGTTGAAAACCGGATAGCCAGTGGGAAGGATACCAGTATGTGTTCTTTAAGGCACTCACACTTTAGACCGACATTTTGCCAAGCTTGTGGCCTCTTCCCTGGGCAGTGCAGGAACCTCCTGACGTCCTCCTTCTTGTCCCCACGACTGAAGCTCAGGAACAGCGAGATTTGCAGGAACTGCCAGGAACAACTGCCTCAGCTACAGCTCTTCTTCATTTTAAAGGTACTGTGCAAGTGCAGTGCAGAACTCCGTTCGGGTGCGGTGAAAGTTTGTGAAACTTTCCGGACTTTGAAGGCTGGTCCTTCCCTAAACCAACATCTAACTTTTCGTCTGACCAACTACTTCTAAAAACCGTGGCAAAGACTTAACCGTTTACTACCAAAACTGTGCTATCCTATACAAGACTCTGAACCATTGACTTTGGCCCAGGCCTATTGAATTGAATTGCTGGTTGTAGTGAACTGAAACTATTTGCCCTACCTCTGAAAGTATTTGTGCATTGATTCTTCTTAAACTTGCCTTTCTACCCCTTTTTAAGGTAACTGAAGTGCCATTTTGCTCCCACTTCAGGGGAGCTGAACTTGTTCAGAAACTGATTGGTTGTGTATTGTAGTATATTAGATTGTGATATTGAGCTGTTCTAACTAGTAGAATGTTTTTCAAATGACTATGTAAATAAATGTATATTCTTTTACCAAGAAACCTTAACTAAGTGTTTATTTGAATCACTGTGATTGCTAGTCCTTTGTGTAACCCCTTGTACTGCTCACTTTACTCTTGAGATAAGTCTGGCTGCTCAGCCACTGCTACCACATTACTGTGTAGTACAGGCTTGAACCAAAGGTGAAATTGTACTTACACTTGTAGTCTTAATTGTGTGTAGTGTTCCCAAAGGGTACTGCACATGATTCTGCCTAACAGGATGGAAGGGTGATGAGAAATCTGTGGGAGAAGAATCCATAGAAAGACCATTACTGTTAGGTAATTTCTCCTTCAATGGATTGCATTCTCCCACTGATTCCTCATCTTGATAGACTTCCAAAGCAGTATACTTGTTGAAGGAGGGTTGGAAGTTAAACCAAGAAGCTTTGGAGGACTGCCCTACTAAAGTGCGAATCTGTGCCACAGCTCAAGTCCAAACTGCTTGACAAACGAGTGCAGAGAGCACCACATTGCTGCAAAACAGATGGTCCCTTACCGGCACTCCCCTCTTAAGAGCAAATGCAGCAGCCACACCTCTGGTAGAGTGGTTCCTAAGCCCCGCAGGGACCTACTTGTCTGCGGACTGATAGCATTCAGAAATGCATAGCACTAACCAACGCGATACAGTCTGCTCCATGACTGCTTGACCCAACCTCGATTGTGAAAAGGCTATAAACAACTGCTAATTCTTCCTGAAGCAGCCCGTCCTGGCCAGGTAAAACTTTGTGTCCTCTTGGGGTCCAGCCTGTGGACCCTCTCCTCATCCTCAGATGGATGTGTTGGGGGTGGAACACTGGGAGGTCTATACTCTGTCCCAGATGAAACTCTGACACCAACTTTGGTGGAAACCTGGGACGCACCTTCAGGGGGAATTTCTCCTTTCTCCAGGGAGCCCTTCTCCTTAAAACATCTTAGAAAGGGTCTTTTTCTGGAGAGTGCTTGCATGTTAACCCTCCTAGCAGATGTTATTCCCACCAAAAAATCTGCCTTTAATGTGACTAGTCTGATGGAAGCTGAATGCAAAGGCTCAAATGGAGTGACCATCAGAAAAGTAAGCACTAGGTTCAGATCCCACTCTGGGACTATGAAGGGTGAAGGAGGCAAGAAATTCACAAGGCCCTTTAGGAACTGTACCATCACCGGGACAGTAAAGAAGGAGCCCTTTTCTGGTATCCTCTTAAAAATAGACAGAAGCACTGCATACCTTTTCTCTGTGCCCACTTGTAGAGCCGATTTGGCTAGGGCCAACAAAACTCCATTACCAATTAAGTGGGTCACGCCATGGGGTCCACTCTTCTGCCTTTGAACCAAGTCATGAACCTTCTCCATCTTCACGCATACTGAGAGATAGAGGATGGTCTACAGCAGCCAACAGCACCTCAAGTACCTCTTAATCGAAGCCCCCTACCTCAGCCTCTCAAGAATCACACATATATGTTGAGAGGGCTCAGGTTCGGGTGAAGCACTTTGCCTCCCGACTGCAACAAGTGGTCCAGCTTCCAAGGAAGCCGGAGGGGTGGGCATGTAACCCCAGTCTGGGGCGATCAGGTGAGACCTGAATCTCTGCAACCTCCTGAGAACCCAAGGGATGACAGGGATTGGTGGTAATGCATAGTGGAGGTTGAAAGTCCACTCCACAATGAGAAATTACTTAACAGTAATCCTCTTTCTATGGATTCTTCTCCCACAGATAGATTTCCCTTCTAGCGTCAGTTGCTTGGAAAACCTTTCGTCGGGGGGTGTACTTAGACTCGGCCTTGCATCCATCTTGACTCGAAGCAGCGGTCCTTGACTCCGGACAGGACATTGGTTTTGTGGCACATATACCACCTTCACTATGCCTCAGTTCCCCACCCTTTTCCCCTAAGCTCAGCAAGTGCAGAGGAAGATTGTGGAATTGGCTGAAAGCATTTATAGATATAGGTCGTACCTAGTAGTTTTTGTTTTACGAGGGTAGAGTGGTTATAAGGTACTTATATAATGGGAAAAATATGAACCACCAACTACCTCCTGTTCCTGTTGTACTAATGACTTTTATTAGTCAGGTCCCTACACAAACCTATTCAGAGTTAAGCACTTTAATTAACTCCTGTAGACCAATCTATTTCAACATGTTTTATTCAATAAATCATTGTCTCTTTCATAACCTATACATCGTGTTACTTACAAAAACTAAAAACATATGCAACACATATCAATATACATAACACATAATTTCATTCATATTGGGTTAGTTCATATTTGGCAAACAGTATTATACCAGACAGTATTGGTGCTCTTGTGTCCAATTTGGATGGAAGTTCTATTCAATCTACAAGCTTCCTTAGTCAGAGCGGTGTCTTACAAAAAGTGTATCAAGGAAAGTGAGAAAAATAACTTATTGTCATGATCACTGCTTCCAAGGAGCTAGGACCAGCCCAACGTCCTTGGAAGCAGGCCCCTAACCTTCATCCTAGGCACCAGCCGGTCCCCACTGGGACCTTTTGGACCTTGTCCTGGCGCCGGTGGCACCAGGCTCATCAAAGTCACTGGTCCCGGCACTGGAAGCGCCGGGCTCATAATTTGTATGAAGATGCTTGGGTGGACTTACCTGCAGCAGACCATGCTGCTTACTTACCAGCCACATAGGAATCCTCTGTGAGCCGGGACTACTTTCTTACCTGGGTGGGGCAAGCTCCACTCCCTGGATACAACACTGGAACTCTTCTGGAACAGGAACTCTTTTCTTACCTAGGCGAGGCCGTGGAGGAAGACGCCTCATCAGTCCAAGGCTATTTAAACCACACCCGATTGATGAAACGTGCTTCGCGTTATTCTGCATCTGCAGCAGAACGCTCACCGTGTCTGTTCCAGTTTTCTTCTTTCCGATCCTGAACCTGCAAGAACAAACGCATACCATTCCTGTATCCAGCCTTCAGTAGCACCTGCAAAGACAAGAAACAACAGGTTAGCACGGCGAGCTTCACGCGCAGCGCTTTCCTCACCTGATCCATCGGCAGCTACCATCTCTTCACGCTGCTCCTCCGCCTGTGAAGACAAAAGCATAGTTATTCCTGTGTGGAATTACTTACCGGCACTCCGCGAATTCCGGTTTTCTTCAACGCTGCAATCCTGCACCTGAAAGACAAAAGAAGAGACATTAGACAGGTATTTTACTTACGCGCCATCGCGCCCGCCACAATAGGGCGCCTGCAAATACTCTGGCGTTTCCAGCGTCTCTTCAACACCCGAACTCACAACTGCAAGGGAAAAGAGACAGTTAGAGAGCTTTTGAAAAGCAGGCAACCGGCATTTACTTACGCATTTCCAAGCGCTTCATTCGAAGCATGACTCTGGCTCGAACTTCGGCTTTCTTCACACCATCTTCTACCTCAAGAGCCCTGCAAGACAAATAGAAAAAGCATTATACAGAGCCCTGTTCCACATTAACGTGCCCACGCACCTAAAGACTGAAGGACTTAAAAGGTGTCCGGAAACTCACCGTTCATGCAGTTAACGACGGTAGCAATCCTCTGATGTCAAGAGGCCTACGTTTCACCCAGTGAAGGAACTGGCAACGGCACCCTGCACCAGACGCAGATGGAGAGTCCAGCATTCACCTATCTAAGGTGAGCACGTTGACCTTGGGGCTCCACAGAAAAGCGAGGAAGGGAAAGGGAGAGAGATACCCGACAACCCCAGATCATTAACCCCATATTCTTTCACCTGCAGATATCTCACTCGTAGACACACAGTGCGAAGAGGCTCAGCCCCGGAAGCCAATCGAGTCCTGCACTTCACTTTTCGAGTCACAGACACCATCCTGCCAAGACCGGCGCCTCCGTGGGAATCAGGTGAGCGTTACAGAACGCGAAGCCCCCCGCAAAACTCCTACCCAGGCGCAATGGAAACCTCGGATACTGATCAATTGGCCCAGTTGCTTGGGGAACTAAGAGCAGAAGTACATGCAGCTCGTCAGGAAACAAACACTCTAAGAAGAGAGCTGATAATATCCAAGGAGGGAACAGAGGACCTCGCTAGGCAATTGATACAAACACAGGCAGGACAAACACCTTTGCCCGCTCCAGGAGGAAATTATCCTTCAGCATCCTCCTCAAATCCAGTGCAAATCAATCTACCCGGTAATGTGCCCTTGGCTCCGCCCGAACGCTTTTCTGGTGACCCAAAGAGATTTGCAGTGTTCATTAACCAGTGCCGCCTACACTTCTTATGTAGACCAGCTGCCTTCCCAACAGATCAGGCCAAGGTGGCTTTTGCGCTTTCTTATCTCAGTGGCAGTGCCGCAGATTGGTCGATCCCTTTAGTCACTCAGGATGATCCGGTTCTTCATGATTTCCAGGCCTTCCAGTCCAGCATGGAGAAACTGTTCGCAAGACATGCACAAGGGCAGGCCTTGGACAATGAACTCCTTTTGTTACGACAGGGTAATCAAGACCTCTTGACTTACATTGCCTCATTCAACAGACTTATACTGGAAACTCAATGGCCTGGGGATAAAAGAATAACGCTTTTCTACAGAGGCCTGCGTGGAGAGCTCAAGGATGTGTTAGCTCAAGTTGTGAATCCTCCACAAGAATGCTCAGACTATATTGACTTAGTTGTTCAATTGGACCACAGATTACAGAACAGAAAGGCTGATCGTTCCAAATTTGATAACCGAGTGTTTTCTAAACCGCAGACCTCTACTAGGGGAGCTGACACCGTGGAACCCATGCAAATAGGGGGCATGAAAGGACCTTTAACCCAAAAAGAGCGAGAAAGGAGAAGACAGCTGCAATTATGCCTCTATTGCGGAAACTCGGGGCACTTTCTTCGAGACTGTCCAGTGAAACCAGCTAAGAAGGCTGTAGGAGCCGCAGATACCTGTACCACAAATTCTGAGCAGGGAAACGACCTAGCCCGACAAGTGTAGAGGTCCTCTTGTCGAGCGTTAAAATCTGTTCCATGACCTCGCATTTCGTGGTGCCTATGGTCCTCATTAGCCCTGAACGTCCGGATCGTTTGCATGCAATTGAAGCTTACATCGACAGCGGAGCAATCGGTAATTATGTGGACCGTGAAATGGTATCAAGGATGAATCTACCTCTTGTCCCTAAGGCAGTAAAAGAGGTCATTACTACAGTGGATGGCACGGAGATAGCCTCCAGACCAGTAACTCACGCCACCCAAGAAGTTACGTTAGTGAGCCAAGAGGGACACTGGGAGAAAACCGTGTTCGATGTGATCAAGGCCCCTCAGTTCCAGATCATTCTGGGAATTCCTTGGTTAGAGAAGCACAATCCTCAGATCGATTGGCGAGCAAAGACGGTTCAGTTTCCAGAATGTATCTCCACTTGTTATCCTCGGCCTGATGTTTCACTGGCGGCAATCTCTTCTGAGGTTCCCAAACTACCTCCCGAATACCAGGAATTCCAAGACGTCTTTCGGAAGGACCAAGCTAACACCCTGCCTCCTCATAGGTCTTACGACTGTCAAATAGATCTGATACCCGGAACAACTCCTCCTTGCAGTAGGATTTATGCCCTCACCGAGCCAGAGAATCTTCACCTCAGACAATATCTGGACCAATACCTAGCTAACGGATTTATCCGTCCTTCAAAATCTCCAGCTGCCTCGGCTTTGTTCTTCGTTCCGAAAAAGGAAGGAGACCTTAGGACTTGTATAGATTACCGCGCCCTGAATCAAATCACTGTTAAAAACAGATACCCGTTACCTTTGATCCCTGAACTTCTGGACCAAGTCAAAGACGCATGTATATATACAAAGTTGGATCTCAGAGGAGCCTACCACTTGGTACGAATAAAAGAGGGCGATGAATGGAAGACGGCCTTCCGCACGAAGTATGGGCTGTTTGAATATCAAGTTATGCCCTTTGGACTATGCAACGCTTCTGCCGCCTTCCAGTATTTTATGAATGATGTCCTTAGAGAACTCATAGATGTGTGTGTTGTTGTCTACATTGATGACATCCTCGTCTATTCATCATCTGAAGAGGAACATCAGAAACACGTTAAGAGGTCCTCGAGAGATTACGTCAACATAACCTTTTTGCTAAGCTTGAAAAATGCGTTTTCAACGTAACTGAAGTTGAGTTCCTGGGATTCATATTGTCACCAAACGGAGTCCATATGGATTCAAAGAAAGTCGATGCAATCATCAAGTGGCCTTCACCAACCTCTGTAAAAGGAGTTCAAAGCATGTTAGGCTTCGCTAACTTTTACCGCAGGTTCATTCCTGAATTCTCTCGAATAGTCCAGCCCATCACCGCTCTATTAAAGAAAAACAAACGTTTTGAGTGGTCTACCGAGGCGGAACAAGCTTTTCAGGACTTAAAAGCTAAATTCATCTCTGCACCTGTTCTAAAACACCCTCACCCAGAACTCCCCTACATCGTAGAAACAGATGCTTCTAGTCTTGCTATGGGGGCAGTTTTATCACAAAGAGATCCGGTCACACACCAATTACATCCTGTAGCCTTTTGGTCCTGCAAATTCTCGGCTCCCGAGATCAACTATTCAATTACAGACAAGGAACTTTTAGCTATCAGATCAGCCTTTAAAGCCTGGCGGCATTATCTTTTGGGAGCCAGACACACAGTCACCGTAATGACAGAGCACCGCAACTTACAATATCTGAAGACGGCCAAAGCTCAGTCTTCCAGGCAGCTCTGCTGGGCTCTGTTTTTGGCTGAGTTTGACTTTATAATTACTTATCGACCAGGCAGTAAAAACGGAAAAGCAGATGCCCTCTCCCGGATGGGAATAGATGAACACTTGACCAATCCTGAACCAATACCCATAATCCCAGAACAAAGGATTTTGGGCTTGGTCAGCGCTCAATCCTTTGAAGACATCGAGACTACAGTCAAATCACTCCTAACTCCGGCAGAATTACAGGACTGGCAATTCAAGGGGAAGGATTTCTCAGTGGACCAAGACCTACCATATTTCCGAGGACGATTGTACTTGCCCTGTGAGAAAATACAAAAACAGGTAATCTCCTGTTATCACGACTCATTAATGGAGGGTCACCCTGGCATTACCAAAACCATGGAAAAGGTCAAAAGACATTTCTGGTGGCCATCATGGAAGAAGGATATTAGAGACTTTGTAATCTCCTGCGGTGTGTGTGCTCAGAATAAAAGTCAGAAGGAGAAACCAGCCGGCCTCTTACACCCACTGGACATCCCTCCCTGTCCATGGCATACCCTGTCCATGGATTTCATCACGGACTTACCTCCATGCTCAGGGTATAATACCATTTTAGTAGTCCTGGATCTATTCTCCAAGATGGCTCACTTCATTCCCCTGAAGGGCCTACCTTCAGCTTCAGTATTAGCCCGAGAATTCTTAGAAAACATCGTTCGGTTACACGGTTTTCCCTCGGTTTTGGTCTCCGATAGGGGAAGTCAATTCATCTCCCACTTTTGGCGAAGTTGCTGTCGCTTAGCCCAAATTGATGTGAGACTTTCAACCAGTCACCATCCCCAAACTGACGGACAAACCGAGAGGACAAATCAAACTCTGGAGCAATATTTACGTTGCATGCTCCAACAAACTGAAAACCCTTGGAAGGATATCCTTTGGATCGCTGAATACGCTTATAACAATTCGACCCATTCTGGAACCGGGAAGACTCCCTTCTTCCTATTATACGGAAACCATCCTAGGACCTCTAACCTGGATCCTCCCCAAGAATTCGAAACACCTGCTGTGGATCACTTGCACTCGGTGATCACTCGTACTTTTAAAGAAGCCACTGCCCATCTGCAAAGAGCTAAAGCTCTATACAAGAAAGGAGCGGATCAACACCGTAAAGAGGCCCCTCACTACGCAGTGGGAGATCAGGTCTGGTTATCCACTAAGCACCTGCCTCTAAAAGGACCCTGCACCTTCATCCCGAGATACTTAGGACCCTATCTCATCTCTGCCATAATTAATCCGGTGGCTGTCAAATTGGAATTGCCTTCGCATATGAAAATACATCCAGTATTCCATGTCTCCTTACTAAAACCAGTACAACCAGAAACCCGATTGACCGAACTCCCAGAACCTGTTCTAGTGGATGGAGAACTTGAGTTCGAAGTAAAGAACATCCTAGACTCCAAAATCTCCAAATCTAAATTATATTACCCGGTTGATTGGAAAGGATACGGCCCCCAGGAAAGGTCTTGGGAACCCTCAGAACATGTCCACGCACCTCGTCTGGTCAAGAAATTCCATCTGAATCACCCCGACAAGCCAAAACCCCCGGAGAAGACACGCTTAGGAGGGGCCTTGAGGGGGGGTGCTGTCATGATCACTGCTTCCAAGGAGCTAGGACCAGCCCAACGTCCTTGGAAGCAGGCCCCTAACCTTCATCCTAGGCACCAGCCGGTCCCCACTGGGACCTTTTGGACCTTGTCCTGGTGCCGGTGGCACCAGGCTCATCAAAGTCACTGGTCCCGGCACTGGAAGCGCCGGGCTCATAATTTGTATGAAGATGCTTGGGAGGACTTACCTGCAGCAGACCATGCTGCTTACTTACCAGCCACATAGGAATCCTCTCTGAGCCGGGACTACTTTCTTACCTGGGTGGGGCAAGCTCCACTCCCTGGATACAACATTGGAACTCTTCTGGAACAGGAACTCTTTTCTTACCTAGGCGAGGCCGTGGAGGAAGACGCCTCATCAGTCCAAGGCTATTTAAACCACACCTGATTGATGAAACGTGCTTCGCGTTATTCTGCATCTGCAGTAGAACGCTCACCGTGTCTGTTCCAGTTTTCTTCTCTCCGATCCTGAACCTGCAAGAACAAACGCTTACCATTCCTGTATCCAGCCTTCAGTAGCACCTGCAAAGACAAGAAACAACAGGTTAGCACGGCAACCTTCACGCGCAGCGCTTTCCTCACCTGATCCATCGGCAGCTACCATCTCTTCACGCTGCTCCTCCGCCTGTGAAGACAAAAGCATAGTTATTCCTGTGTGGAATTACTTACCGGCACTCCGCGAATTCTGGTTTTCTTCAACGCTGCAATCCTGCACCTGAAAGACAAAAGAAGAGACATTAGACAGGTATTTTACTTACGTGCCATCGCGGCCGCCACAATAGGGCGCCTGCAAATACTCCGGCGTTTCCAGCGTCTCTTCAACACCCGAACTCACGACTGCAAGGGAAAAGAGACAGTTAGAGAGCTTTTGAAAAGCAGGCAACCGGCATTTACTTACGCATTTCCAAGCGCTTCATTCCAAGCAAGACTCTGGCTCGAACTTCGGCTTTCTTCAAACCATCTTCTACCTCAAGAGCCCTGCAAGACAAATAGAAAAAGCATTATACAGAGCCCTGTTCCACATTAACGTGCCCACGCACCTAAAGACTGAAGGACTTAAAAGGTGTCCGGAAACTCACCGTTCGTGCAGTTAACGACGGTAGCAATCCTCTGATGTTAAGAGGCCTACGTTTCACCCAGTGAAGGAACTGGCAAAGGCACCCTGCACCAGACGCAGATGGAGAGTCCAGCATTCACCTATCTAAGGTGAGCACGTTGACCTTGGGGCTCCACGGAAAAGCGAGGAAGGGAAAGGGAGAGAGATACCCGACAACCCCAGATCATTAACCCCATATTCTTTCACCTGCAGATATCTCACTCGTAGACACACAGTGCGAAGAGGCTCAGCCCCGCAAGCCAATCGAGTCCTGCACTTCACTTTTCGAGTCACAGACACCATCCTGCCAAGACCGGCGCCTCCGTGGGAATCAGGTGAGCGTTACACCTATACTATTGTCTGAATTTTGGGGCCCTCACTGCTCTCTGTTGTGGTAATGACACTCCAAATTTGTGTTTTATAGAGTTCTTAATTAATCTTTTCCTTGAAGTACTCGGCAACCGTATCTGTAAGGTGCTTGCTGGTTGTCACCTTTCTGTTTTAAATAGAACACATGGATAGACTAAGATGTGGTCTCTTAGATGAGATAGTCCACATTCATGCAGTGGTCTTCTCTAGTGATTAAGGAAGGCCTTTGTCAGGACAGAGAAAAGGTATTCAATGTGGAACACTAATTTTCTAACCCCTTGTTAAACTCTACAATTAAAAAAGAAAAAAATATTATAAAAATTGGTCTACATACTGTGTATAATTCAACAACAAAAAAGGGGGCTGCTGTAGGAATCATGGTCACTAACCTGATTAAGGTAGCCTGACAGGACATGACTGTATGGGAACAAACAGAGCCGCCATCAAAAGTGTAGGAACCAGATTCAGGTCCCAGTCTGGAACCACCATCTGGGTGGCAGAAACCTATTTACAAGGCCCTTCAGGAATTGGGTCATAACCAGGATCGTGATGAATTATCCTTGATCTGGGGACCTATTAAAAACAGACAAAGCTGCCAAGTAGCCTTTGACTGTACCAACCTGAAGTCCTGATGAGGCTAGAGATAGAAGGAACTCCATCACCGTAATGGTGGGACAAGCGATAGAATCTATTGTGCGTTCCCTGCACCACACCTCAAATCTTCACGGTCTACATGCATACAGAGATCTGGAAGATGGTCTACATGCAGCCAGCAGCACCTCAAGTACTTCTTCTGAGAGGTCTCAGTCATCATACCTCATCCGCTCAAGAGCCACGCATGTAGGTTGAGGGATTCCAGAATCGGGTGGAGTACCCGACCTTCCGACTGGGATAGGAGGTCTGGCTGTCGAGGCAAGCGGAGAGGTGGGCAGATGGTTAATTTTAGGAGTTCCGAGTACCAAATCCTGCTCGCCCGATCCAAGGCGATCAAGAACATGGTGGTCTGAAACCTCCTCAAACTCCTGAGAACCCAAGGGATGATAGGTATCAGAGGGCAGGCATAGTGGAGGTTGAAGATCCACTGCACTAACAATGTGTCCCCTAGTGAGCCTCTTGCTGGGAATTGCCTCAAGCAAAACGGTCTGCACTTCTTGTTGGAGCTCGGGCTAAACAGATCTACCGTAGAGGTACCCACTGCACAAAGATCTCCTCGAGAGTTCCTAGAATGGTTCCCACTCATGTGAGACCATGTTCTGCCTGATCAGAGCGTCCACCAGCCTGTTCTTGGCTCCTGCTAGATGGACAGAGGAAGCAGAGATCTGGTTCTCCACAAACCAGAACTATAGTTGCAGGGCCTCCTGAACACCCTCCTGTATGTTGAGGTAGTGCATGGCTACTCTATTGTTCGTCATAACAAGCATCTGCTTCCCTTTGAGAGAGCGTGCAAAGGCCATCAGGGCTAACCTGATCGCCCGCAACTGCAACCTATTTATATGCCACTGGCTCTCCATTGGTAACCAAAGGCCCCTCATCTGCAGATCCCGCAGTGAGCACCCCAACCCTTCAAGTATGCATCTGTGAGTACTTGGGCTTGGGGCCATGCAGACCAAAGGGGTTCCCCCATCCTCACGTATTCCCTGTTGGCCCACCAAGATGGGTCCCTGGCCAGTGACCTCAACACTTTGAAGATGTCCTTCATGGGATCCAAGTAATGGGACCGCTGACATCTCAGTAGCCATTGCAGAGAGCGCATGCACAGTCTGGCCTTTTGCACCAGAGAAATGCAGGAAGCCATGAGACCTGAGAGGCAGAGGAAGATGGCGCTGGTAAGCTGTCGTGGCTTTGGAAGAGTTAGACCATTTGCATGACACTGGTGACTCTTTCTGAAGGGAGAGGGCTTCCCCACCTGTGTGGCCAGATCTGCTCTGATGAACTGGAGCTTCTGCGGTGGTGTGATGTGGGACTTCTGAAAATATAGGTAGAAGCCCAGCCTGTGTAGTAGTAAGCAGGTGCCCTCGAGCTGAGTTGATACGTGCTCTGGCAACCTCCCTCGGATCAACCAATCGTCCAGGTACAGAAATACATTGAAACCGGATCTCCTGAGATGCGCCGCCACCACTTTCATCAGCTTGGTGAAGACTGTGGGCGCTGAGCTAGCCCAAAGGGGAGTACTTTGAATTGGTAATGCATGTCCCCTATGACGAATCTTAGGAAACAACTGTGCTTCCGATGGAGTGGCACATGAAAATAAGCGTCTGAAAGATCCAGCGACTCCAACCAGTCCTGAAGTTGCAAAGCCTGGAGAATTCCTTTCAACATCACCATTTTGAACTTGACGTTCCTCAGGAACATGTTCAATGTCCTGAGGTCCAAAATGGAATGGAGTACTCCTCCTTTCTTGGGTACCAGAAAATAAGGGAAATACCAGCCATTTGCACTCTGTTCGGGTGGCACCCTTTCCACAGCATTGTTCAAAATCAGGGCTAGCAGTTCTTCCTGGAGTGCCTGATCATGTTGTTGGTGAGGGGGAGGTGGTGTTTCTGGCGGTCTGCTTAAAAATGGTAGCCAGAACCCCCATTCAGTGAGCTGCAAAATGCCCAAGCATCGGAGGCTGTCTCCTTCCACTGAAGCAAGTGCTCCCAAATAGTTCCTCCAACTGAAGAAACATGAGTGAAGAACTCAAAGCGGCTTGGCGGGCACTGCCTCTCCTGTGTGCAGCTGCCACAGTCTGCTGACCCCTAAAGGCTCCCCTTCTCCATCCGGGATGTGAGAACGCCTCTGCACTTGCCTGGCTTGTGGGAGCTGTACTCTCTTTCCAAATGGAACATACTGTTTATAGCCTCTTCCCCTCGAGGAGAAACAGAAAGATTGTTTAGGTGGTTGTAGTACAACCAGGCCCAGCGACATGGCAGATCATTAGAGTCTTTCAATTTCTACAAGGGCTCATCGGCCCATGAGTTCACGGCCTGGAGGGCCAAACTGTCCAAAGCAAAAATCTCTTTCGCTAGGGCATGAATCTTCTTAAACTCCCTGTCTGTTGGCAAGTTTGAGGTAGATGCGGCTGGTCTGGAGCTCACCGTAGCGACTTGCACTACTAGATGCTCAGAAGTAGGGTGAGTAGACAGAAACGGCAGGTCCCCCTTGCCAGTTGGTATTTTTTGGTAAGCTCCGAATCCACAGCTGCAGTGGAGCATGGTTTTAGTCACAAGATGATCAGCAATAGCAACGCTGAAGGGCAATGCCCTTTCTGTTGGGAGACCTTTGTCGAGAATATCTGTCAGGTCATATGTTGACAAGGGCTTTGCCAGTGGCGCCCAGACCCAAGGCTTCCACCACCCTCTCAACCATCATGCGGTACTGGGACTTAGCATGCCCATATGGGGCGGCTTGCTGCATGTCTAGGTCAAGAGAAGTGTCCAGACCACTTGCATCATGAAGCCCTTCTGCAAGAGTAACAAAATCAGCCTGGTCGGCAAAGAAACCATCTCCACTGGCCCTTTCACCCAATGGCCCAAAGCCAAAAGGCGCCTGGTCCCCCTCGTTATCAAAAATCAACCGCATAATGTTGAAGAACATCCATGGAGATTGGGCAACAAAGGAATGGTCGGTGGCTGTCATGGACCTCGATGGCATTGTTCACAATAGGCCTAATGGAGCCGATAACGTCTGGCCCTTCAGCACTATGGCCAACTTCTTGGTAGTCATAGTCGAGTTCAAGGGCATCAGACCTGACTTGGCTTCCATGGTTCCAGAGCCTCCAGGCACAACTGGAGCCGTGGGAGCCTGCAGCACCAAGACCTGAGTCGTACCAGTAGCAGTTGTTTTGAACATTTGGAGCATCTGCTCCTTGAAAGCCTCCCATTTTGCTCTCAATGCACCAGGACCCAGATAGGTCTTACTGTGTTCCTCCCACGAATCAGAGTCATGCCTGCGTCGGTGGAGCCACTGCTGTTTGTAGGAAGATGAGGATGACGAACGGCTCAGAGAATGAGACCTTTTCTTGGCCTTCTTCAGAAGCCTGTCCACTTTCCCGGGTGTAGGAACCTCTGTCTCTTGCCCCTAGGACCTGGCAGTTGAACAAGCCTGGGATTTCAACAGGGGTCCCCTGAGGGCTAGCTTCCCTGACCATTCTCTCAATGACTTGGGGTTCATCGGTTGGCAAGAACCACAATAATCGATAACGTGACCTTTACCCAGACACCACATGCGGATGCCATGCGGGTCAGTGATCGACATCTTAGTGTTGCAGTCTTGATACCGCTTCAACCAAGACGCCTTAGGAGCAAACCTACTGACAAAAAGCAGTTTAAAAAGGACAATTGTAGTAGAATTTTATCAAATTTGAAAGTTCTCTGACGAGACTTGTTCCGAAAAGCAGCATTATGTGTAAAAAAGTTACTAATAGGTATGGGGTGTAGTCACGTAGTATATATGGCAGATGACATCACATCCAGAGCTGATGACTTACACATTGAGTAAAGCGGGATAGACGGTCAAGTTGAGTCGTACTACGCACCCTGTCGAAAAAGTTTCAGAACAGCTGACCCTGAAATGCATATGTATCTGATAAGGAATCAGCGTGAGAATGCAATCCATTGAATAGATGTTCTCTTTCAAAGGCAAGTCTAGCAGCTTTGACTGAACGTTCGGGGGAAAACCTTAGCCCTTCAGATAAGCAGACCTGCGTAAGACCATCCAAGTGCCAATAGCGTGACTCATACAGTCCACTGCATCCTAAACCTGCTTAGAGCGCTCAACAGGCCATTTCCTTACAATCAGCACTCATCTCAGGGAAATCATCCTTGCCCTCTCCCTCTGGGAAATGATCAGATACTTCTGAAATGGTGGTACAGTGGACTTGTAAAAATGTTGCAAAGGCACACAAGTCATTCACAATTTTAAGAGCCATGCTCCCAGATCCAAAAAACTTTCTTTGCAAATGCGTCAACTTTTTTCAACTGCCTATCAGTGCAGAGGTTCAACGTCGAGGGCCTAGATATAACCGTCACAGCCGCACCACAAACCACTCAGGGTTTGGGAGAGCACTCAAAAATGGAAGGTCACCACTTTCCAGCTTATACTGTTTTGTGAGCTCCATGAGAGTACGGGCGTTGCCATAAAGTCATGACCATGTCTGCTCTGACGTCATTGAACGGTAAAGCCCACTCAGTCTGCGTTCCTCAGTTGAGGTTCGTAAGTTCATATTGGGAACAACCTTCGCAACTGCCTTGAGGTACTGGGTGTTCTGGAGCACATACGGGACATCTGGGGACAAATCTAGTCCACTGGCATCACAGAGGCCATCTGCCATTTGCAGTAACCCAGGCTGGTTCCCCATAACATCTGGCAACAGATCTAAAGCAACAACCCCCCATTGACTCGAACCTTAAAGGTATTGGATTGTCACAGATCTAAAATCCGGAACAAAGTTTCGAATTTGCAGGGATTTTCCATGGGTTAAGGGGCTTCTTGTCCTTTAGGGTCTCACTCGAGGGCGTTCCACTTCTCTTGGATGCCTTTGTACTGGACGAACCAGGTGCGGTCGGAGCTGGATCCACCTGCGGCGTCGAGGCCAAAACCATAACAGCCAAGGCTTTTTCAAAAACGTTCTCCCACTCCTCCCTAGACACGCCCTTAGCTGGGTACGACTCGCCATCGGCAGAAGAGTCAGAATCGTGTCTGCATCAGTGTTTCTTTTTGTGCAATGATGATGATGAGGAATGGTGAGATTCGCAGTGCAATTGCTTCATATTGCTCTGTATCATGGCGGACACCAAGACACCACACACAGATAATGGGCCTCATTACAAGCCGACCTCGTAACACTGTTCCGCCGCCTGAGATCCCTGTGCCACTGGGATATTACAAGTCCCGGTGGACTGGGATGTCAGGCGGCGGAAACTGTAAGTCCCCATTCCAGTGGAGTCCCATAGGACACCATGGGAATGGGGACACGGGAGCCAGGACTGCAGGGGCTAGTGACTCCGGCAGGTCAGACCTGCCGGAAGCACCGGCCCCTGCAGGCATTCTCGTAGTCTGGCGGTCCAGAAAAGGTTCTGGTACGTTTCTACCAGCACCCTTATTTCTGGACTGCCAGACTTGGAATGAAGCTCAATGTGTCAGTGAGGGACATTTTAGAGTTGCATTCCTTGCAGTGTTTAAAACCGGACTGTTTAAGCCTGACATACTGACGTAGTACAAATTCATATTCAATCTGAACCAAACAAGCGTGTTCCAAGTAGCATGCTGAGCACATCGAAAAAAAGGAACTGAGGTAAGGGGGCATAGTGCATTCCTTTAATACAGCAATCAACATCATATCCGTTGCAGAGGAGTGGTACTGTCTAATATGAGGGAGTCAGTGAAGACAATATCGAGCTGCACTAGCCCCCTGTTGAAAGAATGTCAAGCAAATAACGCTGAATGAATTATCTATCAAGATGAGGAATCTGTGGGAGAATGCAATCCACTTAATGGGACAATTTTGGAACTTTTAAAATAATTATTGGGTATTTAAAGCCCAAATGTTTTCTACTTTCATACCTAAAAATGTAAAATGCAATTAACAACTGTACATGAAAAACTATTGGCTCTGTCAATGTTTGTTTCAGTATACAATAGAGGACTCATCATATTATATCACTAATTAATCATACAATAGCATTATTTTCTTTTATGATATACAAATTTCATTTTACAATATATTTAATTTACTATGGGATGTATATGACTCATTATATCATATATACATTTGAGTATATCATGTAGAGTTTGTAAAAGAAGGAGAAATTACTTGCCTATAATGTTCTTTCTATGGATTCTTCTCCCGCAGATTCGTCATCAGATAGACATCAATTCCAGTGCCAGCTGCTTCGAAAACCTTTCGACAGGGGGCATAGTGCGTGTCGGCTCAGTCGTCGTCTTGGCGTGGTGTCCTCAGCTCTGTACGTGACGACACTACGCACCCATACAGTTCCTCACCCTTTTCCCCCTGAGCTCAGCCACTGCAGAGGAATAATCAGAAGATTTGGCTAAAAAGAGGGACGACTCAAGCTAAAAACCATAACTGAAAAACACCTTTTTTTGGGGGGGTGAGGCGCAGAACCACAAAAAGCTGTAGAGAACAGCACAAATAAACTGGTATGGCAAGCCACCAAAGAATTTGTCATCTCCTCTTCTCCTAAGAGAAGGCTAAACATCCAAAGACTGCAGGCACTTTCATAGCGGGGCTGGATGGGATGGTGATAAGAAATCTGTGAGAGAAGAATCCATAGAAAGAACATTAATGGTAAGTAATTTCTCCTTCAGTAGATTGCTTTCTCCCACAGATTTCTCATCAGATATAGTCCCAAAGCAGTACCTAGTACAGAGGTGGGATGAAAATCCCTACACCAGTATATTCTGCAGAACTGCCCCTCCAAAATGGGCATCAGCGCCAAGGTACACATTCAGACAGTAATGCTTGGAAAAGATGTCCGGTACTCCCCTTTGTAGTGCTGAAGAAGCAGCCATGTCCCTAGTAGAGCTAAAACGGATGTGCAGGGGATTTAACCGTAAAGTGGGGCGCTAAGTCTTCTAGTGATGTCTGGTAAGCAGCAGCACTCAGAGGCGTTCCCCTTGCCCCTGTCCAAAAGATTCAATAATTGATAGTTGTGCTGTCGCATGCTCTACACCCTTAGATTAGAACAAGCTCTTGCAAATTAAAGTTCACATTTCATAAGTGAAAATACATGATGTCTTTTATTCTTGTGCTTGGTAACAGCGAACAAGTGTTTTGACCTCAGGTCGTCCTCAAGGCACTTATTTCAATTAGCAAGAGCTTTTTCTAATCTAAGGGTGTAGCGCATGTGGCAGCACAACTATCAATTAGTATATGTCCCTAGAAGAGTGGGCCCTCATGCCCACCGTTAGCTCTTGTCCTGCCTTCTGGTAACACTCAGAGATACAGAGGGTTATCCACCTGGGAATGGTCTGTTTTGACACAGCCAAACCCTTCTAGACAGGGAAAATGTCACAAACAGCTGTTCATTACTCATGAATTCTGCTGTCCTTCTATATACAAACTAAGAGACCTGTTAGGGAATAACCTATACAAACTCTCCTCTTCCTTAGAAGGCTGAGGAGGCGGATAGAACACAGGCAGGTCTATGCACTGAGACACATGTGTTACACTTCAGGTTTCCCCGCGGGCCTCCTTGCAGAATACGACTTCTTTACAAGCTCCTCTTTGGACCAGATACAGGCTGCCATGGCACCTGTACAAACTACGACGGACTCCGGGTCAGCTGACACATCTTGTACGTGGAATACGTACGGCAAGACACGCCCCCTTACGACTATAAAACCACCGTCTTTCAAGGGGCTCGTTGCTGCTAATTAGCGTTACAAGCTACACGCGGTTACGTCCGTTACTTCTTCGTGTCTTCCCACACGACTCCTCATCTGAACTCCTGGTTTTGACCCTTGCCTGATTATTGGATTGGCTTGTCTCCTCCTTTATTCCTGTTTGTGCTTGTCTGGTTTTTTGACTTGGAACGTTACTGGATCCGGCTCCCTTCTGTCTCTTGCGGTACTTCATTCCAGGTTGCCGCTTCTGCATACAGAACCAAAGCAGAGAACTTGCTGTCAACTATCCGGAACTTTTCAACATCTACTCTGGATACACGTGTGCTCAGGTACATACTTAATTGGCAAATCCCATCTCTGCTACTATTTCTCTCCACGACTTGTTTGGATATTTGTCTCCTGTTGGATTCTGGCACATTGAGTGACTATCCTGTGAACTTAGCTTCAAGTGCATATAAACGCTCTGCTGAAACTGCACCAACCCGGCACTAGTGCGACCCTCGTGCCGTCCGGGGCTACTTCCCTATACTAACATTCCTGTTTGTTATTTTCTCCTTTCGTTGTCTTCTGTTTCCTGGATTTCTTTCCTCAAAATATCCTTATTCAGGTCAGTTGTTACCAATTCGATATATAAGTTGGAACTCATACTTTAAAGGCTCTTTAGACCATTCCCACTCATTTTGTGTTATATTCCTTGTAGATCCACCCCGGGGAAGCTCCACTCCAATACCTATCTAGGTAGTTTCCCATTTAATTTAACTGTTCTGATTACTTGCCTTAACTTCAACACTGTCTAATATCTTTGTATTCCTTTGCAGCATTGGTATTGGCGGTGTGTGTTCTCCCCGCTCTTTTATTAAATTGACACCTCTGTCTGTCCAAACTGAAACAGCAGAGAGGTACATTGTAGAAAAGAGCCCCTCTTTGAGGAAGCCTGAGTATTGTACTCAGGGGAGCTGGGATGGAAGGATGAATATCGATTCTTGTACCACCATCATCTCCTCCGCATCTTCGGCCTATTTCGGGGTGGTGAGTAACAGAATTAGCAGCCACGTAAAATGTCCATGGAGGCCAGTGATGCTTTGACTCAAATCGTGCAAATGGTCACAGATCTACGAACCGACTTGACCAATGCACAAGAGGCACTGCGCCAACGTATGGACGCCATTCAGGCCTTGGTTACCACACCAGCACCACAGATGGCCGGTGCTGGTGCTGCAGCATCAGGTTCAGGGTTTCCATCTCCACAGCAGGAATCAAACCCGATCATGCCTACAACCCAGCTCCCTCTAGCTCCTCCTGAACGCTTCCTAGGCGATCCTAAACAATACCAAACATTCATTAACCAATGCAAACTGCATTTTTTGTGCCGTCCCGCTTCATTTCCAACCTGTACAACTAAAGCGGCTTTTGTCTTGTCACATTTAGGAGGCACTGCAGCCGCATGGGCTAACCCATTGTTAGAATCCAATAGTCATGTTCTCTACAATTGTGATGCACTTCTTGCTATGATGAGTAAAGTATTTGATACACGTTACACTACTCAAGCTACTGACCTGGAACTCTTAAAGCATCAACAAGGGAACAACTCTTTATTGGTGTATTTGGCCCGTGTCAATCAGTTGGCAGCAGAAACTGACTGGCCTGAAGAAAAGAAGACAGCCGTCTTCTATCAAGGCCTGTCAGATGAACTAAAGGACATCCTCTCCACTGTTCCTGTAGTCCCCACGGCATTCGGGGAACTGCTAGATTTAGTCCTTCAGATTGATGCCCGTAAATCCGAAAGACGTGGCGAAAAGAAACCAGAATTGTTCAGCACGGTTTCAACAGAGGCCTCGTCTTCTTCACTTCCTGCGGCAGAACGTATGCAGATTGGTGTGGTTAGAGGACCACTTACCCATGCTCAACGAGAATATCGTAGATCACACAATCTCTGCATGTACTTTGAGGCCTCTGACCACTTATTGCCTGAATGTCCCAAAAAACCCAAAAGAAAGGCGGGAAACGCCAAATCCCGACAGTAGACAGAGTCCCTATGTCGGGACACTCACCTTTGGACTCTACATTACAGAATCCGAGTCATCTAGTCCGCCTACCTGTTACATTTTCCTTAAATTACGGTGTTTCATTCCAGACAACAGCCGTGATTGATTCAGTTGCAACAGGTAATTATGTTGATCAATGCTTTGCCTCTATGTCAAGAATACCACTGGTTCGCAAAGCTATACCTGAAACAGTGAATGCAGTGGACGGTTCAATTCTTGTATCAGGAATAGTAACTCACCAAACGGTTCCACTACATATGAGTACCGATGAAGGCCATACTGAAGAGATATCATTCAATATCATCAAAGCACCAGCCTACAAAGTAATTCTGGGTATCCCATGGTTGAAGCTTCATAACCCTGCCATCTACTGGTCGACATCTCAGATTTAGTTCCCTTCCAATATATCCCATACCCGATGTACTACTGTAAAGACCGGTAGGGGGTGTCTGTACTTCTGCTCTCTATATGGTAGAGGAGAGGCACAGAAGACCCCAGCCAAGATTTTCTATAAGGTAGCAATGGACGAGCAATCAAGGCCTAGCTTCTCAGGAGGTGATGCAGGCTGGTTCTTAAGTACAGTGTGTTCCCCGAACCCCCACAAAGGAATGTCCACACACTGTATTACTGAAAACACAGTCTTTATATAATTAATATTCAATGGTATGTACACGATCACAATAACGCACTTTGTACTTGGAATTCAATAATGATAAATATATACACGTCTAGAGTGGTACCACTAATGTTATCAAATCTCATTAAAGTGCATCAACTGTACGGTTAAAATGTCACACAGATCAATAACGAGTAAACCAGCAATAGAGATAGGCAGGAACGTAAGATGGTTGAAACAATAGGCGGAATACGGACCCCTACCGCTAGGCACAGTTCTGTGTGGAGATCCCCCCACCTGGGCAACCTGTAAATAAAGATATATAGCACAAGCCCAGTCCATATATTGTCCGATAGTTTTACTTCTTCCTATTAAGGTTTTACCCCCCCAATGTACCTTACCTGGTGGAGTAGAGTTCTCTGACGATGCACCGACCAATCCTTCTTGAGTGCCTCCCTTTCAGGCGGGAGCCACGGATCGTCGAGAGGTGTCGGGGAACTTGGCGTTCGGTGTCGGAGAATCGACGGCCCTTCTTGAGTGCCCTCCCTTTAAGGCAGGAGTCACGGGTCGTTGAACGTCTGACGGTGAACAGGGTGGACTATGGCCGGGAAGTGGCAGCTTCGTTCCTAGCGGTGCTCGTCGACGACAGAGCGTTGGCGTCCTGCAAGGAAGAGGCGTGCGGGGCACCTCGGTGACAATAGTTTTGGACCGCAAAGAGATGATGAAGAACTGTGGCCCAGCAAGGGCATCGAGTCGTCGGCGTCTCTGCGGTCTGTAGGTGGCGGGAAACCCACTGGTGGATGCTCCTCGGCGCGTCGACGGTCGGGCCTTCTCCAGCGGGAGACAAGCGGATGCCGATGCAGGCGAGAGTGTCTGATGATCAGTAGAAGTTCTTAGGCAAACGGGAGCATGGCAGCTCCGGTCGGCGACGGCGGTCGTTGACAGTGGCGGACAACAGTCCGGGTGCTTCTCCTTGGAGTTTCGCAGCAGTCCCCGTATCGGGTCAGCAGCCTGTCGAAGGTCTGTCTACCAGGGAGCGTTGGCAAAGATCAGCTGTGCACGATGGTCCCTCGTAGCTCGGGAAGAGGGCGCCTTACCAGGTCCTCTCTGGGTCAGTCCTTGGAGGCACAGCAGCTTTCAGATTTTGAAGAAGAGCAGCAGCAATTCTTCTCGTCCAGCAGGGCTTCAAGGTCAAGTGTCAGTTAATCCAGTTACTCGTCGTAGTGGACTTCAGCTTCTGAACACGATTCCTAGCAGTGTTGATCTCCCATTCATTCCGCTGGTTCACACTCAAGCATCCAATCACGACTAAGGGCATTCATGCAGGCAGGCAGCCAATCAGGCACACGAGGTATTCAGGCCATTCACTTCTCTCCAGACACTCACAACAAGTTATGTGTATTGGGACAAGTACCGAGCCATTCAACACTCCAAGCTGCATTCATACCGGTTTCAGGCAGGGTTGTCTCAGTCATTGTGTCAACCACCAGATACTAGACACCCACAACACAGAATGCATATTCGTCACACACTCTATTCACCCAGGTCCCACCCACAGGAGGTACCCACAACATACATCAACGGGAAGGCTCCAGCTAGTCTGACTGGGCCTTCACAACAACACCATATATGGCACTTCCATCCAACAGCCAGTTAGGGGGAAGGGACAGAGTCAGGGCTTCCCAGGACTTTGGGAAAACAAGGTAATGGGTAATAGAAAGCAAGAGGCCACCGGGGCCATCTTGTTTTCCATCAGGAATCAACTGATCCCAATGGCAGGGCCGGGGTATCCCAAAATGGAGGATACTCTGCGCACCTGTCAAATTCAGCATGGAGCTGCCACCAGCCCATACCCTGGTCTGGGTTGTGCCCCCACCCATGGGTGCCATAAGGGTATCCCACGGGTCCGTTCACCAAACCAAAAGAAAGAGAGCTGCACCGCCAGCACTGCCACCGCCCACATGAACTCCTGCGCGGAAAACACGACAGAACACACGATGAAAAGCAGTAAAGGACAAGGATATGGAGGCCCTGTCCCTCCGATGCATTTCCAGCATCACAACTACATTACTTGGTATTACCCAGGATAGTCCGGTCAGGGCACTGGTTTCTCCTACTATGCATATTGAAGCTGTTTCTAAAAATGTTGTCTCTGTGGTACCTTCTCAATATGCAGATTATGCAGATGTCTTTGACAAAGGGATGCAGAGACTCTACCTCCACATAGAGCCTATGATTGCCCAATAGACCTAATACCGGGAGTAAAGATACCATCCGGCAGAGTGTATTCCCTCACTCTCAAAGAAGATGAAGTCCTTAAAGATTATATAGACAAGGCCTTGGCCATGGGATTCATTCGTCCAACAAAATCATCAATTGCATCACCACTTTTCTTTGTTCCTAAGAAGGAAGGGGATTTACGTCCCTGTATTGATTATCGTGCTTTGAATGCAGCAACCATAAAAAACCAGTACCCTCTTCCTCTGATCTCTGTCCTCCTTGATCAATTGGGATCTTCCAAAGTATTTACTAAGATCGATCTCGGAGGATCTTATAATCTCGTCTAATGAGAGAGGGAGACGAATGGAAGACCGCTTTCAAAACACGTTACGGTCTATTTGAATACCTTGTCATGCCCTTTGGGTTATGTAATGCCCTGGCCACCTTTCAGGCATTCATGAACGATTTGTTTTATGACATCCTTGATCAGTTTGTTGTTGTCTACCTGGATGACATTTTGATTTATTTACAAAACCAGGAAGACCACGAAAAACATGTCAAAACAGTGCTCCAACGCCTGAGAGATCACAAATTGTTTTAAAAGCCGAAAAGTGCATATTTCATGCCTCAGAGGTGGAATTTTTGGGATATGATCTTACTAACAATGGGGTGCGCATGAGTCAGTCCAAAATTAGTGCTATCCTGGAATGGCCTGTGCCCAATTCAGTCAAATCTTTACAATCATTCCTGGGATTTGCAAACTTTTATAGACGCTTCATCAATGGTTTTTCTTGAAATCTCTGCACCTCTTACCTCTCTGACAAGTGCCAAGGTGCCATTTGTATGGTCTACAGAAGCTCAGAAAGCTTTTGATCAATTAAAATCAGCCTTCACTTCCGCTCCTGTCCTCAAACATCCTGATCCCGAGCTTCCTTTTTTTGTTGAAGCTGACGCTTCGGGTTATGCTCTTGGGGCGGTGTTGTCACAAACCTGTCCTCATTCGGGCGAGATTCATCCTGTCGCCTACTTCTCTCGTAAATTGACAGCTTACGAAAGAAATTATTCCATCACGGAACGCAAACTCTTAGCCATCAGAGACGCATTCTTGGAATGGAGACATCACCTTCAGGGGGCCAAACACCTTGTAACAGTATACTCGGATCACCGCAGTCTGTTAGCCTTCAAATCTATGAAATGCCTTTAAGCTAGACAGGCGCGGTGGCATTTATTCTTTTCACAGTATCAATTTGTTATCACTTACCGTTCTGCTAAAGCTCAAGTTTTGGCTGATACTCTCTCTCGCCTGCATGCGGATGGCCAGTCCCAACAGATCGAAGCACTTCCTCTCCTACCGGACAAAGTTGTTTGTGGTTGTTCGTTCAGCCCTCTTTGCGTTCAATCATCCTTGATTGGGTCTCAACCCATCCAAAAGAGATCACTGAATTCAACCTGGAAGTTATTCAGGGTATGCCATTCATTCAAGGGCGCGTCTATATACCCTCAGGTCAATCTAGAGTTTTAGCGCTCCAGTGGTCTCACGATTCTTTGATTGCTGCACACCCAGGAAGTCAAAAGACTCTTGAAGCCTTACGGCGTTGGGCTTGGTGGCCTTCCATGGTTCGTGGTGTAAAGGACTACATTTTGACTTGTTCCATATGCACTCAGTGTAAATCCTCTAGAGCCAAACCAGTAGGCTTTTTACTACCTCCTCCTGTTCCGTACAAACCTTGGCAGATGCTGTCAATGGATTTCATTGTGGAACTTCCTGATGTTCAAGGCCATGACACCATTTGGGTGATTGTTGATTATTTCACAAAATATGCATTGTTCATACCTTGCTCTGGCTTGCCTGCGGCTCCGGAATTGGCGAAACTGTTCTTGACGAATGTGTTTTGTTTCTTTGGATTACCCTCGGTTATTGTTTCCGAGCGTAGTACGCAGTTTACGTCACGATTCTGGAAGGCTCTTACAGCTTCTCTGGGTATTGAGGACAGGTACTCCTCGGCTTAGCATCCTCAGACGGATGGGCAGACTGAGAGAACTAACGCTACTATCGAACAGTACCTGCGCTGTTTATGCCTTCAGTTCCAACAGTCTTGGTTTACTTCTCTGCCTTATGCTGAGTTTGCATATAACAACTCTATGCATACATCAACTGGGGTTTCTCCCTTTTTTGCCCTGTATGGTGGTCATCCTGGATCAAGTGGTGGTCACTACCACTTGATCCAGTATTACCAGCCGTTAATCCAGCAGCAAGAGATTGCATAAGAGATCTTGATAAGATTCATCGGGATGTACGCTGTCATTTACTCCAAGCTCAAGAACGTGCCAAGAAATATGCCGACGTGCATCGATCACCTGCACCAGCCTATCGGAGTGGCATGAAGGTATGGTTGTCGTCCCATAATTTGCGAATTGCGGGCAAACGCTCGCTTCTGCCCAAATACGTGGGACCCTATGCCATTACTGATGTTATCAATACCGTGGCGGTCAAGCTCTCCCTGCCGCGCTCATGGCGGATACATCCAGTCTTTCACGTCTCCCTAATCAAGCCTTTCATCCAGAGGACCTGTCTGCCTACACTTCCTTCACCAATCTTCGTGGATGGAGAGGAGGAGTATGAGGTCTCGCGTATCCTGGACTGCAGAGTGTCTAGGGGTACGTTGTTCTACCTCGTGGATTGGAAGGGGTATGGGCCTGAGGACCGTACATGGGAGCCTCTCTCCAATTTACATTGTCCGGATCTTATGAGGAGTTTCCATTCCGCCAGGGGGTTGCCGGAGTCTTTGGGGGAGGATGCTGTTACACTTCAGGTTTCCCCGCGGACCTCCTTGCAGAATACGACTTCTTTACAAGATCCTCTTTGGACCAGATACAGGCTGCCATGGCGCCTGTACAAACTACGACGGACTCCGGGTCAGCTGACATGTCTTGTATGTGGAAGATGTATGGCAAGACACGTCCCCTTACGACTATAAAACCACCGTTTTTCAAGGGGCTCGTTGCTGCTAATTAGCGTTACAAGCTACACGTGGTTACGTCCGTTACTTCTTCATGTCTTCCCACACGACTCCTCATCTGAACTCCTGGTTTTGACCCTTGCTTGATTATTGGATTGGCTTGTCTCCTCCTTTATTCCAGTTTGTGCTCGTCTGGTTTTTTGACTCGGAACGTTACTGGATCCGGCTCCCTTCTGTCTCTTGCGGTACTTCATTCCAGGTTGCCGCTTCTGCATATGGAACCAAAGCAGAGAACTTGCTGTCAACTATCCGGAACTTTTCTACACCTACTCTGGATATACGTGTGCTCAGGTACATACTTAATTGGCAAATCCCATCTCTGCTACTATTTCTCTCCACGACTTGTTTGGATATTTGTCTCCTGTTGGATTCTGGGACATTGAGTGACTATCCTGTGAACTTAGCTTCAAGTGCATATAAACTCTCTGCTGAAACTGCACCAACCCGGCACTAGTGCGACCCTCGTGCCGTCTGGGGCTACTTCCCTATACTAACATTTCTGTTTGTTATTTTCTCCTTTCGTTGTCTCGTTTCCTGGATTCCTTTCCTCAAAATATCCTTATTCAGGTCAGTTGTTACCAATTCGATATATAAGTTGGAACTGATACTTTAAAGGCTCTTTAGACCATTCCCACTCATTTTGTGTATTATTCCTTGTAGATCCACCGCAGGGAAGCTCCACTCCAATATCTATCTAGGTAGTTTCCCATTTAATTTAACTGTTCTGATTACTTGCCTTAACTTCAACACTGTCTAATAACTTTGTATTCCTTTGCAGCATTGGTATTGGCGGTGTGTGTTCTCCCCGCTCTTTTATTCAATTGACACCTCTGTCTGTCCCAACTGAAACAGAAGAGAGGTAGAGCCCCTCTTTGAGGAAGCCTGAGTCTTGTACTCAGGGGAGCTGGGATGGAAGGCTGAATATCGATTCTTGTACCACCATCATCTTCTTCGCATCTTCGGCCTATTTCGGAGTGGTGAGTAACAACATGAAACTTAGAGACGACCTTGGGCAAGAAACCCTGTTGCACTTCAATGTGAGCAACCTAATGGGGCAAGAGTCCATGAGTTCAAAGGGAACCGCCATCAAAAACATAAGGACCATGTTAAGTTCCTACGCCGGAACCACAAAAGGAATAGATAGGAACATATTTACAAGGCTTTTCAGGAATTGGGCCATCACTGGGATCGTAAAAATAAACCCTTGCTCTGGAGACCTCTTGAAAAAAGACAAAGCCGCCAAGTAACCTTTGGCTGTTTTAACCTACAGGCCTGATGAAGCCAGTGACAGAAGGAACTCCATCACCAAAGTGGTGGGGCAAGAGACAGGATCGATCTCGTGCTCTCTGCACCATGCCTCAAATCTTCTCCACTTGAACGTGTACAATGATCTTGTAGTAGGTCTGCATGCAGCCCATCAAGTACCTCTTCTGAGATGTCCCAGTCATTATACCTCATCCTCTCAAGAACCACACATGTAGATTGAGGGATTCTGGGTTCAGGTGCAGCACCCAACCTTCTGACTGGGATAGGAGGGCCGACCATCGAGGCACTACGAGACGCGGGCAGACGGTCAACTCCAGGAGCTCTGAGTACCATGTTCTCCTCACCCAATCCGGGGCGATTAGGATCATGGTAGCTTGAAACCTACTCAACCTCCTGAGAACCCATGGGAAGACGGATCGGGGGGAAAGCATAGTGGAGGTCAAAGTCCCAATCCACAAGGGATGAATCCCCCAGTGCACCCCTCGCCGGGAATTCCCATGAGCAAAACTGTCTGCACTTCATGTTGGACTTCATTGCAAACAAATCCACCATCAGGGTACCCCACTAAGCAGAGATCTCCTTGAGTACTTCCTGGCACACTTCTCTCTTGTGCGAGACTGTGCTCTGCCTCCTCAGGGCATCCACCAGCCCATTCTCTGTCATCGCCAGAAGAACTGCCGAAACTGAGATTTGGTTCTCTAACAGCCAGAACCACAGCTGATAGCCTCCCTGAAAAGGGGAAGGGAACGCACACCTCCCTATAGTGCATGGCCACCATATTGTCCATCATGATCATGACATGCTTCCCTCTGAGGGAAGGTGCAAAAGCCTTCAGAGACAACCTGATTGTTTGCAGCTCCAGCCTGTTGATATGCCACTGGCTCTCCATTGAAGACCAAAGGCTGGTCACATGCAGATCATCGCAGAAGCATGCCATCCTTTCAGGGACGCATCCATGACCACCCTGACCTGGGACAACGCAGGCCAGAAAGTTTTCCCCACCATCAAGTGGTCTCTTCTGGAAAGATTGCATGCCATGACCTCAACACTCGGACCATGTCCCTCAGGGCTCCCGATATACTGGGGCCACACTGATCCCTCAATAGCCACTTAAGAGACTGCATTTGCAACCTGGCCTGTCTCACTAGAAAAATGCAGTAAGCCATGGGGCCTAAAAGGCAGAGGCAGGAGACTACTGGCAAGCTGTCATGGCTCTGGAGCAAATCGGCCATCTGTCTCACACTGATGACTCTCTCCTTGGGTGGAAGAGACGTCCCCTCCTGGATGTCCAGGACTGCTCCGAAGAACTGGAGCCTCTGTGTTGGTGTGGTGTGTGACTTCTGAATATTTAGGGAGAAGCACAGACTGTACAGCAGTGAACAAGTGTCTTCGAGGTTAGACGAAACCCACTCTGATGACTTTCCCCGGATCACTCAGTCACCCAGGTATGGGAACACATGAACGCCGGATCTCCTGAGGTGAGTCGCCACTATTGCCAAATGCTTGGTGAAGACTGGCAGAGTGGAGGTCAACCCAAAGGGGAGCCTCTTGAATTGGTAGTGCTTGTCCCCTATAAGGAATCTGAGGTGCCTCCTGTCCCTCTGATGGATTGGCAAGTGGAAATATGCATCCTGCAGATCTAACCAGTCCTGCAACTGTAGAGCCATGAGAATTTCTTTCAACATCACGATTTTGTAATGTGTCCGTCCTTGGGAACTTGTTCAAGGCCCTGTGATCCAAAATTGCATGCAGCCCTCTCACTTTCTTGGGTACCTGGAAACACTGGCAATACCAGCCCAATCCTATCTGCTTTGGAGGCACCTCTTACACAGCACCCTTCAACAACAAGGCTTGCCGTTAGTTCTTCCTGGAGCTCCTGTTCTGGTTGTTGGGGGTGGGGGTTGGTCTGACTGGGGGTCTTTGCAAGAAGGGTAGTATAAGGGATCAAGAGTAAGACTTGGGCACAGTAACAAGTTTCAGTATGAAATAGGACCTTTATTGTCAAAATAATAAGCGGGGTTGGAGAAATCCTCTCTGTCCCTATGTCTATGAGGGGTTTCCCTGCCTCAACAAAACGAATGAACGTCTGTGTCAGGATGTTAAAGTAAGAGTGTCCTCTGTCTTGTGTCCAAAACCCTAAACTGACCCTTACCTGCCAAACTCAAAACAATGTGTCCAAAGGGATTTTGGTAAGTTCTGCACTTGTAGCTTTCTTTCAGAGTTCTAGACATAACGTTCTAAGGTGCTGAAAACAAAAAGGACTTAAAGTTCCACGAGAGGAAGGGCTCCTCCCTTCCCCTGTTTCTTCTGGTATTTCACTGTCTGTCCGGGACTTCTGGGAAAAAAGGTCAAATAAAGTTCCACTGTTTCAAAGGGCTCTCCCCTTAGGTCTCTTTCGTTATGCAGTATTTTACTTCACAGTTTCATGGGGGAGGTCTTCTCCGTTGAGTTTCTCCTCTTATTAGGCTTCCACAGTTTTAAGGAAAATAACTATTTCCCTTTGTTCCTTCTTTTGTTCACTATCCAATATATTAATGCAGTACAAGGTTATTCCAGAGGGGATAAGCCTTCCCTTGAGTCTCTTTTAAACACACAGTTCTCTTGAATCTTCAGTGTATCTCAGTCTGTAACTCAATTAACCTTAAAGGGGCATGGTTCTTCCCTATTCCTTTGACTCTTCCTCTTTTTACCCCTGGTGTACTCTCCTGCAAGGGCATTGCGACTTTATTACTGATCCTTAAAAGGGGTATCGTTCTTCCCTTTTTTTTTATTCGTTCTCATTGTTTCAGGTTTACTTCTATAATTACACCCAGTTTACTCTACTGCTAGGATATCACAATTCTGTTTCTTGTGTGTGGGTCCCAGACTCTGACAGTGCCTGTTTTGCTCTCCTGCCAGGATATCACAATTCTGTTTCTTGGTTGTGGGTCCCAGACTCACATAGTGCCTGGTTGAATCTCCTGACAGGACTTTATATTCTTTCATGGATGTGAGACCCAGACTCACTGTTTGCCTGGTTCACTAATGTGCCAGGGCTTTACCGTTCTCTACTCACTCTTTCATCCAAGAAATAATGCTTTTCCAGCATTGGGTCACCAACCCTTTCTCAGCAAAGTTCTTATTGGTATCAACTCCTCTGTGCACATATTGGGGCTCTGCCCCTTTCTTAACAAGGGTTGTATTCGGACCAATGTCCTTTTCCAAGCATTGATCACCGGCCCTTTCCCCACACTGTTCATATGGTTCTATATGATATTACTGCATTTTGGTCGTTTTGGTGTTGCTTTCAAAATGCCGTAATATCATGTTGGGCCCGACCCTCGATGTGCCCTTGGTTCTTGGGGTATTTGGGGGTTATACCCCCAAAACCCCACTTTCAGAGCCCTCCCACCTCCTGTCCCGCACCAACTTTACCGTCACACTCACACCATTCATTACATTATTTTTGTATACATTTTTAACTCACGCCCCTTCGCCTTCCCATTCCCACTCCATACATTCGAACACCTCTCCCTCACATCAGTGGTCGAAGTGCACGAAAAGAAGTAGTGGAACTATGTTCCCTGTCCCGCACCGACTTTACTGTCACACTCACACCATTCATTACATTTTTTTGTATATATTTTTAACTCACGTCCCTTCCCATTCCCACTCCATACATTCAAACACCTCTCCACTTACATGTACACACACATGCACACACCAAAACAGTTACCTTGCTTCCACGACGTCCCTTGCCTGACTGCGCCTGTCAGCCCCTGCGCACACTCATGTGCATCTCATGGAGCAGCTGTCATTCCCAAAATGGCCACGCACAAAGAGGACAGCGTCGATGGACTGAAGTAAGTGCGGGTGAGGGGTTGGTGTGAGTGAGAGGATATGAAGTTTGAGGTGGGTGAGAGGGTTTTAGGATCAATTTAGAAACACCAAATTATAGATTTTATTCAGTCTTTCAAAATTGATATTTTTTGTTTCCGTGTGGTGAAAACAATGTTTTCATCTAAGACCGTTCATATGCATTTCAACCTATCTCTCCAAGTATTGTGATACCAGCCCTTTCTCAACACTGTCTGTATTTTGATCACTCTCTCTTTCCAAGATTTGGGTCACTGACCCTTTCTTAACTCTGTTCATATTTGTATCAATGTCTCTTTTCCAAGTTTGGGTCACCGACCCTTTGTTAACAATGTCCGTATTTGTATCAATCACTCTTTCCAAGATTTGGGTCACTTACCCTTTCTTAACAGTGTTCATATTTGTATCAATTCCTTCAATTACTTTCATTGGGCTTTCTAGCCCTGTTAATAATATGTGGGTAATTCGCTCTCAAGCGTTCCGGTAACCCACTCGCTCTCTCCAGGCTTACCAGGCAGCTTTGGTATTCCTTGCGTCCTTCCGTCTTCTTCTCCTTTGGTTCGCTAACTTGGGCTGCAAGCAGTGATCTTCTCTTGGCACGGTATCTATGCATGCCGTTCTCGTCGGCCTCCTTGCTGCCTTCTACAGTGTGCTTGTCTCCGGCATTCCAACCAGCGTCATCACATGCTGCGTTCTGTGGTAGTCTCTGCCTCTCACTCGTATACTCGTATTCTGTTCAGCTGTGTGTGCTTTAAACTTCCTGGCATTAGTTAACACTTTCCAAAGACTAGAATGCAGCGTTTGCTTACCGCTTCTGGTCATCCTCATTGTTCAATCCCTCTTCCTCGTCTCAGTACTAAAAGGGGGGGGGGGGTAAACAATGTTGTTGGTCAAGAAAACTTGGGAATTCTTTATCTTCGTCACAATGAGTCATACAAGCATGTTGCAAAGAATTACATCTGAAGGTTTGTTTTGATTCCGTTTTTTTCCAGCCTCCCTGGAGTTTGTCCTCCCCTACGTGGTCTTCCCCCAGGGTCAGAGTGAGGTAGCTTCTGCCTTTCCCTGGCCACGTAAGAGAAGCTACCCTCCAGAGAACCAGTGACGATATTGCTAGATTTGTCACAGGTAGACAGTACCGACATAGGATGAGCTGCAATGCCCAAGTGTCAGAGGTTATCTCCTGCCATTGTGGCACATGCTCACCAATCCATCCTCCAACTAGGGAAGCATGGGCGGGGGGATTCAAAGCGGCCTAGAGGCCCCCCTGCAGAAAACACATCTCCCTTGCCTGAGTTGCAGGGGCTGAGCCTTTCTCCCAAATGGGATGACCGCTGAAAGCCTCTACCTCTGGAGGGAAAGCTAAAAGATGGGTTTGGCAGGTTGTTGGACAGCCGGGCCGGGCGACTTTGCAGTTAACTTGGAATTCTTGAGTTTTTCTAGGGACTCAGTGGCTCTAGGGCCGAACACGTGTTCGCCATTAAAGGCAGCATCCAGCAGATTAGCTTGAACGTTAGGGTAATGCCCCAAACTGTGCAGGTAAGCCTGCCTGTGCATCACAGTTGCTGACCCCATAGCCCTGCCCACACAATCCGCAATGTCGAGGCCTGATTGCAGGGCTTTGCAGGTGTGAGGAGCCAGGAATGAGACTCAGACAAAAGGGGTTCATGGTTTTTACCAACGACTTTCATTTAAATAAAAGGGGGTTGGAAAATGCCTCTCTGTTCCTGCTCTAAGAGGTGTTTTCCTACCTAAAACCAAAACTAAGAGTTTGTCAATATCAGAATGTCCAAAGCAAAACTGCCCAGTGTCCAAAGTACCATTCTGGCCCTCACATTGTAAAGTTTAACTCTAAAGTGAAAAGGAAAAATGTCTTTGGCCTAAAGTCCTGTACAAATATTCAAAAAGGAAATTTGTAAATCCAACAAAAGAGTTCCAGGAGGATAAAGTTCCTTGTTCCAGAGGGTGATCCCCTTCCCCTGGCTTTCTCTTCATTCACAAGTTTCTCTTGATCAACAACACAACTGGTACACAAAACAACTTGGCTGTTATTCTTTATCTTTTTAGGATACCTGGTGTACTCCATAGCCAGGTTTTCCCTCCTCTTTAATATGTTCGCAGAGCCTTTGGGTAGTCCTGATAAAGCATTATCAGGACTTCCTTGGGTAATGTATATTACACAACGTTTAACTTGATGAAGCCTGGTGTGCATTCCTGCAATGGGGTTCACTATATGAACACACTTGCAACTGCCTGGTATTCTCTCCTGACAGGTCTTTCTTATATTAACAGATACTTGCAACGACCTGGTATACTCTCCTGCCAGGGCTTTTCTATATGAACACACTTGCAACTGTCTGGTATACTCTCCTGCTACTGTTTTCTTATATGCACATACTTGCAACTTGCAGTCGCCTGGTATACTCTCCTGCTAGGGATTTTATTATATGTATTATTACATTTCTTAATCTGCCTGGTATACTCTCCTGCCAGGGCTTTTCACATGTGTTTTCTGTGCACAATCACAAATGTGGCTGTCAATTATACTTGTTTGGTCTTGCCTTGAATCCACCTGGTATACCTTCCTGCCAGGGCTTCTCTCACAGGTGTAGTTCATACACTCACAAATGTCACAATCTCATGTTTATTCCATTTGAGCTTTTCGTGAGCTATTCATTCATTTGTTCTTCCTCATGTATTTTATTTGAGATTATTCAGTTTTGACAGTGTTCCCTATATGCCCCGGTGTCCCTGCTTCTCTGGGATGCACTCACCAGTTCTTGTTGGCATACATTGTTTCTCTGCTAAGAGCGTGCATTTGTATGCTGATCCACTCCCTCTCACTCTTTCTGCTGGTTTTCCACTTCTCTGTGTCTCACGGCTCCAGCTCGTCTATTCCGTGTCTTTCCAGGCTTACGTGAAGTGGCGGTTGCTTCCTATTACAGGCGAACGCCCAGAAGCCTTGCATCTGCTGCTGGCGTCCTCGATGCGAACTCTTCCCACAACCTGCTCCCTGATTCTGTATCGGTGAGCCAGTTGGCTCCACGGACTCCCTTCTAGCCCTACAGTTGTCTCGGGCCGCATGAGAAAAGCAGCGTTCCTCAGCCAGTGTTCCCTTATCAGCTGCTTCACCAGTTTACATTTCCCAGCTTCAGGTTTGTTCTTCCAACCACTCGAGCGCAGCATGTGCTCTTGGCTTTCCGTGATCCTCATCACTCTGTCCATATTTTTCATCCCAGTATTCTTGGACTTATGGTAATGGTAGTCTGTTTCTGATAACTTATATTCAAAGTTTGGAAGAGTGTTTTCAATTATATTAAAAGGCAAGTCAGTTCTTGATGACTTCTATGTGAAGTTTGGTACAGTGTATTCAGAATCCTTTCTAGGTTGGTGGGGGCGTGCAACAACATGCCATCAAGGCATGGGGAAAGGCAAGGGTATCGTCAAAAGAAGAAGGTGGATACCATGTCTCATCCAATGATGTCATGACTCCTTCCCAAGGGCTGCTTCCCCCCATGTGATGCTCCCTCATAGAGCCGCCCCAGGGTCAGGATTAGGTAGCGGCTGCCGTACACTGGCCACATGGGGAGAGGTCACCGCCAGGAAAGGAGTGATGACACCCTTTGAGTCATCACACAGGCTACCTCCATGCCGTCATCCACCAGGCATAGAAACCATACCTGCCTTTCCACTTCCGGGATGTGTTCTGCCTCCCCCTGTATCTTCTCAATAGGCAGTGTGTGTATTCAGTGAAGGCATACACAGCATTCACAGCCTTGAGAGCCATGCTACTTGAAGAGAACACCTTCTTAGCCAGGGCATCATATTTTTTAGGTTGGTAAGTTGGAGGTGGATGTGGATAGCCTCCTATTGACCATGGCTGCCTGGACCATTAGCCCCTCCAGTGTAGGATGGGTCAACAGAGGGGATATCTCCTCACAGGTTTTAGTCAACTCGGAAACCACTGGGGGGGCCCCGGTCTTTGCCAAGCAGAGGCAATGGGGTCTGCAATGGCCACATTCAATGGCATTGCTCTCTCAGTAGGTGGGCTTCTGTCCAGGATATCTGTGAGCTCATAGGCTGACAGTGGTTTCTCTGGGGCACTCAAGCCTAGAGCATACACCACCCTGTTAACTGTTTTTCGGTACTGGGCATTTGCATGGCCATACGGGTGGGTCTGCTGAGTCTGAAGGTCAGACAAGGTGTCCAAGCCGCTGGCGTCATGCAGACCATGCAGGCGAAGTTAGGGAGATGCATTTATCGGGCCTCTTCGAGATCCCGACAGATAATTTCTTCATCGCAGGGATCCGATTCAGTACCCCAGCGACACAGTACTACGTTTCCAGCAGACTGCTGATTTTAGATCAGGTGGTGCTTTTGGATCACAGCAGCAGTCCTGGATGGATCGAGGCCCGATAAATGCGTCTCCCTAACTTCGCCTATCCTTTAATGACATTTGGAGATTCACCCTTCTGGGGAACCTTCGGACATCCGATTCTGTACATGTAGTTGAGGTCGTTCTACACATTAAGGAATCATCTGTTGATGGTTCTTGATTGACAGATCTGGGCTTGATCAATGATCTAATTCAATTGTGATTTGTTTTGGTGTGGCCGGATCGCTATTTCCTGGACTTTTTTGTCAGGCTTCTGGGCCCACCCCCAAAGGGTCTGAGATCATGGTAATTTCAAGACACAGATGAATCTTCATGAATGTTTATACGGGAATGCTACGTCCTGACGAAGATGGACATCATCTGTAATCCAGCTAGATGTGTTTTCCATCGAAACTACCTGGTTTAAGGCGCCATGCTCACGATACTGTTTTACGTATTTGTGGTTTATTTCGCATGTCACCTTAGTAGTTGACGTATAGCATCCCATGTTAGACTTTTTAGAGTATGGTTTTATGAATATCATTTTTGTGAAGACCTTTCAGTTTCTTGTCTATTGCAATGTTCAAACTGCTAGATTCTGAACTAACGACTTTTTTTGCTGCCACTATCAGGATTTAATCCATCTTCGAATTCATTTCGAAACCATCCTGACTATATTCGGTTGACTAGGATTTTTTCCACCCGAGGGATTCCCTTCTCTCGAGTGGATTTTATCCTTCGACATTGACTTGGACTTATTTTGGACGATGGTGATTATTACCCAGCTTGTAATTGGGCAGCAAGTTCCCAGCAGTTCTATTGTGATATTAGCATTTTTCTGCACATTTTGCACTTTATTTATGTTGTATAACTGTATGTCCTATATTTATACTTACTCTTATATGAGCTCTGATCTATTTAATAATCATTTTAATGTTTCTAATTAAATAAAGAAAAATAAATACATTTTTCAAAAAAAACTTGTCTATGTATTACGTGTAGTGATCTGAGGGGTTGATTGAGGGACCGCCCCGAATACTGGTGGGATTGTGTTGTTTATAGTGGACTTGTTTATATCCGCTGGCTTGATTTCTGTGCCTTATAACAAATATGCTAGCACAATGGCATTAATTGATGTGTCCATTTGTTTGCGAAAACCTGTTTGGTTCTGGGAATGTCATGACTTTCTATGTGTTGCTCTATTTCATACAGTAAAAGTATGGAGAAAACTTTATAGGAGGTGTCCATGATAGCTATGGGCCTGTAATTCCTAGGTTCTGCACAGTTGCCCTTTTTGTGGATCGGAACTACAAGAGCTGTGTGCCAAGAATGGGGGATAGTACCTGTGCTGACAATGTTTTCAAATTTTAGAAGCAAAATCCAAGCCCAAAATGGGACATCCATTTTGAAGGCACAAGCCGGAATGCCATCTGGGCCTGAGGCGATAGAGAAGTGAAGTTTACAAATGGCCCAGATAATGTCATCAATAGACCACGTGAGATGTGGGAAATCATTTATTTTCTTTATACTAGATCGTTGACATTGTAAATGGGTAGGAAGTTTAAAGGTTTTAGAGATAAACACCGACCATGCGTTTACAGAGATACTATTGGACAGATTCCTGTCAGTCATACCAGAACCAGGATTTTTGAACATCTTCCAAATAGATTTTGTGTTATGTTTACATAGAAATGTTGCTATTTTTTGATTGTCCTGAAGATGTATTAAGTAACGGTGAGTTCTGGTGGTATGACTGTACCTCTGGAGGATCTGCATTTTCATTGCAGTATATTTTCCCACTGCGATCTTTTGTCCTGCAAGGTGTCTTAAATCATTATGTTTTTGTTTTTTCAAGGTAGCTATATGTGGATCGAAACAATGAAGATGTTGTCTCTGGCTGTTTTCATAAAAATCAGCCAGCCATGCCAATCTTTCACATATGATTCCATTATTAAAACTCTCCAAGAAAACATAGTCTTGAACAGAATATCACACCCTCGGATCATATAGTATTTTCCTGTCCAAACTGTTCACAAGTTTCTGACATAGAAATTTGTTCCAGCTAATTGAGCTCGGGAGATGCTCTATTTCAACCAAAGCCCATTCAGGAACAGTGTGGAGCTGAACTCATGTCAGTTCTAAATTGATTGATATAAAACAATGATCACTCTTTCCCATTTCAATCGACTTAATTGGAGAACAGAGTTTCAACAATTTAACTGAGATAACAAAGTAATCAAGTGTTGAAAATGAATGTTCCCTATGCCAAGTGTATTGTAAGGTATTTGGAATAAATCTGCCAAACTTCATGTTCCACGCATGAAAATACTCATTCCAGCATTTTCCAAGCGCTAGTGCTTTTTGGTCATTATAGGATCCCTTGTGGTCATAACCATCACTTATCTCATCTTTACAATTGGTATTAAAGTCGCCTCCCACAGTGATACCCTCATAGTTGTTGCATATGACAGCATTTTCAAATAATGAATCTAAAATGTCCATAGCTGCAGCCAAGTTATGCTTATGAGGGTTAAAATATATTGTGACTAGCATCAGTTTTTCTTTGCCCCCCTCAGTCATTTCCATGCCAATAGCAAGAATGTTAGTGGAGCAGTAGAGAACCGACATACAAGCCTTAATGCTGTTGTTCACTAATATTGCTAGCCCACCTATAGGTCGTCCCAGCCCTTGTTTTATAGCCGGACTGGAGAAAGTGGAGTATCCACTTATGGTCATGTGCTTAAGGAGCATGGTCTCTTGTAAGAGAATGATACCTGGCCTGTTAAATAGAGAGTTTGACTTTAGGGCCATAAAGAAGTCATGAAACCCACATACATTCCAAGAATACACCTGTATAGTGCTATGGCTAATGTGGCAATTTGTCTGGTGCCGTGCTTGATAGGGCATTAACTAAGTTACCTATCCAGGACCAATCCTTAATGTTGGAGGCAATAGCTGCTAATTGGGCAATAGCATCCGAAGTCCCAACAGATGACATAGCAAGGTTGCCTATGTTGACAGAAAGAGTTTCTGGCTTTGGTATCACATAGTTCAAAAACTGTTGGGCCTGTTGTTCATCATGTAACAATCCCAACTGCAAACCCAGATATGAGAAATCTTGTCGAAATTCCCAAGTCTGTTTTAAGAAAGACAACTGATGATGAGATTTTACAAATCATTCTACAATTATTGACATTTGCTAGTCTTACCCATTCGACATCGTTGTAGTGTAAAAGTCTTAACATGGGAATTTTGTAGAAAGTTTTAAATATGAATTCTCAATTTAAACGTGCATTCCCATGAATGACAGGATCACTTATCCAGCCTATTACAGTAGAGGGATTATGTAACAATGAGCCATTATAATGATTTTCTCTAGAAGCCCCCTAATTTTCTCCCTTTGGTGCCGCTCCCTCTCCAGTCCTTTCCATCTAAAATGAGCCAGCAGGACGAAGTGACACTATATTATTGTGTTTGTCCTGAAGAGACATAGAGACATTACCTTTTGGTGTCACAACTTGTTGTTTAATCCCATGACTCTGACTATCATAATGTTGCCCTTTTTGTTGAACTAAAACGACCTGTGGTGGAATTTCTAGATCTATGTCATTAGATAGTCGTAGAAGCTTGGTAGAAACAAACCTTGATAGGATAGAAAGAAGGCAATTGTGTTTGTTTGCATCCTAAAGCTTCTACAGACGATGATCTTTTTTTGTGTGCACCTGTATTTTTCCTATCTCCAGTTATCATTACCTTAGGAGTTGTTATGTCCTGGATTTGTGCTTTAGTTTGGTTATTATTATTTTTTTGCGTTGCCTATTGCCTTTTTATTGCCACATCCTAGATCACTAACAACTCGAGGGAGCTGAATCTGCAAAGCTTGCTTGCTTTCTGCATTTAGTTGATCTAAATCTAAAGCTCCTTCTTCCACATTGTGTAGTTTATTATCACTCACTACAATGATGGAAGTATCAGAGCCATGTTGGGAATTGTGATCTGACTTTTTTTGAGTATTTTTTGCTGGCATGCTGATCTTTTTGTGTTTTTTATTCGATTTAGAGCCCTTTCATGTAACCGTCTCTGTTTGCGAGACATTAAGGCTCCTTTTTTAGGTCCACTCAAGTCTGTGTCTGTTCCACCGTCTAGGATGTCATTGGGTGGATTTTCATCCAGTGTTTTCTTGTGCTGCTCTTGTTCTATTAAGTGAACCAGGACAGAAGGACTGTCCAGCACTACAGACGAGGGTGGTATGTCACTGTGTTTCAGGGATAGACCAATATGACTAGCCAGACGTGTGAGGTCATCGGCAAGTTTGCTGTTCATGTCCTCAAGTCTGTTATGATTTTCGAGTTTTGGACATAGGAATTGTAATTCATTTTCATTCTCATTGTTACCACCTTCTTCTCTCTGCTCAAGCACCGCATATGAAAAGGAGCGTTTCAAGAACAGAGCTGCGTTACCTGCAATGTCTGTTTGAGAGGACTTCACCTTATTACGGAGGAAGACAGTTTGTGAGGCAATAGACTGAATAGATTTACTTACAGAGACACTTTTGGGTGCCTAAACAATGACAGGTGCCTTATTAATACTACCATATAACATCCCTTCAAACTTTTTGGTTATAGCTATAAGCTCTGTGTTCAATTGTTTTAATGCTCTGATTTCAAGGTGGGTTAGTTCATGCCCCATGTCAAAAAGATTTAGAATCCTACCCATGACAGGGAACTGCAGATCCATTGTCTCCATCATATGGGTGACAGGAGAAGGTCCAGAAAACAAGGTATGCCCTGGCTCATAATGTATTCTTGGGGGGAGAGAGGCTCTATAGGACTGGAGCACCCACAGATCCCTTGCTTTGGACAGGAAGTTGTCTTGGCAGAGAGGCCTGCTAGGTCAACTAAGCAGATTGCCTTAGTAATAGGTTCCAGGTGTGTGTTGTTAGAGAAAGTACTTTTCATGCTGCGCACTTCTTGAGCAGGTACCATTTTAGGTGGTGATACTAAAGCATTAGACGTGACTTCTTGGTCACTCGCTTGATGCAAGTGTACATGCTCTATACCACCTTTTCTGCCTGTAACAGGAGTAGAGGGACCAAGTGAAAGCCGTGCGCACTTTGAGAGTTCCGTCATAACAGCAGAACCCATCATTGAAATATCAGATATTTGTTCACCCAGAGGGTTAAAATTTGGTTTAGCCATAGTAGTGAGAAGAATCGGTTACTCTAACGCTAAGAAAACTGCGTTGGATGGACAAGTCTCCATCATACATGTCCTTAATGCGAAATACTTTCCTGTCACAAGTGAGAGACTCCATGGAGGAGGAAACAGTATCTATGCGTTCCTTGTCAGTCTTGTGCTCAGTGGTCTTGTCAGCGTTATGTATGTGGGGTTTTGCCATCTCAACCACACAATCATGAGTTGCATCTCTATTGGAGTTTTGTGTTTCTGCCATTGGAGTAGTCACTTTAGACTCAGCGATTTTCAGTGAGGAGCACTCCTTCAGGGTAGGGACCACTGGTTTAGTTAGTTTTGCACTTCGTAAATTGCTCGCCATATTTGTAAACTGACAGTGTCAGCTCAGATCATACAGATGTGTGACTAAGACACAATAACACACACGAGGCAATCAAGAGTAGTAAGAAATGCTAACAGTGCAAGTGGACAAAGTTCCAGCTGCAATCAAGTTTTAAGGACACACACTATTACGTTATCATCTGCGTGTGACACAGAATCTCAAATATTAGGGGCACTCAAGTTCAACACAAGAAGGTGGCTGAGAGTCGCATTCACCACGCTGTTGTATACTGACTACAAATGCAGCCTCTAAAAGCTGTGTTTTACCGTGCAGTTCGCACGGGATTCCTTGAACTGTATCAAATTGGTACAGCTGTCAGCGTGTGAGAACAGCCAGTGTCAGAGGCAGAGTACGGGAGTAGGAGCACGCTGCTCAGCTGAGCTGCGAGCAGCGGACAGCAGACGGGCCACTTCCGGCCCACTTCCTCAGAGCCTGTGCGCAGGAGCTCTGTCATGATTCCTGCCCCTCATGTCCCCAGCCCTCCAAGATGTCAGGCTGGAGCCAGGCCACGATCACCTACATGGCCCTCAGGGGCCTCTCCATCCCTCCAAAGACCCACTTGGAGTCTGACTTGGCGCTTGTGGCACCAGACTCACTCACACCCATAGGATAACATTGGGGATTGGACTTGTAGTGCATTGATGGGGACAAGATGGATGCCCCCACATATTTCGGTTCCCAGAACTGCATGTGCAGTCTCGTCTTTTGGGTGTGGTTCAGCCCAGAGACACCTGGGATACCCAGAGACTATTTAAGCCACGCCCAGGCTGAGAAACATGCTTTGTGTTTTCTGCACCTGCAGCGTGACACTCACCGTGTTCGGATCGGTCTCCAGTAGGCCTGCATCTTTCTTCTGTGCTCAGATCCTGCAAGAACAAGAACACCGTTAGGAACAGCCTTACCTTGCGGCGCTTCTGCCCATCATTCATCGCTTCTTCTGTTCTGCGGGCATCTTTGGCGGTGTCATTCCCATCCCGGCATGGCGCTTCCTAAAGAAAAGGGAAAAGAACAGAAAAAAGGCACTAGTAAGCTTCAGCAAATCTTCTCTTATTTTTTAAAGACTGTACGAGCTTCAAACGTTTACCAGAATCCCAGCCGCTCTGGGGGAACTCTGTCTCCGGAACTTCTCATCCATCTGCAAGAGGGAAAAGACACTCCAGGTTAGCGTAGAAACATCTAAAGGTGCAGCATACCGCGCTTACTCACCGCATTTCTTCTTCATAACCGGCATCCATGCTGAAAACGTTGCGGCACCTAAAAGATACAGAAAAAGAACTCAGTTCAATTCAAATACGAAAGGGTTGCATCGTGCATCGCGCTCTCACTCACCTTCAGCGCTACTCATCTCAGCAGCACGTCGCCATCCCCGGACGCCGGCCATCATCTAATGAAGGAAAGGAACGAAGTTAGAGAACTGTTCGAAACACTCATTATACTTACCTGTCAGACTCTTGCCAGTGAAGTACCTAGGCAGCAACTAGCCCGCATCAATCAACGCGCCCCTGCGCTGAAAGCAGGACGGAGCGCACACTTTCCAAGAAAACAAGATGAGCTGTGGATCAAAGGGAAGGGTTGGACACCGGGGAAGAAGGGGTTCAAGCACACAGAGACAATGGGGAGTTAAACTCTACCAATCGTGTGTTTCAGGCCCAGTCTCCAGTCCAGTAGACTCCAGGGAAGGGTTCAAGGTCGTACGAGGTCAGAACAGGCTAAGTGACGTCCCCCTGGATACCAGGTGAGCGTTACAGCTCGCGGTCTGCTCTTTTTATGAGATTTCCATAAAGGGGGACGTGGCCTAATAAGAAAGATACAAAAAAATACATATTAGCCATCTATATTTAGTGGTGATACCAGTTAATTATATTACATGAATTATAGAGTCCATTTGTAGCTTCGTGATGGAGTTAAGTACCAAATCAAAGTCCAAAGTAGCACGTAGCAAACAAGAGTAGGAGTCCTTCCCACAGCAGACAGCCCACTTCTGGGCCACTTCCTCGGAGCGCGTGCGTAGGAGCGCGCAGTCTGCTCTTTTTATGAGATTTGCATAAGGGGGGCATGGCCAAATCAAAGTCCAAAGTAGCACGTAGCAAACAAGAGTAGGAGTCCTTCCCACAGCAGACAGCACACCTCCGGCCCACTTCCTCGGAGCGCACCTTGTTTTTCAAGATGGCGCATTAAGCCTCTTTGTTTAAACAGGTCCCGGTCTTCTTTTTTCACTGCTTCTTTTTGGAAAGGTCCTTCTAGTGTTTATCTCTGCGCGCCAAACCAGGTTTGGTCCCTTTTTTCGTGTGCCTTTGCCAGACTTCAGGACTGAAGACCGCCTTGTCTGGGATGGGCAGGAAGTGAGGGAGATGCCCGAAACTCCCTGTGCTTAGTCTCCTAGGAGACCCAAATGCACTCTGGCATGATTGGCTGGCTGACTGTTCGGCAAAGACAGCCACCCTGATGGGTGAGTGACAGCTAGGCTGGAATAAAAGGGAGAAAACGGTTTAAAAGGCGAGTCTCCAGGACTGGAAGGCAGGGTCGACCAATGGAATGAAAGAACCGAAGACGAGCTGAAAGAGGACGGATGCTGCAACTCCTGGACCATTGGTTTGCCCGGTGAAGCCCTGCTGCAGGTCCGAATTGCCAAACTCCATTCGACAGAGAAGCTCTTTTAAGGACGGCTTCTTCCTTTGAGTTGGTGGGACCAATCAACTCATAAGACACCTGGATACCATTCTCAAGGGTGGTTAGGATTAAACAGGCAGAGGGACACCAGTTTGTGTTCTTGAATCTACAGCTACTGGAACTGAAGTGACTCCATCTTGTTTGCTTTCTTCAACGATCCCGTGCAGTGCAAGAGTCCCCCGACGTACTCCCTTTTGTCCCCATGACTGAGGCTCAGGAACAGCGAGATCTGCAGGACCTGCCAGAAACCACGACGTCAAAAGCAATAACCTCTATCCCCCCAGCAAATGTGGATAATGTTGATGAGGATGATAATGCTTCAGAGTCAGGCTCAGATGTTATTGGTGAGTTAGGAGAGTCAGAGGAGCTTCAGGATGTGAGCCCCACTGCACCTCTATTTGCTTTAGGTCCTCAAGCTATAACCACAGGGACCCTACCAGGTCCAGTACTAAGTCCAGAATTGGTCTTTCTTGAAAAAATGAGACTTGAGTTAGAGTTCAAAAGAATTCAAATGCAAACTGAAAGTAAACATCAAGAACTCATGCTCAGACAAATGGAATTGAATCATGAACCTGAAATGAAGAAATTGTCTCTTGAAAATGGTTCTACTTCAGAGTCTTCTAGGTCTTCCAGTCCTAAGAGGCCTTGCATGCCTAAAGAAGCTGTGGGTGTGTATGAGGTGAGACTTGATATTTTAGATTGGTTGGCTTCTTTGAAATATAACTATGGGATTCAGGGTTTCACATGGAATCAGTTGATTCCTTGGCTTTTGTCTAGGCTCCCTCAGGTTGCAACTGATGCTGTAATGGAGGTGGGGGAACTTGAAAGATTGGAGTATGAAAATGTGAAGCTAGCTTTGATAGCTTCACATTTACCTTAAGAGGTTTAGGACCCTCAAAAAGCATGGTGGTACCCCTTGTGCTACCTGGGTGTGTGAATGTTTGAAAAACTTAGATGGTTGGGTAAAGGGTTACAGAGTTAACACTTTTGAAGGAATTAGAAATCTATTTTTGTTGGAGTCTATTTTTGATGCCTGCTCTCTGGAGCTGAGACAGCACTTGGCTAACTCTAGGGAAATTGATCCAAAGAAATTAGCAAAGGCTGCTGACTTGTGGGTTGCCAACAGGACCACTCACAAGGATTCTGGGGCAACTCAGAAGAAGGATGATGGGAAGCAGCAAAAGAAAGATGGCAAATAGAATTCTTATACCTCCAATCCAAAAGAGGGCCCCAAACATAAGAAGCGTATGCCACCAGGGAAACTGAATCAGGCTAGTGAAACCTCTGGTGCCAAACCAGAGAGAGGTCAGCTGAGACCCCCGTTTGTCAAAACATTTGGAAAATGTTATGCTTTTGGGTCTACTGACCATGAGAAAGGGGATCCCAGATGCAAGGGTAAACCTTCAGGGGTCTACACTGTCTCCTTAGCCTTCTCCCCAGAGCAAGAAGCACATGTGACAAGTGGTAACTTTCAAGTTCTGGCTGAAGACCCCATTGGAGTCTCTGCCAGTGTTTCTTTAGTGTCCCTGGGTCTGTGGGAATATCAGAATTTAGATGTCTATAATTCGATTCAAGATAACACCAAATAATATTACAAGGGCAGTGTACTTGTAAATGATCAGGAGACCCCTGCCATTAGAGACACTGGGGCCAGTATTACTGTAGTGGATGAATCTTTTTTCAAGGCTGAGGATGTTGCTAAGGCACCCAAAAGCCTCACTAAGCTTGCTGGAGGCCCTGTCCAAATGCTACGTAGACTACTAGCTCTCATCCAGTGCAACAGCATGACTGTCAAGATACCTGTTAGTGTACAGACTGAGGTGCCTGGGAGAGTCCTGTTGGGGAATGACTTAAAACTCTTGGGCCCTCATTACGACCCTGGCGGAAAGTGACTGACCGGACCGCCACAGCGTAAATAGCGTTTCCGCCATTGCACGAAGGAGCAAAGTGCGGCCCATTCCGACCCATCGGGCACGAGCACCACGCCATGGCGGAAGTGCAAAGTCCGCGATGGCGGAAATGACCCCAAAACGGCCCACACCGCCGCCGTACGGCGCCCTAGGTGCAATACCGCCACCCATCTTAGCGGACACCGCAGTGAGCGCCAACCGGAAAGTACGGTGACAGTAAATATACGGAAACGGAAGTAAAAACATGGGCCCGGAACGGGAAACATCCCGCCGTACACCTATAAAACCACAAAATCCACACAACCACTAAAAACACTACCCTGAAACACACCCCAACCCGTCATCCACCCTAGCGAAACCAAGAAAAATGGGAAAAGTAGCGAAGAAAGCGTGCGACCGCAAGCGGCAGGTCCACTTCTCCCGTGAGGAACTCACCGTGCTAACAGAGACCCTCCAGGAGAATGCTGCCGTCGTCTTCTCCACGCAAATGACCAGGACGGCACTTGCGAACAAGAAGGCCATATAGGCCCTGGTGGCACAGCGGGTAAGTGCGGTGGGGACCGCACCCCGCAACCCACAGCAATGCAGAAAGCGATGGGACGACCTGCGGATACGCGTCCGTAGCATACTTTCTGCCAACCGCAACATTGCCACAGCCACCGGGGGAGGTCCTGAATCACCCATCAAGTTGACCCCTTGGGAAGAAATCTGTGCCTCCACCATTGGAATGGAGACCATAGAGGGAGTCGGAGGGATGGAGAAACGAGTGCAGACATCCGAAGAATCAGGTAGGTGGGCCAAATAAAACAATGCTAAATCCACAATGTCCAATCATGTGAAGTACCATGTGTCCACATAGTGCAACATAAACACATGTCCAGGAGAACGTCCACACACATCGGCCTGATAGCGCACTTTAAAACTCACAATAAATACATAAATAATTAAAAACCCCTAAAACACCCACTACACGTGCAGCAGGCACACCCTAACTGCAGGCTGCCAAACAACTGCACCCTCACTCCACACACAAATGAAAGCACCTCCAAGGCCCCGACCCAAATCACCCTCAGGTACCACCCCAATGCATGTGATACAATGCCATTCCAATTCCCACAGACCCATTAATAACCCTCGCCCTCCTTTACTCCACCACAGGGTCCGATCCAAACGACGAGCATCAGGACACCCCTACCAGCACACCTGCAAAGAGGGCCAAGACCAACGGCCTCCGCCTCCACCTCAGCTGCACGCATCAAGACACGGCAGCAGCACAAATCAGGTGGCAGCACAGAGGAGGGAACATCAACAGGCACCCCAGCAGCCAGCATGCCCACAACACCACCACCACAGGTCCCCCCAACGGATGCCACAGAAGGCACTGCCTCTGGTGGCAGCAGCACCATAGGTGACACCCCATTGATGGCAGCATGCTCCGACACAGAAGACGGGGATGTCGAAGTCAGATCCATCCATGACCTGTCCCAATCCCCCTGTCTGTCCCATCCCGTACAACATGAGGATACCACGCAGGGGCACCCACAAGACGACGACTGGCCATCCCCCACAAGCCCTGTGGCAAGGCAACATGAGGTCACCAGCCCCTCTGTGACACCCCCGCAAATGGCCATGGCCCAGCAGAGGCAACAGTCCCTCGACCAGTTAATCGTGCAACAGCAGCAACTGGCCACGCTCCTCAAGGACCATGCCGATGAATGTGGGGGCACTAAGGCAGACATAGAAACATCAACTGAGACACTTAGGGCAGAAATGGAGAGGAGTACAGAGACACTAAGGGCACAAATGGAGAGTAGCACCGAGAGCCTGAGAGTCCAAATGGAGAGTAGCACCGAGAGCCTGAGAGTCCAAATGGAGAGTAGCACCGAGAGCCTGAGAGTCCAAATGGAGAGAAGCACCGAGAGCCTGAGGGGGGAACTGCATGCGACGTCCAAAGACGTATGTGCCGAACTTGCCGCAGTGCGCCGTGTGCTCACTGAGCTCTCACAAACCCTTAGGGACATGCATGGACGTGAGCAGGCAGAGACATCATCCGTTGCAAGTTCCATCCAGGGCAGCCCCCAACGTAGATCCGGGAGGAACCTGCGCTCCACAGGCAGGGGTGCCCCTGATACCCGCAGAGGGGGCTTGCAATAGCGACTGCCCACTGACAATGAGCATCTTTGGACACTGGTGTTCGGGGGGGAGGTAGGAGGGTGGAGGGGGTGTCTTGGGCTCACTTGGGTGGCGGGTCGATAGGGTGTTCAACATGATATCACATATGCCATAAACAGTGCACGATCAATCAATGAGATGTGTGGACAATGATCTTTGTGTACTAGGCCATCATAGGCGTACAGTCCATATTGTGCATGTACCAGACACACACAGTGCCACGAGTACCGTGTCCATGCATCAGCCACCAGGCGTGAGTGCTAGAAGCATGCATCAATGAGATGCTGACGAATGTCACGGCCCTCCGGTGCCTCGCAGACTCCTTGAGGTGCTGCCACATCCCCACCCTCATCATGACCATCTTCAGGTGCTTGCAGTTCTGCGTCAGGGGGCATGGGCACATTTCTACGTACGCACATGTTGTGGAGCATGACACATGCCATGACCATCTTTGCAACCTTCTCATGGCGGTACCGGAGTGCCCCGCCAGACCTGCTGAGGCAGCGGAAACGAGTCTTCAGTAGGCCGAATGCCTGTTCAATGACTACACGGGTACGTGAGTGGGCATGGTTGTAGTCCTCCTCATGCTGGTCCCGTGGGTTCCGGACTGGTGTGAGGAGCCATCTCTTCAGTGGATATCCAGCATCCCCTGTATGTGGACGGTAAACGTATGATGTGGAATGCCATTGCTACGTACGCACACCCCCCCCCCCTTCCTGCCAGGTCATAATGTAATGAGACTCACCGAGTAGCCAGGATCTGTTCCCTGCGTGTCGCTCCATGTAGCGTGGTATTGTAGAGTTCCTCAAGACCATAGAATCATGGGTTGATCCAGGGAATCGGGCACAACAATGTGTAATGATCCTGTTGGAGTCACACACCATTTGTACATTCAGGGAATGAAATTGTTTTCGGTTGCGGTACTGGGCCTCCATGGCATGTGGGACGACCAATTCCACATGGGTGCAGTCGATGGCACCAATGCAACCCGGTATGCCGGCAAGTGCATGGAATCCCACTTTTGTGTTGGTAATTTCCTGCTCCGAGCGTGGTAGAGAGATGTAGTCGTCTGCGTGCTGCAGGAGGGCATCGAGCACTTGCAATAGTGTCCGTGAGAACAGTGGCTGAGAAATGCCATGCAACTGTCCGACTGTGTGCTGGTAGGTGCCTGTGGCCAGGAAGTGTAGTACAGACACCACCTTCAGTAGGGGTGGGATGGCGGTTGGGCTATCTATCATGCTGACAAGGTCAGCCTGTGTCATGTCCACAATGGCGGTTATGGTGTCCCGGTCCAAACGGTAGAGGGTGTGGATCTGCTCAGCAGTGAGGTTGAACGGATGTGCTCGGAGGCGTGGGATTGCGGGCTGCCTGCGTGGTGGTAGTGGCTGTGCTGGCGGCCCTTGCTGGCCCTGCCTTGGCCTCCTCCTCCTCCTGCGTCCCCTCCGTGCGGCCGGTTGTAGTTGGTGTTCGTCTTCTTCTTGGAGTTGGAGTACTTGCAGTGCTATCAGGTCCCCCAGGGCCAACATCGCGAGTCCTGCCGGTAGCATTTCGGAGTGGGTGTGGTTGTGGGAGGAGACTGGGTGTGCAATTTATGTGTCTTCAGGCTGTATGGCCTCCACCTGTGGTGATTCATTCCACCTGTGCAAGCTGCTCTCCACTTTGGCCGAGCACGTCCCGCACACAACGCTGCAATTCGAGTAATGGCATCTTGCTATAGCAATCATGTATTTGTACCCGATGGCCGTGTAACATTTGTTGATATGTACATTCAGCTATGGTCCCATTGTTTCACATACAATCTTTGCAGTCACGAACAGACTTGTGAAGGGTCAGTGGAACGTAGTACTCGAGTAACGGTGGGCCCTCATGCATCACTGTACCGAGTTGCACCGACGGGCGGGGCGTCCCATTTGTGGTTGAAGGCAGTTGCCATTTTCACACACAGCCGCACTAGATGGATTAATTTGTGATTTCAAACGGCCACAGATGCCTTTTCGACGTGATGTTGCAAATGAGGAATTCGAAGGGCGGCGCTTTCGGTTTTCAGCTAGCGGCGAGGAGATGCCCACAGGTCTGACTGCAAATATAACGTTCTATTGTTCAATGTCCTTGAGACAGGGGCCATGGCGAGGATGCAATGATTGATATGAATAGTTTGGGATGCGCAATAGCGACGTGGGCGATGAGGCCGGACGTTCCCAAATACATGTTACTTCACAACACTGGAATTACGGGCTGGGGCACTGTGGATTTTGCAGGCTGCATAACGCACAGACTCAATGGAAATTTCACATGTTATGTGAGTAAATATTCAGGCGTTTTTATACCGGGATGAGGGAATGATGAATGGATGCATGGGCAGATGATTTGATACAGAGTTTGCCATGTACAGGGCTTCTTGGAATCTATCCGCCTCCCCTGCGCTATGTGATGCAGGGCTGCCATAGTGGGACCATCGTCTATCTGGCCTTGTTGAGCCCTCCCTGTCTCGACGCGCCTTCAGACACTTGTGTCCATGCACGTTAACATTCCCATCTGATGGATTCTGTTTTGACAGACGCATGCACAGGTACACTCGTTTGTGATGGTGTTTACACCTCGATATAGATGGTTATGAGTCGCAAGTGGTTTTGGGGTGGTGATGATCCTTTGGAGTGGGCTAGCATGCATATGGCTGTGGATTTAGTGTGATCATTGAAGTGAGTTGTTCGAATGTAGTTCTGATGGCCATTCTGTTCTTTTTCTTTTCTTTTGGTTGACAGGTATCTCCTCCCCTTTTGCCACTGCCATCTGTATGCCACTCCTGCAGATGGCTTTTACTCCCGACACCTGCTGCTTCGTGTTAATCAGTGGAGCAGCATTACGATCTTATGGGACGATCGCCAATGGGCCACATGCCCTTACGCAGTACTAGTGGCTCGGAGCAACATTTCGGCCTTTCAGCTGGACTAGTGCCTCCCCATTGGGACGGCCCTGCGGTTCTGTGCGCTTCCATGTTGCCTTTTCGTACGTGAATGTGGCTCTGTGTACCATGATGGAACAGGGCGTCACACAAGTAGTAGCTGGTCATTTCTTGCGGATGCAGCCCACAATGGTGAAATGTGTTTTGGAGTTCATGGCCTAATGGCTGTATGGGCTTGGTGATTTTGTTGTGCATTAAATTTCTATTCTGATATGGGCCGTGTAGCGTTCTTCTTTGCGAGTGATGTGGCATATTCCTATTTGGGGAGCGATGTATTGTGAGGAGACCTGCATTGGGTTCCAGCTTCGGAGTTTAGTTGCGTGGTACTGTGCTGGGCGCGTTTGCCTACGAAGCCCAGTGAGGTCAGGGATGGGGGCTGCCAATATGACTGTTTGAATGTTGTCATGCTCAGGGGCGGGGGATTGGGTTTTGTGTGTCAGATGCCGGTCAGCCAGGTGGACTGGTGGAATGATGTGATTTTCGGAATATTGCTGGTCACAGGTGCCTGTGTTTGCGTGCGTTTCTTGGGGGGGGACTGTGTCATGTCCATTGGAATGGCTTCTGTATTCGTGCCATCTGTGCCCTGCAGCTCCCATTGGCCCCTCTTGTGTATCTTTTGTTCGTTGGCATGCATGGGTGACTTGTACATTTCACTGGTTGCATTGTGACTTCATTGCACCTACGGGGAGTTGTACTTTGTGGGCAGGGAGCGGTGTACAGGCACTCAGTGGGGCCGTTTACGGTTGATTCGCGATGCCGTACTTCTCACCATGGCGGAATGGTACTTTCCGCCGTGCTTGATGGCGTTAGGTACATGTCCGCTAGGGTCGGAATTCGCGTACCCTTGCGCCATGGTGGTATTTACGGTTTGGCATGGCGCGCGCGCGCGTACTTGGTGCAGTTAGCGTTGGCGTTCACTACGGTGTCGCTAATGGCTTCGTACTTTGCGGTGACGGGTCATAGTCGCACCGAGCGCTATTCGATGGCGGTATTGCATTTCCGCCATCGTTTTTCGATTTCCGCCAGGGTCGTAATGAGGGCCTTGGAGTTGTATCAAGCACCCCCAGGACTCCCAGCAAAAGGAAACAAGAGCAGACAACGAGGGTCAGGGAGAGTACCTTAAGTGGCTCTCCAGATGATGTTACAGCAGAATCTATAACACCTAGCCCACAGGACCTACTAACTGCTATTTCAAGGAAGAATGAGGCAAAGGGGAAACCCAAGCTCTCAAGTAAAAAGTCAGAAAGCAATCCTGTGCTACCCACCAGGACATCCCTGAGAGGACTGTCCAAGGTCATACCTGTGAATATTCCACCAGCTGAGGCTGAATGTGATGAGCAACCAGGAAAGGTTGAATCAGCTGCTGAAGATTCAGAGCTGGAAGAAGACCTGAGCCCTGTTGGAGATCTGGATCCTGAATACCATCCTGACCTGCAGTCTTTACTGGCAGAAGGTGGCCCCTGTAGGACAGACTTCAGCAGAGGCCAGAGAGAGTGTCCTACTCTTGAGGGTCTTCGCCAACAGGCAGCTTCCCAGCTGGACGGGCATTACCTCTTCTACAGTGAACCAACTGAGTCTATCCCAGGGGACTACAGAAGGCTTGTAGTGCTTCTAGAGACAAGACACCAGTTCCTACAGTTAGCCCACGAGATTCCTTTGGCTGGTCACTTGAGCTTCTATTTCTCTGTGCACGCAGCGTGTCGGAAGCGGCCTCGATTGTGCGCACCATTCGTGTACTGTGTATCACTGCAGTCGGAGGTGCGGCTTGACACGGATAGTCACGCCCATTGTGCATAGCTCACTACAGGAGCCGGTATCGACGTAGCGGGTAGCACGCTGCTCGTGGAAAGGGAGGGTCCTTTCCTCTTTCCTCCTTTCGACCGCAGACCCAGGATCTGCTGCAATGGCGTCCGACCTAGGGGAGAACAGGAGCTGGAGCTGTGCCCTGTAGCATGCCGAGCCGTGAGCAGTGCCGGTCGGAGAAAGGAGAACGGTGAGCGGGGTCGCAGCTGCTAACCACGACGGTAGCAGACTGCGGGTCCCTGAGGAGGATCTGGTGATACTGCCTGTGCTACTCTACTGCCTGCAGCCTGCAGATATTGGTAGCAGGCATACCTTATCTTGGAAGGGTGGTGAGGGGCTGAAAAGAACTAAGATTGGGCCCCTTGTCAAATACGGCCATAATCACATGGCATAAGCAAAATTGCCACTTGTTCTTTTTCCTGGCTGACCTGCCTGCAGAATTCTGTAGTGCAGCTTGTATACATTGGGAGCAGAAAGAAAATAAGGGTGTCTGATGTGGCTAGTCTGTCATTAAAAATTGAGCACAATTGTAGCCACTGCTATTTACACCTCCTCCCCAAATAGGAGCTGAGATACAGTCTGTGATCAGGAGACTGTGGGGCATTATCCACTTTGGCCTAGAACACCGATAAAATCAGGAGACTGCGGGAAATATTCCCTTTGATCCTGAAATTCGGTATAATCAAACTAGATTGGCTTGAGTATAGTTTATAAAGATCAGAGTGGATGGCTCCCCCTAAAAAGCCCAATCCATCCAAATATAACCTAAGAAAGAAGAAGCAGGAGCAACCTAAGGTGCCCATAATAGATGAAGCCAAAAGTAAGAAGATCAAACCCAAGAATGGTATTCCTGCCGATCAAGGAAGGATTACAGGATTTTTTCCCCTGAATATGCCAGCGGAAATTAATACCACAGCTCTGGAAGCACCCTTGGAGCGAGTGACTAACAACTCTAATTTGGGTAGTTTGTTGAATTTTGAAGATATTGACAATAATTCTTTACTGGATCTATGTCTGAATATACAGAGAGGTATGACCTCACAGATAGTGGTCCCTTCCGGGAGTATGAACCTCTCCAAGATGGAGAGCCAGAACAAATCCCATGGAGAACCATCCAACTAGGTAGGGACACTGGGGAGATTATCTGCCTCACCTAACCTAATCATCAATACCTCCTCGGACATTGAGGCAGAGAAAGTAAGCAACAGCTATCCGGGTGCTTTGGAAACTTCCGAACTACAAGCATCTGTGGCATCTCTGCAGTTTGCATTAAACATTTTGTTGCAGATATCTGGGCGTATACTGGCAAACACAGATGCTCTGATCAATGACAACGCACAAAGACAGAATCTGGCCGATGAGGTGGAATGCAATCTATCTGAAGCCATTTTAATAGCGAATGAGACACATGAGCAACAACCTCAAGACCTAGACCTAGTCTTACCGGATCACTTAGATGTACCACCTACACGCAAGCAACACAGGATGGCCAAACAAGCCACTCGAGGGGCAAGAGCAAGTAGTCATGGACCTTCTCTGCCAGAGACAGGGAAGCCTACTCTTCGCTCAAAAAAAGTTAAAAAGAGAGCTGCCCGTGTTAAGAAACGGAATGCTTTAGGAGACGGCCGACTGACTAGCTGGCTGATCGCTGAAAACGTTGAAGCCCCCGATGAGACCAGGGAACTAGAAACGTCAATGATTGAGTCCTTACCTGAAGAAGCTGTTATTCCTGTAATTACCTCTAAGATAGTGAGTGTCCATGGCAGTCCACAAAACTCTGCATTCTCTATATCAGAAACTATAAAAGAGAATGATGAAGTCTGGGGAAATCGCACTTGTATTATTAAAAACTTATATCAAACTGACAAATGCACATGGCTTTCACACTCTGAATTCTTGAAGAGATTGTTCTCAGACCCCCAATTAAGAGTTCTACAATCTGAGGACTTTCAAATTTTGGAGCCCTTGTCAGGAACCAATCCTAAGGTGTCAGCGCTGCATTGTAAATTTATATCTACTGCCCAACTATTAAGGACATATAAAAAAGAACTGAGGACTGTAGACATTGAGATAGATGCAGATTTGAAGTATAATGAGCCCAGTTGCCAGGAGCCGAAAAGTGCAATAGTTGATCTTGCAGCTGCCTGTCCCAACTTACCAACTGGAAAGAAAGTGGCCTTGATAGAGATACAAACTGTATCGAAATGGCTAACAGAGATTTTACTCATGGTTTCAGCTGGTAAATGAAAATTATCGTTGGAGTCATGGAATTATAGGGGCTTCGCCCATCTCTTAAATTCAAGAGGGCCGATTGCCCAATTAACTCAATATAACTGTATATGTCTACAGGAAATTCTGGCGATGAATCCCCTATTTTTGGATGGCTACAAGGGGCATCAGACATTTGCAAAAAGAGGAGAAAGAGGGACACCCTATGGGGGATTATGGATTGGGGTGTCCAACATGTTTTGGTCTAGGAGGATTGATGTGAGTCAAGATGAACAAATGGTTGCTGTCGAAATAGCATATAAAGGCAAGGAAAGTTCTGATAAATTGTTAATGGTTTGTCTATATAATCCCCCGGGGGCAGTGATGAGAGAGTCCTTACAGGAAGCTCTATATGAGCTTCTGGCTAATTGGCTAATTACTCAAGAGAATGATGACGTCTGTGTAGTTGGAGACTTCAATACAAATATGTTAGGGGGGGAATCGAGAACTACTAATCTGAAATTGCCCCCAAAATGTGTAATGGCGCATCATAAAATGGAGGGGGAAGGATTAGGCTGGGTGCATTTCTTTAATAATTGGGAACTTGAGATGATAAATGGACGAACTAAAAGTGATCATCCAGGTAAACATGCATGGAAAAATGGACCATTGGTCAGTACTTTGGACTATATTTTTGTTTCCTCAAGCATGCTTTCTCTTGTTGATGACATGGTCGTAACATTAAATAACTGGAGCGACCATGCTATTCTGGCATGTTCATTTGACATACCAGTAGTCAATACTCAACTGTGTACGACGGGAGATTTAAAAGTTAATCATGCTGGTACTTGTATTCGATGGTCTGACAGGAATGTGCAATGAGCGGAGGAAGCTTTAAATAAAAACTGTTACCCCAAACTAGAAGAATTTAAAAAGATGACTATTGATGAAGTAGAGAGCTGGATTCACCTGTTCTCTGACAAACATGCATCAACTCCAGCTAAAGCTATGAGCAGTGAACAGGAGAAACGCCCTACGTACGATAGATATATACGAGATGCTAAAAGATCATTGAGGGTGGAATTAAGATGGGCTAAGAAGTTTAGCACGTCTTGGGAGATGTATCATTCCATTTCCAAGAAACTAAAGAATAGATATCGGGCAGATATTAAGGCTAAAAGAAGCTTTGATAGAAATGAAACTTAGCAAAAGATAGTGCATACCATCTGCTCTGGGAAAGCAAGTAGCATATGGGCACTTCTTAATAAAGCTAGGGGTAACAAGACACGGCAGTTAGCTAATCCTATTGCAAGCGCTGATTGGATTAGGTTTCTGGAGAATCGGAATGCAGTACCTAACTGTGAGGAAATGACAATGGTGGGCAATATATCTTCTCTGACCCTACCATAGACATTTCCTATGACTCAATTTTGTCTATGATTAAACTATTGAAATCCTCCAGGGCCCCTGGACCAAACGGGTTGGCAAATATTGTAATAAAGAGCAATCCTGACTTCTGGGCGACTCTGCTGAATATCCTGTTTTTGAAGATCTTGAGAGCAGGAAAGATCCCATGCTCTTGGCAATCGGCCATTTTAATACCAATATTCAAAAAGGGTAATCGTTTGGATCCTAATAATTATAGACTACTCTCAATGTTGGATACCACAAGTAAAATATTTGCCTCACTAACATTGAAAAAACCTCAGATATGGGTGGATCAGACTAACATCTTATGTAAGTTTCAATGCGGCTTTAGACAAGGTTACTCCACTACCGATAACCTTTTGGCCATGGATTATATGCGTAGCAGGGCCCTACAGAGTGGGAAACCACCCCTATATGCACTCTATGTTGATTTTAAAGCTGTATTTGATTCTATCCCTCGAGAGAAACTCTGGATGAAGTTACAAAAACTAGGCTGCCCAGAAGATCTGCTATATTATCTTAGGTTACTACACCAGAACACTGAGGTGAAAATAAAATTAGATCAGGAAGGCCAGAGAAGAAGTTCTGCAGAATAGGGGGGTCAAACAGGGATGCGTGACTGCCCCCCTAGTGTATAGTTTATATGTACATGACATCCCTTGAAAATAGCTATGGCAAAAAATTGCCCTCCGAATATTGGTAAAATTCCTTGTCTGGTACTTGCATATGCTGACGATTTGGTGGTATTCGATCACACCATCAGTGGCCTGCGCCGATCAGCTATAGCCCTCTGGGAATACTCTGAAAATAATGGGCTCACTATTAATGTGGAGAAAACACATGTGATAAGATACACAAGCAAAAGATCCTCTCGTGTTATGCTCCACATTGATAGTGTTGAAATCACATTTGTTCCGGTATACAGATACCTTGGTATAGAATTTGAACCCATAGGTGAATATTCCTTATGTAAACGTAACCGAATGATAGGAGCAGCACAAATTACTGCTCTCTTTAAAAGTTTTACAACAAAGCAGGGAGGCCTTACCCTATGGGGAACTCGTCATCTATATATTCAAGTTTTTTTCTCCCATGATGGTGTATGGATTAGAATCACTGATACAAATGGAGCTGAATTGGTTACAACTTATAGAGGGCAAATATTGGAGGAAGATATTGGGACTTCCGACATGTATCCCAATGGCTATACTAAGACTTGAGCTGGGACTTATATCATTAAAAGCTTTGGTATTGAAAAAGAGAGCAGGGCTCTATCTAAAAATGGTGAATGGAACCGGAAATGGCTTGTTGACGACAATTGCTCTGGAAAACAATAAAGAAAGTGCTACTTGCGAACTTAAAAATCAAATGGAAATGTTGCTCAAGGACATTTGTTGGACTCACCGAGATGGGCCTTATACGGAGGCAATGCAGGCTCTAATGGGTAGACGGGTAGAGCTATGGGACTGGCTTAAGAATTATGAACATCTCCGCAAGTTAAAAAAGTATAACTTTGTGCAAACTAGGCTATACACATTTAAGAAACCACAACAATACTTGTTATTATGCCCGTCCCACAGGCTAAGAAGATTTATACTTCTCCTAAGAGTAGAACATCTTCCCATTAAGATGACTACGGGGGTGATAGACAAGATACCCAAAGAACAACGTTATTGTCGTCTTTGTAGGAAACAGGAATTACCTGAGACAGCCAAGCATGTTCTCACTGAATGCCAGGTAATGATGGATGACATAAAACAACATCTGGGAAAGTATGTACGCAATTGGGAGACTATAGGGGCGATGTCGTTTTGGAACCATTGTGTTAATACCGAAAGTATGCGACTGTTAACTGCACTTTACAATATCTGGCTGAAGGTACAGGTCAAATTGGGTATATCATTATGAGGCTGGATAGGATTGGGCTAACTCTCATATGGAAATAGGTATTACGAAGGAGGCTAAATATGTGATATAATACATTTAGATCAAGAGATAAGGATGATTTGTACATGCTGTTTAATTTGATGTTAGTATAAAGAAGTACTGAATTATATTTTATCCTATGAATGTAATTATATTGTACTGTTTTATATGAAGGTATTTATATTTTGTTTCTATTTTTTATATGGCTTATATTGTTAAAATGTATATGTGTAAAGTTTATTTTTTTAAACTAAATCACATTAAAGATATTATTATAATTTCTTCTGGCCTAAATTGGGGTCTGATGTAGACACATTCTGTAGGAGCTGTCACACTTGTCAGATCTCTGGCAAGAGTGGAGCCAAGAATGTGGCAACTTTGGTGCCCCTCCTAGTGTGGGAGTCCCTTTTGAGAGGGTAGGAATCGACATTGTTGGTCCTTTAGACCCTCCAACCTCTTCAGGCAATCAATCTATGTTGGTTGTAGTAGACCATGCTACTAGGTATCCTGAAGCCATACCTATGAGGACTGTTACAGCTCAGGCTGTTGCTAAGGGCCTACTTGGTATTTTTACCAGGGTAGATTTTCCTAAGGAGGTCATCTCTGACAGGGGATCAAACTTTATGTCCCATTACATGCAGGCCATGTGGAAAAACTGTGGAGTGACTTACAAGTTCTCAACTGCATACCATCCTCAGACAAATGGATTAGTAGAGAGGTTTAATCATACTATGAAGAGCATGATAGGTGCTTTTGAGGAACCCCTTAGAGGAAAGTGGGACCTTCTACTGCCATGCCTTCTATTTGCTTATAGAGAAGTCCCTCAGGAGGGAGTTGGATTTAGTCCCTTTTAGCTTCTTTATGGTCATCCAGTTAGAGGTCCATTGGCCCTAATTAAGAAGAGGTTGGAGAGTGCTCCTTCTCCCAAGCCAGTGAGAGTCACTCACTATGTGTTAGGTCTCCGGGGGAGAATGACACACATGACGACAGAAGCATCTGATAACTTAAAAGCAGGTCAGGCTCTGGTGAAGCATTGGCATGACCAGAAGGCCAACATGGTTGAGTTTACTCAAGACCAGCAAGTTTTAATTATGGTTCCTACACGGCAGAGGGCCTTATAGGTGTCAGATGCAGGCTCACCCTCCCAATTCTCCTCACCTGATTCTTTGGATAATGTTTCAGTGGGAACCTTGACCGGGGTCTTGCGACTCAACCACTTCTCTGTTGCCAGCTTCTCCTTGGGCTTGTGGTCCTTCCGATCGTGTAAATAGGGTCTGGCTCCCCCGGAGGCCACCTTGGCAGAGATAAAACCCTGCCCTCGGAAGACCCCGGGGAGCCACCCCCAAAATCAGGGAAAAAGCCGAAAGGCAGAAAAAACCCTGGGAAAAACGGTGGAGCTGATGGAGATTTTATAGTCTGGATAAACAGGCAGGAAGAAGAGACCTGAGCGGGAACCAGTCAAAACAAGTCTCTCTTCTGAGCCTTCCATGCAGAAGGCGTAGTAGTAGTAGTGGTGGTGGTGGTAGTTATAGTCACTGCTGCAGCTGTTGCTGTTGGCAGGGGCTGAGGAGTTATTAAAGTAAGAAGAAGAAACGAAAGATAGACTAGGCTTGAAAAAGGAAACTGCCAAATAAAGAGATAATCGGCGAAGAGGTGGGGCAGTTCTTAGACGTCCGAGCTGGACTACAGTAATGGTGACAAGAATGGAAAGGTGAAAGGCGCCCGAAAGAATAGCGGTGACTCAGGAAAAATCACACAAGATACCCAGAAGAAAGCTACAAAAAAAAGGTAAACAATGGCGATAGACCACCCACAGTCGGAAGGAAGGTGTAGAGTGTCGCGGAAACAAAAACGTGACAGAGCCCCCCCTCAAAGGCCCACGACCGCGTGGGCTGGATGGATGTTCACGGTGAAATCGGGCCACCAGGTGAGGAGCGTGAACATCCCGGGAGGCAACCCAGGAGCGGTCCTCAGGGCCGTAACCCAGCCAGTCTACTAGATATTGCAACCCGCCCCTGTATATACGGGAACCCAGAATAGCCTGCACCTCAAATACATCGGGGGACGAGACAGAGACCGGGGCAGGAGGGGCAGCCAACCGGGTAGGGCCAGGGCATGGCTTAAGCAGGGAGACGTGACATACCGGGTGGATCCGCCAGGCGGGAGGCACCGCCAGGCGCATTGCCACCAGGTTCAGGACCTTGACCACCTCATATGGACCCACAAAGCGAGGGAGAAGTTTGCGACAGCCAGGGATGTGCAAATGGCGGGTAGAGAGCCAAACCCGGTCCCCCACTTTGTAAGCAGGCGCATCCGCCCTCCTCCTGTCAACAGCGGTTTTCATGGAGGTCTGGGCCTCGCGCAGGTGGACCAACGTTTGGGCATGGACTGAGACCAAATCCCGAGCACAGGCCGAAGTGGCGGGGGTATCAGAAGAGGAGAAGTCCGGAATGGGGAGAGTACGGGGGTGTTGGCCATAGAGGGCGAAGAAAGGTGAGAACCCAGTAGCAGAGTGAAGTGTATTGTTATAAGCAAACTCGGCGAGATGCAGCAGGTTAAGCCAAGTTTCCTGATACTGTAACGTTAGGCAGCGTAGGTACTGCTCCAATGTCTGATTGACCTTCTCGGTTTGCCCGTCGCTCTCTGGATGGTAAGCAGAGGAATAATGAGCATCAATACCCAACAGAGAGGTGAGGGCCCGCCAGAAACGGGAGGTGAACTGCGTGCCTCGATCGGACACCAACACATGGGGCAGGCCAAAGAGACAGAACACAGACCTAAAGAAATGCTTGGCCAAGACCGGGGCTGAGGGTACCCCCTTGCATGGTATGAAATGGGCCAGTTTGGTATAGGAGTCGACAACGACCCAAATAGTATCAAAACCCTGTGTACGTGGCAGATCGGTAATCAGGTCCATTGAGACCTTGTGCCAGGGTCGTGGAGGAAAGGGGAGAGGGAGAAGAAGACCCAGAGGTCGGCCCCTGTGTGACTTGCCCTGGGCACAGACTGAGCAGGTATTGACGTAGTTCTGTACGTCGCGTTTCATAGTCGGCCACCAACACCAGCGTTTCAGTAGGTCCAGAGTGCGATGCTGCCCGGGGTGACCATTAATGGCAGCATCATGAGACCACTCTAACGCCAGGTTCCTGGTTTCGCTTGTGGGAAGAAAGAGCTTCCCGTGTACAAAGGGCAGCCCATCCTGCATAACCGGATCCCATTCTGTTAGTGATTGTGGATAGCGGGAGACCCACTGCCGTATGGTGGACTGTAAAGAAGGCGACGGTGTGCAGACACAAACTACATGAGTCTCACTCAACAAGGTTTCAGGGAAGGATGGGAGAACCTCCCCCACAGGGGAACGAGACGGAGCGTCTGCTTTCCCATGCCCGACACCAGATCTATGTTTGACCACGAAGTCGAACGCGGCAAAGAAGAGATGCCAACATACCTGTCGGCTGTTTGTACATTTCAGAGAGGCAAGGTCCTGGAGATTCTTATGATCGGAGAACACCACCGTCTGGTGTTTTGCGCCCAGGAGGTGGTGTCTCCAGGTCTGTAGAGCGTCCTCAATGGCCAATAGTTCTTTTTCTGTAACTGTGTAGTGCAATTCGCTTGCCGTGAACTAACGAGAGTGACATGCAACCGGATGCAGACGACCAGTGGCAGGACATGGTTGGGACAGTACAGCGCCTAGTGCATAGGAGGATGCGTCTGCCTCGAGGATAAACAGGAGTTCAGGGTCAGGGTGTTGTAACACCGGAGCAGTGGTGAACATGGTTTTCAGAGAGTCAAAGGCGTTTTGTTGTGTCACGGACCAGACATAGGGGACGGAAAGGCTAGTGAGCGCAGTGAGTGGTGCTACGATAGAGGAGAACCCAGCAATGAATCGTCGGTAAAAGTTAGCGAAACCCAAAAATGACTGCAGTTGATTGAGTGTGGTCGGAATTGGCCATTCGTTGATTGCCCGGACTTTGGACTGATTCATAGAGAGACCCCCGGGAGAGATATGGAACCCCAAGAACTCAACCTGACTGGTGTGGAAAATGCACTTCTCGGGTTTAGCAAATAGTGCGTTGGCTTGGAGACGTAACAACACTTCCTTAACATGCGTGATGTGTTCATCGAGGGAGGAGGAGAAAACCAATATGTCATCTAAGTACACTACCACATAGGCGTTCAGGATATCGCTAAATATGTCATCCATGAAGCGCTGAAACGTAGCAGGAGCATTACAGAGGCCAAACGGCATAACTGTATACTCAAACAACCCTTGCCGTGAGCAGAAGGCCGTCTTCCATTCATCTCCATCACGCATGTGTACGAGACTGTACGCCCCCCGAAGATCCAGTTTGGTGTAAATCGTGGCATGAGTGAGTTTGTCTAACAATGGGGTAATAAGAGGTATGGGATAAGGTTTTTTTACCGTGATGGCGTTCAAACGCCCATAATCTATGCAAGGACTGAGATCCCCTTCCTTCTTTGGCACAAAGAAGATAGGACTTGCAGCTGGGGATGTTGATGGGCGAATGTGACCCAGACGCAGGGCCTGTAACGCTCACCTGATTCTCGCAGAGGCGCCGGTCTTGACTGGGCGACTACCGTATCTTCAAAGGTGATGTGCAGCACCCGGTTGGCTCTTTGGGCTGGACCTCTGTGCACTGTATGCCTGACCTGTAGAGTAAGATGTCTGCAGATAGAAAATATGGGGGTTAATGAACTGGGGTTATTGGGGTGTCCCTATCTCTTTCCTCTTCTCCTCTCCTGTAGACCCCCAAAGGTTAACGCTCTCACCTTAGGTAAGTGAATGTCGATCTCTCCATCTGCCTCGGGGCAGGGTGCTGTAACCAGTTTCCTCACTGGATAGGTAGCGCAGGCCTCTTGACTTCAGAGGACTGCTGTCCGTCGTTTACTGCACGAACGGTAAGTTTCGAGTAACTCAAATGTCTTTAAAGTCTTTAATAATGATGTCTCTTGTTTTGCAGGGTTCCGGCGATGGCGGATGACGGGCTGAAGTGAGTTGAAGATGGAGCCCGTGTGAGGAACAGAAGCGCCTGGAAGCACGTAAGTAAGCGCTTGTTGCCAGCTTCACGATGCGCTCTAACTGTCTTTTTATTTTGCAGGTACAAGTTCGGAGCGGCTGCAGGGTGCCGGAATACCCACTGGGTTAGATGTGGAAAGGAGTATTGGCACGTGAGTATTAAAGTTCCCCAATGTCTTTAAACGCACCTTGTTTTGTCTTTCAGATGCGGGATGCAGCGCCGACGGCCTCCGGAGCGTGCGAAGAGTTGGTAAGCTTTTGTCTTTCAGATGCCGGAATGCAGTGTGAAGATCTCCGGAGCGCACGAAGAGTAGGTAAGCCTTTGCCTTTCAGATGCCGGAATGCTAACCTGTTCTTTCTTGTCTTTATAGGTGTTGCTGAAGACTGGATTCAGGATGGTAAGCCTTTTCCTTTCAGATGCCGGAATGCTAACCTGTTCTTTCTTGTCTTTATAGGTGTTGCTGAAGACTGGATTCAGGATGGTAAGCCTTTTTCCTTAGGCCCAGGACCGGATGCAGAAGACACGATGAGCGTTCTGCTGCAGAGGGTGCAGAATAACGCAAAGCAAGATTCATCCACCGGGTGTGGTTTAAATAGCCTCCTGTAGTGCTTAGGTGTCTCCTTCCACAGCCACGCCTAGGTAAGAAAAGAGTTCCTGGTAAGAAAAGAGTTCCTGCCTTCCAGAAGAGTTCCAGTGTTCTGAATCTAGGGAGTGGCTCCAGCCCCACCCAACAGGAAAAGTAGTTCCAAACAGAAGAGGATCAGAGGCTCAACTGGCAGGCAAGTAAGCAGTATGGTCTGCTGCAGGTAAGTCCACCCAAGCATTATGAGCCCGGCGCTTCCAGCGCTGGGACTGGGCATATTTATGAGCCTGGTGCCACTGGCGCCAGGACTGGGTCCAAAAGGTCCCAATTGGGACTGGTTGGCACTCGGAACCTGGGTTATGGATCTGCTTCCAAGGGAGTTGGGAAAACCCTGACCTTTTGGAAGCAGAGATCATGACAGTACCCCCCTCAAGGCCCCTCCCAAACCGGGCTTCTCCGGGGGTTTTGGCTTGTCAGGAAATGTTCGGTGAAATCTTTTGATTAGGCGAGGAGCGTGGACATATTCAGCAGGTTCCCAGGATCTCTCTTGGGGGCCGTAGCCTTTCCAGTCAATTAGGTAGAATAGTTTAGATTTGGAGATCTTGGAGTCCAGAATGCTTTTGACTTCAAACTCGAGTTCTCCATCAACTAGGATAGGTTTTGGAGATTTGGTTAGTCGGGTTTGAGGTTGCACGGGTTTTAATAGAGAGACGTGGAAGACCGGATGTATCTTCATGTGCAGGGGCAAGTCCAACTTGACCGCTACTGGATTTACTATGGTAGTGATGGAATAGGGACCAAGGTATCTTGGGTTGAATGTGCGTGGCCCTTTTAGAGATAAATATTTGGTGGATAACCAGACTTGATCCCCTACTTGATAGTGAGGGGCTTCCTTCCGATGTTGATCTGCTCCTTTCTTGTATTGTTCTTTAGCCCTTTGAAGGTGAGAAACAGCTTCCTTAAAGGCTTGGGTGATTGTAGAATGCAGGTAGTCTACTGCTGGTGTTTCAAGATCTTGGAGGGGATCCAACTCCGAGGTTCGAGGGTGACTGCCGTACAAAAGAAAAAACGGGGTTTTCCCAGTTCCCGAATGGACAGAGTTATTGTAGGCATATTCGGCTATCCAAAGGATATCTTTCCAAGTTTTTTCAGTTTCTTGCAGCATGCAGCGTAAATACTGTTCCAGAGTTTGATTGGTCCTCTCGGTTTGTCCATCGGTCTGAGGGTGGTGACTGGTCGATAGTCTCACATCAATTTGAGCCGACCGACAGCAACTTCGCCAAAAATGAGAAATAAATTGACTACCTCGATCCGAAATTAGAACTGAAGGAAAACCGTGCAGTCGGACGATGTTTTCGAGAAATTCTCGGGCCAGAGTTGCTGCTGTTGGCAAGCCTTTGAGCGGAATGAAATGCACCATCTTGGAGAATAAGTCCACGATTACTAGAATCGTATTGTATCCGGAGCATGGAGGTAGATCGGTGATGAAGTCCATAGAAAGCGTATGCCAAGGGCGAGGTGGGATGTCAATAGGGCGTAAGAGGCCTGCTGGTCTTTCCTTTTGACTCTTGTTTTGGGCGCATACTCCACAGGACATTATAAAGTCTCTGATATCTTTTTTCCAAGACGGCCACCAGAAGTAGCGCTTGATCTTTTCTGAGGTCTTGGCTATACCGGGATGACCTTCCATTAAAGAGTCGTGATAACAAGAGATTACTTTTTTCTGTAAATCTGTGCTGGGTAGGTATAATCGTTCTTGGAAATACAATAAGTTGTCCTTTACTGCAAAGTCCTTTCCCTGCAGATGCCAATTCTGTATGTCTGCTGGAGTTACAAGTTGCCTGGCTTTATCCTTAACTTCCTCTATGGATTCTGTGGCGATTACACCCAGAATTCTTTGTTCGGGAATGATTGGTACAGGTTTTGGGTTAATCAAGTGTTCTTCCACTCCCATCCGAGAAAGGGCATCAGCTTTACCGTTCTTTGTACCAGGTCGATAGGTAATTATGAAGTCAAACTCGGCAGAGAATAATGCCCAACGGAGTTGTCTAGAGGATTGGGCTTTTGCGGTTTTCAAATATTGCAGGTTTTGGTGATCCGTAATCACAGTAACGGTGTGTCGGGCCCCCAGCAGATAATGCCGCCAAGCCTTAAAGGCAGACTTGATAGCCAGAAGTTCCTTGTCAGTAATCGTGTAATTGATTTCAGGAGGCGAGAATTTGCGGGACCAAAATGCCACGGGATGCAACTGATTGGTTACCGGGTCCTTTTGTGATAGAACTGCCCCCATGGCAAGGCTTGAAGCATCAGTTTCCACGATGTAGGGGAGTTCGGGGCGAGGGTGTTTTAAGATTGGTGCAGAGATGAATTTAGTCTTCAAATCCTGGAAAGCTTGTTCCGCCTCGGTAGACCATTCAAAACGTTTGTTTTTCTTTAACAAGGCAGTGATGGGCTGGACTATTCGAGAGAACTCGGGGATAAACCTGCGGTAAAAGTTAGCGAAGCCTAACATGCTTTGCACACCTTTTACGGAGGATGGTGATGGCCATTTGAGAACTGCATCGACTTTCTTTGAATCCATACGCACTCCGCCAGGTGATAATATGAATCCCAAGAATTCAACTTCAGTCACGTTGAAAACACATTTTTCCAACTTAGCGAAAAGTTTGTGTTGACGCAATCTTTCGAGGACCATTTTCACGTGTTTCCGATGTTCAGATTCCGATGAAGAATAAACGAGAATGTCGTCAATGTAAACAACAACACACACATCTATGAGTTCTCTGAGGACATCGTTCATAAAATATTGAAAGACGGCCGGGGCATTGCAAAGTCCGAAGGGCATGACCTGATATTCAAATAGCCCATACTTGGTGCGGAAGGCCGTCTTCCATTCATCGCCCTCTTTTACTCGTACCAAGTGGTAAGCTCCTCTAAGATCCAGCTTTGTATATATGCATGCTTTTCTGACTTGGTCCAGGAGTTCAGGGATTAAAGGTAACGGATATCTATTCTTAACGGTGATCTGGTTCAGGGAGCGATAATCGATACAAGTTCTAAGGTCTCCTTCCTTTTTTGGAACGAAGAACAAAGCTGAAGAAGCAGGGGACTTGGAAGGACGAATAAACCCATTTGCCAGGTATTGATCCAGGTATTGTCGAAGGTGAAGGTTCTCAGGCTCGGTGAGGGCATAAATTCTACTACAAGGAGGAGTAGATCCAGGTATCAGGTCTATCTGGCAGTCATAAGACCTATGAGGAGGTAGAGAGTTAGCCTGATCCTTCCGGAAAACATCTTGGTATTCTAGGTATTCGGGAGGTAACTGGGGAGTCTCTGAAGAAATTGCTGCCAGTGCAACACCAGGTGGAGGGTGACAAGTAGAGACACATTCTGGAAACTGGACCGTTCTTGCTCGCCAATCGATCAGAGGATTGTGTTTCTCTAACCAAGGTATTCCTAGAATAATCTGGAACTGAGGGGCCTTGATCACATCGAACACGATCTTCTCATGGTGTCCATCTTGACTTACTAGCGTCACCTCTTGAGTGGTATGTGTTACTGGCCCGGAGGCTATCTCCGTACCATCCACCGTAGTAATGACGTCCTTTACAGCCTTGGGACAAAGAGTTAGATTCATCCTCAAAACCATTTCATGATCCACATAATTGCCGATGGCACCGCTGTCGACGTAAGCTTCAATTGCATGTAATCGATCCGGATTATCAGGGCTAATGAGGACCATAGGTATCACGAAATGCGAGGTCACGGAACTGGTTTTCACGCTCGGCAAGAGGACCTCTATTCTTGTCGGGCGAGGTCGTTTCCCTGCTCAGAGTTTGTAACTGTGGTAACTGCAGCTCCTACTGCCTTCTTGGCAGGTTTCACCGGACAGTCTCGAAGAAAGTGCCCTGAGTTTCCGCAATATAGGCATAATTGCAACTGTTTTCTCCTTTCCCGCTCCCTTTGTGTTAGAGGGCCTTTCAGACCCCCTATTTGCATGGGTTCCCCGGAGTCTACTCCTTTGGAAGGAGTTGGCGGTTTGGAAAATACTCGAGCCTCAAACTTGGAACGATCGGCCTTCCTGTTCTGCAGTCTGTGATCTATTTGAACGACCAAGTCTATATAATCCGAACAGTCTTGTGGGGGATTCACTACTTGGGCTAAAACGTCTTTGAGCTCTCCACGTAGACCTCTATAAAACAGCGTAATCCTTTTGTCCTCAGGCAATTGAGTTTCCACTATTAGTCTATTGAAAGATGCAATATAAGCCAAAAGGTCTTGATTACCCTGTCGCAACGAAAGAAGCTCATTGTCCAAGGCCTGCCCCTGTGCATGTCTTGCGAACAGTTTTTCCATACTAAGCTGAAAGGCTTGAAAATCATGGAGAACCGGATCATCTTGATTAACTAGAGGGATCGACCAGTCTGCCGCATTGCCACTAAGGTACGAAAGTACAAAAGCTACTTTAGCTTGATCAGTTGGAAAGGCTGCTGGCCGGCATAAGAAGTGCAACCGGCACTGATTGATAAATACCGCAAACCTCTTTGGGTCACCAGAAAATCGTTCGGGCGGAGCCAGAGGTACATTCCCAGGTAGGTTGATCTGCACTGGATTCATAGAGGATGTTGAAGGAAGATTTGCCCCTGATGCGGGTAGCGGGGTCTGTCCGGCTTGTGACTGTAGCAATTGTCTAGCAAGATCATCTGTTCTCTCCTTGGAAATAATTAGTTCCCTTCTTAGAGCATTCGTTTCCTGACGAGCTGCATGCACTTCTGCCCTTAGTTCCCCAAGTAACCGGGCTAGGTGGTCAGTATCCGAGGTTTCCATAGCGCCTGGGCGAGAGTTTTGCGGTAGGCTTTGCGTTCTGTAACGCTCACCTGATTCTCGCAGAGGCGCCGGTCTTGACTGGGCGACTACCGTATCTTCAAAGGTGATGTGCAGCACCCGGTTGGCTCTTTGGGCTGGACCTCTGTGCACTGTATGCCTGACGTGTAGAGTAAGATGTCTGCAGATAGAAAATATGGGGGTTAATGAACTGGGGTTATTGGGGTGTCCCTATCTCTTTCCTCTTCTCCTCTCCTGTAGACCCCCAAAGGTTAACGCTCTCACCTTAGGTAAGTGAATGTCGAGCTCTCCATCTGCCTCGGGGCAGGGTGCTGTAACCAGTTTCCTCACTGGATAGGTAGCGCAGGCCTCTTGACTTCAGAGGACTGCTGTCTGTCGTTTACTGCACGAACGGTAAGTTTCGAGTAACTCAAATGTCTTTAAAGTCTTTAATAATGATGTCTCTTGTTTTGCAGGGTTCCGGCGATGGCGGATGACGGGCTGAAGTGAGTTGAAGATGGAGCCCGTGTGAGGAATAGAAGCGCCTGGAAGCACGTAAGTAAGCGCTTGTTGCCAGCTTCACGATGCGCTCTAACTGTCTTTTTATTTTGCAGGTACAAGTTCGGAGCGGCTGCAGGGTGCCGGAATACCCACTGGGTTAGATGTGGAAAGGAGTATTGGCACGTGAGTATTAAAGTTCCCCAATGTCTTTAAACGCACCTTGTTTTGTCCTTCAGATGCGGGATGCAGCGCCGACGGCCTCCGGAGCGTGCGAAGAGTTGGTAAGCTTTTGTCTTTCAGATGCCGGAATGCAGTGTGAAGATCTCCGGAGCGCACGAAGAGTAGGTAAGCCTTTGCCTTTCAGATGCCGGAATGCTAACCTGTTCTTTCTTGTCTTTATAGGTGTTGCTGAAGACTGGATTCAGGATGGTAAGCCTTTTCCTTTCAGATGCCGGAATGCTAACCTGTTCTTTCTTGTCTTTATAGGTGTTGCTGAAGACTGGATTCAGGATGGTAAGCCTTTTTCCTTAGGCCCAGGACCGGATGCAGAAGACACGATGAGCGTTCTGCTGCAGAGGGTGCAGAATAACGCAAAGCAAGATTCATCCACCGGGTGTGGTTTAAATAGCCTCCTGTAGTGCTTAGGTGTCTCCTTCCACAGCCACGCCTAGGTAAGAAAAGAGTTCCTGGTAAGAAAAGAGTTCCTGCCTTCCAGAAGAGTTCCAGTGTTCTGAATCTAGGGAGTGGCTCCAGCCCCACCCAACAGGAAAAGTAGTTCCAAACAGAAGAGGATCAGAGGCTCAACTGGCAGGCAAGTAAGCAGCATGGTCTGCTGCAGGTAAGTCCACCCAAGCATTATGAGCCCGGCGCTTCCAGCGCTGGGACTGGGCATATTTATGAGCCTGGTGCCACTGGCGCCAGGACTGGGTCCAAAAGGTCCCAATTGGGACTGGTTGGCACTCGGAACCTGGGTTATGGATCTGCTTCCAAGGGAGTTGGGAAAACCCTGACCTTTTGGAAGCAGAGATCATGACAGGGCCGGCTGTATGTATTCCTGCAGGACGCGCTCTTCCGTCTGGGTTAGGGAGTAGATCCGGCCCTTTGGGATGGGGGCGTCTGGGACTAAATCAATGGGGCAGTCGTAGGGTCGATGCAGAGGAAGACCTTCCGCAGAGCCTTTGTCAAACACAGCCCGGAATTCATAATACTCAGGAGGTATGTTGTTCGTGACCGCCCCTATCATGTGAGTGTCCTGGGTGTCGGATCTGTCTTCTATGGCTAAAGAAGCGACTACCCCTAGGATGTTTGCGGGGCTGGAAACCCGAGGTGTCTCGAGCAGGCAGTAGTATTGGCACATTTCTGATTCGAAGGAGACCTGACCCGTGCCCCAGTTAATCAGAGGATTGTTCCTCTTTAGCCAAGGAATGCCCAGGATAATTCCGAACTGAGGCGTGGCTATGAGATCAAATGACATAGTCTCTCTATGGACTTCCTGTATGACTAATTCCAACGGGGCTGTCTGTTGCAAGATTGGTCCAGAGGCTAGGGACGTCCCGTCTACTGCATGAACCGGTTCGCTGTGTTTCTCTTTGATCAGAGGTAAGTTTAGTGAACTGGCTAACGCTATATCTATAAAGCAGCCTGTAGCTTCAGAGTCGATCACTATTCGTACTGCATGGGAGATACCTGCAGCAGGGTTTAAGGAAGCTTGTACCACCACCGGTCGGACGGGACCAAAAGCCGGATCAGAGGAATTTTGTATAGGACTCGCCCCAACCCCTGATCTCAAGGGCGAGTCTTCGGAAAACCCAGAATTTTGTTCCTTGGCCGACGGGGACACTCCTTCACAAAATGCCCGTTGAGACCGCAGTAGAAGCAAGCATTGTCCGCCCTTCTGCGCTCTCGTTCGGCATGAGTAATGGGGCTGCGTACCCCGCCGATCTGCATGGGTTAGCCCACGTGGCTACCACACCCGACAAATGGGAGAGAAGAAAAACCGCCTTAGAGACAGAATCAGAGAAAGCCTGGGGTCGGCACAAGAAATGCAGTTTGCACTGATTTATGAAGGTGCGATATTTCAAAGGATCCCCCTGATACCTCTCAGGGGCTGCTAGAGGAAATGGGGTCTGAACCACCACAGACGGGGCTGGCAGAGTGGGTGGTTTGACAGGGATCGGGTTTTGGGGTGGGGCGGCATCGCTGAACTCGGCGTCAACAGGTAAGGGATGTCGTGTGCTTTGCATGGCATCAAGACGGTGGTTCAGTGCAGTGGTGGCAGTGGCCAGGTCAGTGCGGAGGGCAGTGGTAGCAGCTGTCATATCTGCCCTAAGCGATGTCACTGCTTGCATTAAGGCAGTCACAGGGTCCCCGGCTGAAACATCCATAACTGGACGACCATAAGGCTTCACAGTCTGTTCTAACTTGATGGGTCCGACTTGATGGTCGTGCAGTTATGTAATGCCTCTGTCCCCAAGTACCGCTCGAGCAGAATGTAAACACTGCCCTAGCAATCTTTGAGGCCACAGGTGGGAGTGTCGTCGTCAGCCTGGTACCGGAAACGCCGGAAGGACCCCTGAGTGCTGTAAGGCAAAGGGTTATAATCAAGGAAACACCCAAACGGCAATTGGCAGAGGGAGCAAACAAGATGCAGTGACACCAGCTTACCTAAAAGGGGTGGAGTATAGGTAAGAGACCTATACAGACAGCAGGGGAACCCACAGCAGGCTGAGATGATGTACTTGGCACTCCTGAAAGCACCTGGTGGAGCAAGAACTTGATCCGTGGCAAAACTTGAAGCAATCCGAGGTTTGGAGAAACAGAAGGATAATCCAAAGGCAAGTCCAGTGTACAAGCAGGTGTCAGGCGTCCGGGAGATCAGAGAGCACGCCAGAGTCCAAGGGTAATCCGAGAGCAGGTCCAAGTGAAACGTTCCAAGGTCGAGGCAAGGAGAGTAACAAGAAGCAAAGGTAACGCCTGGCAGTCCTCCGTAGAAGTAGCTGTGAAGCAAGGTGTTTTGTTTGCCGGCTTCTTTTGAAGCGGCGAGCGGTGTCACGTGACGCATCACGTGACCGCTCGCATGCGTTACGTGGAGCGCAACGCGGCCAGCGATTGGGGCTGCCGGTGCTTCCTAGTATACTGGTGTCGCCGGATGTGCAGGAGGCGCCATGGCAACCGCCAACGCGGAAAAGGGCGAAAAGAGGCGGGCCCGCCCAACATGGTATCCCGCCTGCCGTGCTTCCCCTGCTGATGTGAATGGAGAACACGACGGCGAGAAGTGCCTGATGGGAGAGACAGGTGTGAGGGGGGAAGTGGGAGATGGGGTGTGTGTGAGGGCGTGACAATATTCTCTTAAGGCCCCTTTTTCAGGTAACGATAGCGGATACATTCGTCCAAACGGCACAACAGAATCCGGTAGTAAGTCTATGGCGCAGTGCTCCTCTCTATGAGGGGGTAGTTGTTTGGGTAAGGTGTCCTGAAACACCTCAGAGAATTCTTGATACTGAACTGGAACTGAAGAAATCGGGATTTTCTGAGGGTACCAGTCTCCTTCTCTTCTGATCTCTGGATCAGCGGGTTGATACAATTAGTTCCACAAAACAGTGAGTTAAAACTCACCCTGTTGGCAGACCAGTCAATAAGAGGATTATGCCTCCTCAACCATGGAATCCCTATGACTAAAGGGAAGTATGCGGTTCTGATGAGATCGAAGGTCAGGTATTCTTGGTGTTCCCCTATCTTCATCCTCAAAGTTATCGTCTCACTGGTAATAGGACCGGATGACAATGGTGTTCCATCCACTCCTTTCACTGGTATGGGTCTTGGCTTAGGTCTTGAAGGGACAAGTTTCTCTCGGGCCCAATTTAAGTCAATGAAATTGCCCGCTGCACCACAGTCCAACATAGCTAGTACCTCTGTAGGCTCTGCATCCGTCAACCAAAGTAGTACCCGAAACACCATCAACTGACAGTCTTCGGTTTCATTTATTGGTTGGGAGTAGATGCAAGGGTGGCAGCTACTTCCCCCGATACTTCCCTTGCATACGTTCAGGGGCTGGACTTTTCCTTTCTTCTGGGTGGAACTTCTGGACAATTGCTCAAAGGATGTTTAGATGAGCCGCAGTACATACATTATCCGGCATCTCGGCGTCGCCTTCGCTCTTCCTGAGTCAAAGGACCCCGTGCGGTTCCAATCTGCATAGGTTCTTCGGTATTAGGCGTCGACCTTGTAGACGGAGATTGGGAAGGTGAGCTGGAGATTAAGGGGGCGCTGCGACCTCTTCTTCTTTCTTGAAGGCGTTCCTGCATGCGGAAAATCAATCTGTAGAGATAAAGTCATCAATTCTTGAAAGGAAGCCAGTCTAGCCACCCGCGCTAACTCATCCTTAATATCATCCTGAAGACCATGTGGAAATATTGTCTGTCTTGCAGAGTCTGGTCAATCCGACTTTGCTGCCAGTCTCAAGAAGCGGGAAATATAGGTTTGAACATCTGTGGTTCCCTGACGCACATCTAGTATTGCTTCTAATGAGGTGTACAGTACCTCTGGTCGGTCGAAACGTTCCTTTAAAGCTTCCACAAAGCGATCATAATCGTTTAAAGAAGGGTCGTTTCCAGTGACCAATGGGGTGGCCCACGATAAGGCATTGCCAGTAAGGTTTGCGATAATAAATCCGACCCTAGATCGGGCCGTCTCGTAAGCATGAGGTCGGAACGTGAACTATACCTTGCAAGCATCAAGATAATCCTTAAGTCCACCTGGGTGGCCATCATACTTGCCAAAGGATAACGCCATAGGTGGCAAGTCACCATGGTCATCTCTAAGTAGTACAACTTGTTGTCGTAAGGCGACGTTCTCTGTTCGTAACGCTTGTACCTCTACTGTAAGGTTCTGCATGGCTGCCACCAACTCCTGATACTGCTCCAAGTATGCCATCGGAACTATCAGGGGTTATATGCTGTCAGATGCGGGCTCACCCTCCCAATTCTCCTCACCTGATTCTTCAGATGATGTTTCAGTGGGAACATTGACCGGGGTCTTGCGACTCAACCTCTTCTCTGTTGCCAGCTTCTCTTTGGGCTTGTGGTCCTTTCCGGTCGTGTAAATAGGGTCTGGCTCCCCCGGAAGCCACCTTGGCAGAGATAAAACCCTGCACTCGGAGGACCCCGGGGAGCCAGCCCCAAAATCAGGGGAAAAGCCAAAAGGCAGAAAAACCCTGGGAAAAACGGTGGAGCTGATGGAGATTTTGTAGTCTGGATGAACAGGCAGGAAGAAGAGACCTGAGCGGGAACCAGTCAAAACAAGTCTCTCTTCCGAGCCTTCCGTGCAGAAGGCGTAGCAGTAGTAGTGGTGGTGGTGGTAGTTGTAGTCACTGCTGCAGCTGTTGCCGTTGGCAGGGGCTGGGGAGTTATTAAAGTAAGAAGAAACGAAAGATAGACTAGGCTTGAAAAAGGAAACCGCCAAATAAAGAGATAATCGGCAAAGAGGTGGGGCAGTTCTTAGACGTCCGAGTTGGACTACAGTAATGATGACAAGAAAGGAAAGGCGAAAGGCGCCCGAAAGAATAGCGGTGACTCGAGAAAAATCACACAAGATACCCAGAAGAAAGCTACGAAAAAAGGTAAACAATGGCGATAGACCGCCCACTGTCGGAAGGAATGTGTAGAGTGTCGCAGAAACAAAAACAACACTACGCTCTAGCTACGGACGGCAGAAGTGAAACGCCTGGAAAAACCGAAAGCTAAGGGTTAGCGCAAGTGTCGCATAAGAGGATAGAAAGAAAGAATAAGGCAATAGGAACAAGAGAAAGCAAACTAACAGCAGCAATAACGGAAACGGAACAATGATGGGAATAAGGAGGGCTGTAACGGGAAGTTTGCACGAGAGCAAGCACAGAGTAAACAACGGAGCGAAGTACATAGGTAGAAAAACACAGATACAACGCGCCAAGCTATGGGCGGAATCTGATTTTATACGTGACTCCGCCATTTTAAGTGAGGACTAGAGCGGGGAATGAGGTGCAAGTGTAATGCTTCCATCGTCTCCACAGCGTCCAACCACACTTCCTGACAAAAGGACATATGTATAGGACCCTTCAAGGTAGTTGGAAAACTTCAGAGAGGTCAACTATCTGATGGATTTAGGCAATTCTAAGGAGGCCCCCAGGGTTTTTCACACCAACCCTCTAAAAGCTTATGTCACCAGACCAGAAGTGGGAGCTTTGCTTTTAGCTTCAGCTCAAAAGGAGGAAGGGGGTGAACCTCTACCTGATCTCCTCAGGGGACAACCTGTAGATGAGAAAATAGAATGAGTTAATCTCTCTTCTAATCTGACACTGGAACAACAGGAGGAGTGCAAGTTTCTGTTAAATCAGTTTGCCTCCATGTTTTCACTATCACCAGGCTTGACCCCTTGGGGCCAGCATGATATTCTCACTGGTGACTGTCTACCTGTAAAAAGCAGAGGTTACAGTATGTCAGAACATGTGAAATCCCACATCAAAAGAAAGGTAAACAAGATGCTTGATTTTGGGGTTATAGAGCCCTCTACAAGTCCATGGTCTCGTCCAGTTGTTCTAGTACCAAAGGCAGGATTCAAGGAGTTGAGATTCTGTGTGGGCTATAGAGCTCTAAATGCAGTCACTAAGACTGATGCTCATCCTTTACCTTGGACAGATGATCTGGTGGACAAACTTGGTTCAGCCAAGTACCTCAGTACATTTGACCTAAGGTCAGGCTATTGGCAAATAGGCCTGACAGACCATGCCAAGGAGAAAACTGCATTTTCAACCCCAGCAGGGCTCTACCAGTTTAAGGTAATGCCTTTTGGACTAATGAATGCACCTGCAACATTCCAAAGGATGGTTAATCAAGTTCTGGATGGGATGGAGGACTTCTGCATTGCATACTTGGATGACATTGCAGTGTTCAACCCTACTTGGAAAGAACATGTTGACCACTTAGGATATGTTTTGCAGGCTCTTGAGCAGGCCCATCGGACCATAAAGGCAAGTAAATGTCAAATTGGTCAGAGCAAAGTGGTCGACCTTGGACATGAGGTAGCAGGAGGTGAAATAAGGCCATTGCCTAGCAAAGTACAAGCTGTACAAGAATGGGCCACCCCTACTACTCAAACCCAAGTGAGACCCTTCTTAGGTCTCACTGGTTATTATAGGAACTTCATTGAGAACTATGGGTCCATAGCTTCTCCCTTGAATGTGGTCTCCTCACCCGAATTTTCTAAAAAGGTCAGATGGAATGAGGAGTGCAACAAGGCGTTTGAAGTACTTAAGAAAGCCCTTTGTCAAGCTCCAGTCCTAAGAGCTCCTGACTACAGCAAACCTTCATTGTGCAAATAGATGCTTCCAATACAGGTATAGGTGCAGATCTGAGTCAGCTGGATGAGAAAGGTAGGGAGCCCCCCATCTGCTTCATCAGCAGAAAGCTGAAGGAACCAGAAACAAGGTGGGCAACCATTGAAATAGAATGTTTTACTATTGTGTTGTCAATGAAGAAGTTTAGTCCATACTTGTATGGATCTACTTTTGTGATTCAGACTGACAACCAACCCTTCAGATGGTTAAGCAGATGAAAGGGCAAAATCCTACATTGTTAAGATGGTCGATCAGCCTACTAAGGTTTGATTTTACCATTGAACACAGGTCAGGGTGTAATCATCAAAATGCTGATGGTCTCTCCAGAATGTTTGAACGAATGGAATAAGGAGATTCGTCCAGGGTGGATTAAATCCTCCTGTACCTTAGTCTGGGGGGGTCGAGTGTTAGGGAGAATTCTCAAAAATGTGCTAATTCCCTTCACCTTAGAGACCCCCAGCAACTTTGCTGGATTTTTGAGGACTTGATTTTCTTGCCTGGAAAGTGTGTGAACCTTTTTTTTCCCACTCTTTCATGTATTTTGATATGTGTTTTACATTTGTGTTCTTTGATTATGGAGTTTTAGATAACTCCATAGGCATCATCTTTTCATGGGTGTCACACAGCACCCTCAGTGCAGTGACCAAGGGGTGTCTTTTAGACTTCCCACAGGTTTAAATACCTTCTATGGGATAAACTGTTTCCGAGAGAATGTAAAGTGAAATTGACTTTATGAGTCTTTCCAAATTGCTAGACCCAGCACACACCATCTTACAATGGAGTGCTGGAGGGGTTACATAGTATCTATCCCCTGTGTCTAAATACTCATGTAGCAGTCAAATGCTACCCTTTCCTATTGAAAAGGCTGGTGGCAGTGGTTTTACAATAAAATACCATGATTTTGCCTGACTGCGAACATCGGTAGCTAAAAATCATGGGAGCCATGTTTTTCAAGATGTGTTAAGAAAGGAAGAAGGCAATGAATATGGCAAGGGAAATGTGCACAGAATCACACAATGAACAACTTTGAATCTAACAACGTGCATACAATACCCAAGACTCGTGTATACTAAAACCCAGGAGTGCCAATAGAGTGAAACAATAATACCAATATATGAAAAGGGATGTGGGGTAAGCACTTAGTACCTCCTTATGACTGAAAGGAAAGTCGGCAAACTCCTTACCCACTATGCTATTACAGATACTGACAGCGCTAAGCCCACGTAGAGGGCAAGCAAGGACAGGATCTGTGAGCTGACACTCTGGATGATACTGAATAAGGAACTTAGAAACAGTACTCACGAGGACCGGGCAGACCACTTGAATGTCAGTAAACCCACAAACCCAGTTGATCAAACAGGGACCCTGAAGGCTATAATAGCAATGGGTGGAGGAAACTAAATACATAAGACCCTAGTCAAGGGGCAAGTAGGAATAGTGATTAAAGAATAGTGAGGAAAACAAAGGGCATTCACACTGGGACTAGTTACAACAGCACCCCACACCTAATAATCAATGGGAAATAAATGCAGAAGTGCAATGGAAAACATGGAATGGATCCCAATAGAAAGTAAGGATCAGGAGCAGGGAAAATGATATCACAAAAGGAAACCTTTCCCACCCATCCAAGGAGAAAAGGCAGGAAGCTAAATCTATAAAGGGGAAGACTAATGCATCAAGTTTTTCAGTAGCAAAGGACAGCTTCAAAGAAACCAAGAACACAGGCAAATTGGGCAGCATCAAAGGGTAAAGCACAGAGAAAGGCTGCCTACAGACAGAGGAAGACAGAAAGGGAAATCCAGAAAGCAGAAATCAATTAAGCACAAAAATTCGAAATCCAGGGCAGAGTAACAAGAAACAGGAACTAGGAACCAGGCACAAAAACTAGGAACCAAGAACAAGGGACCAGTCACAACAGGAACACTGCAACAATGACCAGCGCTGGACTGAAGTAAACTGAGGCTTTTAAAGCTCCTTAACGAGCACAGCCCTCAGGTGTGCCGCCTGCTGCACCTGCAGCCACAGGTGTTGCCTATCCTCCACCCAACCTTGTCCTGCAAGGGAGGAGGTGAGGCAGTGAGCCAGGCATTCTGGGAAGCATAGTCATTAGATTAACGTAGCATGCTGGCTGCCAAAAACCTGGAATGGATCCGGAAGGGAAGTAACTTGGAAAATAAGGTTTTAGCGCTCCCAATTCATCACAGCACTGTAGCATAAGGTTCGGAGGAAATGTCCAGTAGGGAAAAAAAACCAAAACATGCCCCCAAGTGACGGGAACGGGAGCGAAGGGAGCGAGCCGTGACACTATACCCCCTCCCACGGCCGACTCCAGGCGGCCGTCACCCGCACAAAACATCTTCCTTCCAGGACAGGAGCGCTTTGTCTTCAGAGGTGGCACTGACGGAAACGATGACCCGCGGGCAAAAGCAGAGGGACTGGAATGAATAGAATCAGGCCGCAGTCTAGAAGAGCCATAGGCAGGTTTTCGGTGAGGTGAGGAAGAGACTCATGGGTCGAAGAAAGGCATGAAGGACTTGCAGGACCCGAAGCAGAGTTGGAAGGTCCAGGAAGCTCAGTCTCTGGGAGCGAACACTCATACATCATTGAGGAGGGAGGCAGGCTGGTGCAACATGCTTTAGACAATGGTAGATGCTCTGGTAGCCTCCCTGCTGAGAGCGGACACACAGGAGGTGAGAAAATAGCAGGTTTCAGGAAATGTTCATGTTCAGAAAAAGAAGGTGGTGGCCGAGGTAGAGGTTCGGATCTTCTCCCATCATCCATCTGGTTAAAGGCCTGTGGTTGAAGGTGACCAAGGTTCGACTGCATCTGTTCCACGCCTTGGGGGCCTGGAAGTCCAATGGGTTGTACGAGGCTGGCACTCCTGGTGTCAGTCATGTAGCCACCTTGTTGCACGTGGGATACAACCGCAGGGACTTTTGGCATACCGATAGGAGTGATAGACGCAGTACTTGGTACATCAGGCACACTCGCAGCAGGAGCAATAACAGGCACATCTTGAACTGCAGCAGTCATACCCTTCCTTTGGCTACTAGCACCCGGATGGTGCAGCAGCTGGGGGGCCATGCCCGTCCCCTCCCTCAGGCTCATGTGGGATCCGGCAACAAAAAAGCTGTCAAGCGGCTGATCCAAACCAGCCCCCAAATGCGAACCATCCAGCCCGTTATCCTGGTCGGCTACTTGTTCGGTGTCTGGGCCATGGCGGATGGTATCCGTCTCCCTCTCGTAACACTCCAGGCAAGTCCAACGGCCTTGCATGTAAGGCCCTCCCGAGTCGTGATCCAGCTTGATGTTTCTGAAGAGAGAGCTGGCAGAAGTCTCAGACTCAGATGTTGCATATTCGGGAAGCGCTGATTCTACAGTCAAGCAGTTGGGAGAATCAACTTGTGTAAAAGGCAGGCCTTCTGGTGATCCTCCTGAAGCATAAGAAGGGCAGGCTGGACGTTCATCCGTAATAAATGGTTGGGATTCAGGAGGTAACTCTGAAGTAGAAGAATATGCAACATGATCAGACAGAGTAGACGGGTGCACCTCCGATATTGGCAGCTAGGCTGAGCAGGATACAGGTCTCTCATGAACTGAAGCCAAACTAGCAGTAGGCTCTGGGACTGAAGACATGCACTCAGGATGTGCTACCGGAGGCTCCATGGCTGAAGGATAATCCGCTGGATGAGTCACTGTAGCCGAAAACAGGCATGCCAGAGGAAATTCTGAGGCTGAGGGCATGCAAGCTGGAGCCGTCTCGTTAGCTGAAGACAAACTTGTCAAGGTCTTTGGCTCTGACCACGTACATGGTGAAGGCTCTTGAGTGACTGGCAGACATAGCAATTGTTCATTGATTGAAGACACGTTTGACAACGATGACTGCAGAGCTGTGGACTGGATAATCGAAGAGTCAATAGTTGTAGGAGGACAGACTGAAGTCCCAGAAGTCGACAGACACATTTGTGGCTCAGGAATGGAAAGCACCTTTACGGCGGCTGACTCCTTGGCACCAGTAACCAAAGACTGAGCTGTACCCCTGCCGTCCCTCTCCTTAGTGGATGACACAGAGTCTCTTCCTTTGTAGAAGTCAAAATTAACCAGAGGAATCACCATAGTAAAGTCTCTGTTAATCAGGATTTCGTCAAATGTCCATTCCTCTGTCTTAGCTTCTGAAAGTGGCATATTAACAATCAACAGTTCAGGAATTGCCTGCTGGGTCTTTGGTTCAGTATACTGTGGAATGAGTCCATCAAAACATGAATTCTGTACTGTCTTTGACTGTTCGTTGTTTCAAAAATTGGCAGAAGGAGGAGCGCACACATAGGTAGCATCGTTTTCCACATCAGCTTGAATGTCTACTTCAGTCTCAGCAGCTAGATCAAGGGCAGAACCTAAGCCTACAGTAGTGATTGATTCTGCGTATGCCACCATTGTGGATTGTGTTTGGAAATCAGAAGCATGTATGTGTTCAAGGTCAGAATTATGGCAAACTGCTACACAGGAAATCTTAGGTAAAGGAGTGGCTTGTAAATCCTCATCTAACAACAATTCCTGACAAACGGTAGAACAATTGTCAGAACCTGTGCCCTGAATAAGTTCTGTGCTAGAAAAAGGACTTTCACTCCCAATAGATTTTACATATTGACAAGTATCATGACCTACAAAAACCTCCGCACTTAGGGACTGAACAGTATTCACTTCATCAACGGATAAAGTTTGAGGTGTATTCAGAAAAGACTGTAAGGTTTTATTCTCCTCTTGTAAAGTAATGTATTCTTGTTTTAACTCCTCAAGTTCAGCTTTTAGCATGCCCCGCCTTAACTGTACATCCCTATCAGTAGGCACAGGCGAAGGCATGGTGGCATCAGGGCTGGATCCTGCCCTAGCCATCCGGATGTGCACTGATTGTACATTGTCATTTACTGCTTGCAGGTTTTGTGATCTATACTCTCTCTTACCGACTTGGTCTGTGCTTCCCTTAAGCAGACTACTGACATCAGACCTCTTGGCATTAGGGACTACAGTAAGTACTTGTGCAGAGGACTAAGCAGTAGACTGAGGGCTGAAAACAGAAGATATGCAATGAACCCCTCCATTCTTTATGTTTGAATCATGAAACTGTTCAATCTGAGGTAAAGCACAACCGGAATCATGGGGTTCAACAACAGACGTACTCGTGTGTAGTAAATCTTGCAGTGTGTTGTTTTCCGCTGCTAAGGCTTGTGCGGACATAGAATCTGGATCAAAATTAAAGACAGAACTAGGTACAGGCAATGTACGATGGGCCATCCTGTGGGAAAAATACTTTGCACGTAAATACCCATTTGTAACAAGGAGTTCATTTAAGTCAGGATCAGTGACTTGATTGTCACAGGTAAACTTAAGGGAAGCTTCCTGTACAAACTTGTTAGTGGCCTTGCTGCCTTTCTTTCTTAAACTGGCCATATTCAAACGGGAATAACGGCTGGTCATTCTGTTAAGAAAGGAAGCAGGCAATGAATATGGCAAGGGAAATGTGCAAAGAATCACACAGTGAACAACTTTGAATCTAACAACGTGCATACAATACCCAAGACTCGTGTATACTAAAACCCAGGAGTGCCAATAGAGTGAAACAATAATACCAATATATGAAAAGGGATGTGGGGTAAGCACTTAGTACCTCCTTATGACTAAAAGGAAAGTCGGCAAACTCCTTACCCACTATGCTATTACAGATACTGACAGCGCTAAGCCCACGTAGAGGGCAAGCAAGGACAGGATCTGTGAGCTGACACTCTGGATGATACTGAATAAGGAACTTAGAAACAGTACTCACGAGGACGGGGAAGACCACTTGAATGTCAGTAAACCCACAAACCCAGTTGATCAAACAGGGACCCTGAAGGCTATAACAGCAATGGGTGGAGGAAACTAAATACATAAGACCCTAGTCAAGGGGCAAGTAGGAATAGTGATTAAAGAATAGTGAGGAAAACAAAGGGCATTCACACTGGGACTAGTTACAACAGCACCCCACACCTAATAATCAATGGGAAATAAATGCAGAAGTGCAATGGAAAACATGGAATGGATCCCAATAGAAAGTAAGGATCAGGAGCAGGGAAAATGATATCACAAAAGGAAACCTTTCCCACCCATCCAAGGAGAAAAGGCAGGAAGCTAAATCTGTAAAGGGAAAGACTAATGCATCAAGTTTTTCAGTAGCAAAGGACAGCTTCAAAGAAACCGAGAACAGAGGCAAATTGGGCAGCATCAAAGGGTAAAGCGCAGAGAAAGGCTGCCTGCAGACAGAGGAAGACAGAAAGGGAAATCCAGAAAGCAGAAATCAATTAAGCACAAAAATTCGAAATCCAGGGCAGAGTAACAAGAAACAGGAACTAGGAACCAGGCACAAAAACTAGGAACCAAGAACAAGGGACCAGTCACAACAGGAACACTGCAACAATGACCAGCGCTGGACTGAAGTAAACTGAGGCTTTTAAAGCTCCTTAACGAGCACAGCCCTTAGGTGTGCCGCCTGCTGCACCTGCAGCCACAGGTGTTACCTATCCTCCAACCAACCTTGTCCTGCAAGGGAGGAGGTGAGGCAGTGAGCCAGGCATTCTGGGAAGCATAGTCATTAGATTAACGTAGCATGCTGGCTGCCAAAAACCTGGAATGGATCCGGAAGGGAAGTAACTTGGAAAATAAGGTTTTAGCGCTCCCAATTCATCACAGCACTGTAGCATAAGGTTCAGAGGAAATGTCCAGTAGAGAAAAAAAACCAAAACATGCCCCCAAGTGACAGGAACGGGAGCGAAGGGAGCGAGCCGTGACAAGATGCCACCTTAAGCCCCTTTGTTTAAACAGGCCCTGGTCTTCTTTTTCTGCTGTTTTCTTTTGGAAACGTCCTTCTAGTGTTTGTCTCTGCACGCCAGACCAGGTTTGGTCCCCTTGTTCATGTGCCTTTGGCGGGCTTCAGGACTGAAGACCGCCTCTTGCGTCTGAGTGTCTGGGGTTGGCAGGAAGTGAGGGAGATGCCCGAAACTCCCTGTGCTCAGTCTCCTAGGAGACCCAAATGCACTCTGGCGTGATTGGCTGGCTGACTGTCCCGCAAGGACAGCCACCCTGCTGGGTGAGTGACAGCTAGGCTGGAATGAAAGGGAGAAAACTGCTTAAAAGGCAAGTCTTCACGACTGGAAGGCAGAGTCGACCACTGGAACGAAAAACCGAAGACGAGCTGGAAGAGGATGGCTGCTGCAACTCCTGGACCGTTGGTTTGCCCGGTGAAGCCTTGCTGCAGGTCTTAATTGCCAAACTCCATTCGACAGAGAAGCTCGGTCAAGGACGGCTTCTTCCTTTGAGTTGGTGGGACTAATCAACTCATAAGACACCTGGATACCATTCTCAAGGCTGGTTAGGATTAAGCCAAGAGAGGGACACCAGTTTGTGTTCTTGAATCTACAGCTACTGGAACTGAAGTGACTCCATCTTGTTTGTTTTCTTCAACGACGTCCTCCCTCTTGTCCCCACGACTGAGGCTCAGGAACAGCGAGATCTGCAGGACCTGCCAGGAACCACGACTTCAACTTGCAGGCCTAATCAGCTTGTGAGTGACATATGATCCTTTTTTGCCTAAACTACTTCTAGGAACTTTCGCAAAGACTTTACCGTTTGATACCAGCACTGCTCTTTCCTATCCAGAACACTAGCCCATTGACTTTGGCCTGGCCTATTGACTTGAATTGAACTCTTCTGGTGAACTGAAACTATTTGCACTGTCTAAAAAGTATATATGATCTATTTAGCTTGTGCCTTTTGCTCCTTTCTAAGTAACTGAACTGACATTTGGCTCCTATTTCAGGGAAGCTCAAACTGTCTCAAAATCTTAGAATTTTGTATTGAAGTGTATTGGGTTATAATATTAAGTTGCCTTCTGCTAATGACATGTTTTATAAATGATTGTGTAATAAATTACTAAGTGTTTTTACCGAGAAACCTTGAGTATAAGTGTTTACTTGAACTACTGTGATTGAAAGTCCTCCTGTAACTACTTGTACTGCTCACATTCGCTCTTGAGATAAGCCTGGCTGCTCAGCTCGCTACCAAAAACTGTCTAGTACAGACTTATACCAAAGGTTGGTTTGGCTAACACCTGGAGCCCTAATTGTATGTAGTGGTCCCAGAGGGTACTGCGTGCAATTCTGCCTAACAGTCGATGACACCACGCTGAGTCAAGATGGGTCGACGATGGAGTCGACACACACTACGCCTCCTGTCGAAAGGTTTTCCCAGCAGCTGACGCTGGAAAGGATATCTATCTGATGAGGAATCTGCAGGAGAAAGCAATCCATTGAAATCTATATTGGAAATGCTGAATAAAGTCCCTAATGTCCTCTCATAATTCTATCTTTATTTCCAAAGACCACTATTGCATTTATGGTGAAGCATACATTTTGGTGGACGGAAAACAAATCACATCCCCCGTTACATCCTTGCAGGAGCTATTAATACTCTGAACCTGCTACATATAGTAGAGAATTATTTAACCACTTATTGTATGATAAAAAGGCATGCAACTCACTTGAGCGATTATGGATTCATAATGCCGAATCTCCTTCTTTTGTTCTGCGATTACGTCTTCAAGTAGTATTTCTTTCTCCACAATGTAGGTAATGTCTTGTTTCTGAGCAAGGGTTGGCTTCGCAATACGCATAGCTAGATACCAGGGAAGTGCAAGATGGAAATTCTATGTTAGGCACGAGGAGCCCACATGTAAATCAATATACAAAGATAAAATATAAGCCATTCAGCAGTCCTTTCTCTTAACTTAAAGTCATTTTTTGTTCATTTTTCCCAGATTGTTGAGGTTCACAAACAACATAGGTATGGGAAAATGTAAACAGTTCACTTACAAACTTGAATTGAAGGACTCCAACTTTTTTTAAACCCCCTGCATTCAAATCGAACCCTGATAGCTTAATCGCAGCTGGCCCATCAAAAGACATCTGCAATAAAGCTGCATCAGTCAATGCTATTGTAGAAAGGCAACAGATTTAGAGAATCCCATGAATCCCAATTACAAATATGTTTCTCTATTTTTCTTTCAACCAGACTCCCATATCCCCAACCAGCTCCCTACAACTGGCACCAGATAAGTAGCTAGTTCACATAGTTCCAATTATTCCATATCTACTGACTGTCCAGGCTTGTGTTATTTAAGACAGATGAGTGGAATTCTCTTCTGTATGGCGAGGAGGGGTCTTGGAGTCGGTTCAATCACTGTTTGGTTTCTAGAACCCTGAAAGAGGATGATTGAAGGTTCAGAGATTTGTAGAAGAATCTCCGGAATTCGTGAAAAACTTTTTTTCAGTTGGTAAGTGGTAAATGTGAAGCTGGTGTGTGTTGGGGGTTGCCTGCCATGGACATCCGGCAGGCACCCTGTGCGTTATTCTCTTCAGCACACGACAGGCCCAGGGCCTGTGGGGTATGGGGCCTGCCCTGGACATCCAGCAGGCACCCCGGTGCTATGGAGCATCAGCACCATTGGGGTGGAGGCACAGCCCGCCAGGCCCCTGACCATGCGGACCTCTGCCACCGTCCTGGCACAAGGGTCCCATGGCATCAGGGCCTGTAGGCCTGTGCCTCCCCGTGTAGGCCTGCAACCTACATGAAATGAGACACAGACTCAGAACCTCCTCTTCGGGAGTCTGCAGCCATTCTGTTTCACGTGCCTGCAGGGGCTCCTTTAATCAGCTTGGGCCATGACACTGTCATGCCCCACCTTAAAGGGGCAATACACGTGGGAGGGACACATCCCCTTAAAGGGGCAATACACATAGGAGGGTCACACCTAAAACTCCTCCTTTTTCATCAAGAACAAAACAAACGTTGCTGAAGCATACATGCATCCCTCCCGTTACAGAACGACAGCATACTTATCACTTGGAACTTGCAGGGTATACCGATAATGGGATATGCCATTGACACATACATAGCTAATTCCAACAGTTACAGACCTAACATGTACTAATCCCGTTCTAAACACACTCAACAGGTGACAGTCGGGGCCAGTGAGCCACCGTTGGAATATAGGCAGTTCTACCACAGTTTACGAAACCCTTTATTCACCTGGGGTTCAGAACGGGAACTACCGAAACAACGCCATGGTTGGCGTCTGGCACTACATGCCCACCTCGCGACTGCGGGATTACAGCCTCATTTTATTATTCTTTACTGAGACCACTTAAAGCATGTAGTTACTATGCAGGTTCACAGCATCAAAACACACAGGATTACTGAGTCCTCTTTAAGCAATTGCAGGACAGCAGGAAACCAGTTCATCTTCAGGAGTCACTTTCTGAGTCCAGGTCCATTTATGGTACAGTTCACGGCCACCTCGGCATCGCCCCTTGATATTCACAGCAGACAGAGACACGCAGGTTGCAGGGCATCCAGGCTGCTCCACGTGCTGTTGATACGGCATGTTGCTGTTGATAGGGTACAGGGTGACAGGACACCACTCACCCCTTTCATCAGTTATGTTCTCCCGATCTGGCACGTCTCTTTCCTCCAGGAGCACAGGAGGGCGCACAAGCACTCATCATGAGCTGCAACCCATTTCTTGCCTGATGCATTGATTCTTGATGTTGGGGCCCAGGGTTTCGTGGTTAATTGGTCGAACAAAAGTTGTCAGCTGAACTCAGGGGGTCCGGCAGGTATCTCTCCCAAGCCCATTTAGCCTGGTACCTCAACGGCACAGTGTGCAGGGTGTCATTAGTGACAAGCAGCCAGCGTGACCTCAGTGGCAGGCAGTCAGGGCCACTAACATGGCAGGCTGGGTGGCTTGTGATCCAATGGTGCTGTGCCTGGAGATAGTCACTTCTATGCTAGTTGGCCTTCTCTTCCGATTGCTGTACCGGTGTGCTAGTTCTTGTCTGTCTGCCAACGCTGGGCTGGGTTGTCGTCACAGGTGCATGGTGGGAGCCACCCTCTCGAATCACCTGACAGCGCATCGCGCCTCTTCCCCAGTGCTGGAGGACCTTTACCTCGTCCTGCTCCACTCAGGTTGCATCCCTTTCTGGATAGTACTAGCATAGCAGGTGCGCAATGATACTCGGTCTCTCGGAGTGCCTGCCAGTGCAGAATCTCTCTTATTCCATGCAGTGCCTCATGGATGGCACCGTCAGAGCGGTGTACAGTGCGCAGATTGCAGGACGCTCCAACGTCCTGGCTTGGAGCCTCGATGAGCATGAGGCTGGAGGTCCTACTGTAGAGGCGTTGTGGTCCTTGTGGGTGCTGGTGCTGTAGCTCTGCTTTGTGTGTTGTGCACTCAACACGGGTTGCGCCTTCGGTCCGGCTGCTGGGGCTCCTCTGGCCTAGAGTTGCTATATCCATTATATCCATTACCACTGGGCATCCAGGGACCTCGCTGGGACCGCTGAGCGCTTCCCTCCTTCCCGTCGCGAGACGGCTCAGGGTCACACAGTGTGCCTTCATCTGTGATTCCTGCGGTGCAAGCATTCCTCTTTCCTTTTCGGCTCTTCCATGGAGACTGTCTCTTTTCTCAGTCTTATGGCTCGGGTGCCTACTGGGGTCCTCCATTCGCGCTACCACCACCAGCCCCGGGATCTTCACTGGGGCCCTTCTAGTTCCTGGGAGCTCCGACAGGGAGCATTCCTTTTCTTCTTCTCAGGGCCCCTACGGGAGCATAGTGGCCTTCATCGACAGCAGCCCGGGGTCCTCCATGGGGGCATGGTGTGCGGCGGAGCACTCTACGGGTGCTCCCTCTCGTGTGAGTGCGGCCGCATCTGCAGGCGAGGATGCCTCCTTTGGTACTCTCCTAATTGGCACGCATTGTTTACTATGTCACTGCGCGGCCCAGGCTGTTAAGAGGCCCTCACCGCTCCCCCTCCAGCAGGGAGCATATCTTCTCCACCCCTCTCCTCCTGGAGCACGGTGGCAGTCACTGCCGGTGCCCGGGATGTTGCTGAGCTCACACCGTTTCTGCCCCAGCTTTGAGCTCCTTCTTACATTTATTTTCTCATCCGCTCCGACATGGCACGCTTTCTTCTTCTTTCCCCCAACTCTGTGGTATAGCGCACCTCTTTGCCTTGCTTCTCACTTTCCATTGCCCTGAACTGGGGCTCCTCGGAATTTTCCTGCAGGGCCCCGGATCTATAGAGAGCCATATTCCCGCTTCAAGTGCCCGGCCCTGGAGCACACAAACACCAAAGTCACCGCCTGGAGGCCCCGGTTCGTAGCAAGAGTGCCTGGGATGGAGCTGGAGCCTTGGGGTACCTTCAGCTACAACTTGGAGCGCACCACCTTTTTACCACTGGGCCCGGAATCTTTAGTGGGTCATGCTACCTTTGTCTCCGCTCTGGCAGGGAGCACTCATTTTTTATTTTTGTTACTGCCCGCGCCAAAGCACTTCTTTTGAAATCACCTCCCGGCCACCTTTTGCGCGGCGGAAGATGCCGCTGGCTGCCTCCTTGGCCTTCACCGCCGGGCCCAGGATCGTGCTGGGGGTCACTGAGGGAGTTCATTTCGCTCCTCCCAGAGCACTGCAGTAGCATTTCAAATCGGGTCACCTTCTCCATGACACCGCCGTAGGGCCCGGGATCAGGCTGGGGCTTCCTAGCTGTCGCTCCGGATTGAAGCCCTGTTTTGTCTGTCTTGCCGCCAGCCATTGGATGAGGGATCCGGTGAGTATTTCTTTTGCTGCCGGAGCACTCACCTCCTTTTTAGCACCGCTGGCGCAGTGTGGGAGGGCAGTAGTCCTTCCCTCGGCTCTGGTGGAAGTGCTGGGGCAGCAGGCGTACACCCGAGGTGTAATCTGGGTGTTCCCTTTTCTGGCAGCGGGTGCCACGTTGGGCAGGATGCCTCGTGCCTCCACAGCGCGGCAGGGTATGCTGGGGGCAGGCTGTCTCTCGCCTCTCCACATGGCGGGTCTGCCGCCTCCTGTCTTCTTGTTTGCCCCATGTTGGAGCACTGACCTGTCGCCTGGGCCACTGAAGGAGCCCCGGCGCGTCTTCTTTCCGCCGTGGCCGGAATGTCGGCTTTGTGCACGCAGCGAGTGCTGCGGGGAGCTGCTCGTTGGATGCCCACACTCATGGTGGGTGCCGCAGGGACAGCTCTTTCCTGCAGGCAATGCACACTGCAGGCTATGCGGGCGGATCCTCACCCTGACCGCACCGGCACCCTCTTTTCTGAGGACCGTGGCCAGGGAACAGGGACCGCTGGCAGGGCGCTGGGATGGCCTGCACCCCTCTTCTCTCCATGGGGACCAGGGCAGCATACCTCCTCAGTTTGCGGCGGATGGCGCGAGGAAGGGGAGTATCTCTCTCCCTCCGTCAATTCTTTCACAGCGGTGACCCGCCGCTCCTCTCATCCCCCTTGGGGGCACAGTACCTTTTCTTTCTTCCGGAATGCCGCAAATCTTTGGCCTCTTTCATAGATGTGTCAGGTATAAGGCACAAGATACAGTGAAATGGTTGCCTGAAAATAGATTTTGTTTACCAGAACATTCTGCTTCTCTTGGAACCTTGCCCCTTTTTGTAAGCAGCCCAATATTTCACATGAGTACAGTCAATGCAGAGGGAACCAACACAAACATCTGGTTTACAGAAATACTTCGATTAGTATTTCCTGCTAAGCTATCAACTAGGTTTTTTTAGGGACAGTCAGCCTTAATTAAGCAGGCTGATAGTTTCAACAAAGCCCAGTGGGACTACAAGGACTAATTCACCACAATGCCAGGAGTAGTGGAAGTGGCGTCATATGCCAGATAACAGACCAGGAAGTATCCTTGCAGGGCCTTGATAACGTATGATCATAGGCCACAATTAAATCAATCGTAGTAATAATACATGCATATAATTAGTGTAGGATCATTATAATAACAAATGGAACTAAGGGCTATTTTAATTTCCAACCATATATTATGTATTTTGCTTCCTCACTATGCCATGGGTGCTGCATAATATGCCAGGAGCACACTCAGAAGAATTATCAAAGGCCAGTAGCTCTTCCTTCTTATACCAGTACAGAGGTATATGACCAGTTACTTCAATCTCAAACCAGTTGAAACCTCACTTGCCACGAATAGTCATAATATGCTAAATTGATCCTCACATATCCAGGCACTGCTATAATATAATTGCTGGCTCATATACCCTAGAGTCATTTTGTGCCAAACAATTCCTCATATGCTCTGCATAGGAATCATATGCACTACAAAGCCTCAGAAGCCCATGTGCTCTGAGCACAAATCAATTTCATCACAATTTCTCCAAGTATTTCCATTTTATGCCAGGTAAGGTCTGATGTGCCAGGTATAATCCCAAGTAAGATAGAGCCTTACACTTCCAGGTGTTTCCATACCATGTCAATTTTAGGATCATTCGCCTAGACACAGCCTTGTACCACTGGGTCATCAATGCCCTGTAAGCACTGACAGATTTGGAACAAATGGCCCTGTAGTCAAGACTGTCAAAGAGGACCAGAATGGATGGGGTGTGGAGGCAAGCAGTTCCGGGGTGTGGGATGTGGGTGTGAGGAGGACACTTTTAAGGGTAAATGATTCAGCTTGTTACATGATTTCAATTTGAGCAGTTAAGGTAATAGGATTCTACAAGGAAAAGTGATTTGCCCAGGATCACACAATTTGGTCAAGTAGAGAGGCCGAAATAATTTACCGGTAATGTTCTTTCTATGGATTCTTCTTCCACAGTTTCCTCATCAGAGAGCAATCCTTTCCAGCATCAGCTGCTCAGAAAAACTTTCAACAAGGGGGCACAGCGCATCCCAACTCAGCATTGATCAACCTTGACTCAACCTGGTGCTTGTCTACTCCGGACCTGACGTCGGTCATCTACATACACAAAGTCACTATGCGCCTCTACCTCATTTCCCCACCCTTTTTCCCCCCGCGCTCAGCCACTGCGGAGGAAGAATCAGAAGATGTGGCTAAAAATAGCCACGACTCAGGCTAAAAATCATCTCTAAAAATCTTTTTTTTTTTGGAGTGTAGAACAGAACCACACGAAGCTGTAGAGAACAGCACAATTAAACTGGCATGACAAGCCAATCAAAGATTATCTTATCTCCTCTTTTCCTAAGAGAAGGTCAGTTGTAAAAACGGGCTGGATGGGAGGGTGATGAGGTTTCTGGGGGTGATGAATCTATAGAAAGAACATTACCGGTAACTCATTTCTCCTTCAATGGAATGCTTTCTCCCCCAGATTCCTCATCAGACAGACTCCAAAAGCAGTACCTAGTGTGGCGGCAGCGCCACATGACACTGTTAGCCAGAATTATATGCAGTACCCTTTGGGAACACCACACACAATTAAGACTACAAGTGACAGTACAAATTCACCTTTGGTACAAGCCTGTAATACACAGTAAAGTGGTAGCAATGGCTGAGCAGCCAGACTTATCTCAAGAGCAAGTGAGCAGTATCAATAGTTTTACGTACGGGGTGCCCCCCCCACCCTGACCTCCTCAATGACATCGCCTCTCAATGTGTGTCTTCTGATTAAGGAGGCTTCCCGTCTCACAAAAAGGCTTGAGGGACCCTCACTCACCGTATGTAAAATCTGTCCTCCACCCGTCACCAGACGGGATTTGTCCACCCCAGGGGGGCGGTCTGCGTGTGTTTGGAAGCCACTCCCAGGGCCCCCCTCAGCCGGGGGGACTGCACCGCTGAATGCTGCATCCAGGCGGGAGCTGAAGCATGAGCTAGAAATGAAGAAATTATCTGTAGACAATGCTTCTCTCTCTGACTCCTCTAGATGTTGCAGTCCTAAAAGACCCCGGATGCCTAAGGAATTGATTGGTATGTATGAGCCTAAGTTGGATGTGTTGGATTGGTTGTCTCTGTTTGAGTATAATCATGGGCTCCAGGACATCACAGGGAATGAGCTACTTCCCTGGTTGTTCTCTAGGCTTCCCCCTGTTGCAACTAATGTGGTAATGGAAATGGGGGAGGAAGATAAGAAGGATTATGAATGTGTGAAACTAGCTTTGATAGCTAGATTTGGGAAGACCCCTTCCCAGTATCTTAAGAGGTTTAGGACCCTCAAAAAGAATGATGGTACCCCTTGGGCTACCTGGGTGAGTGAGTGTTTGAAAAACTTAGAGGGATGGATTAAGGGTTACAAGGTGAACACATAAGAGGGAATGAGAAATCTTGTAATGTTGGAGTCAATTTATGATGCCTGCTCTCCTGAGCTCAGACAGCACTTGGCTGATTCAAAGGAATTAGATTCCAGAAAAATAGCTAAGGCTGCTGACTTGTGGGTTGCCAACAGGACCACTCACAAGGATTCAGGGGTCACTCAGAAAAAGGATGAGGGAAAGCAGCCACCTAAAGGGAATCCAGAGAATTCTAATACCTCCCATACCAAAGAGGGCCAAAAACAACAAAATAACCAGGGTAAGCCCCAGGGTAAACCAAACCAGGCTAGTGTACCTTCTGGTCAACAACCAGAAGGAGGTCAGAACAAGCCACCCTTTCAGAGAGCATTTGGACAATGCTATATCTGTAAGGCTACTGACCATATCAAAGGAGATCCCAGATGCAAGGGTAAACCTGCAGGGATCAGCACAGTCTCCTTAGCCTTCACTCCTGAGGATGAAGTACAGATGGCTAGTGCCCGCTTTGAACTCTTTGCTGAAGAACCCGTGGGTCTTCAAGCAACTGTAAACTTAGAGCCTATGGGTCTGGTTAGTCCCCAGAATAGGGTTGTGTATAACTCCCTACCTGTTAACTCTAAGGTGTATTTTGTGGACAGTGTTCTTGTCAATGGCCAGGATACTCCTGCCAGGAGAGACACTGGGGCCAGCAGAACAGTAGTGGATGAAAGCTTCTTTCAACCTGAGGATGTGGCAAAAGCACCCAAAGGTCCCACTAAGATGTCTGGAGGCCCGGTCCAAATGGTTCCTATTCTACCAGCCCTCACTCAGTGTAACAACATGACAGTGAGGATCCCTGTCAGTGTTCAGACTGAGGTGCCTGGGAAGGTCCTGTTGGGGAATGACCTCAGAACTCTAGGAGTTGTGTCACATACCCCCAGGCCTCCCAGTATGGAGACCCAGAACCTTACCAAATTGTCTAGAGAGGCCACCTTGCGGGACGACTCTAAGCCTGTGGGAACCTCTACTGAGACCCCCACTACAAGCCCTAGTGTTAGTAAGTTGACCTCTAACCCAGGCACATTTCAGGCTAGTACATTAGGGAAATGGGAGCCCCAACCCAGCTCCATCATTGTTCCCCCAGTTTCAGAGTCTATGACTCCCCCTGCTTCTGAGGAAGAGGTGGATAGACCTACTGGGCCCCTACCTAGGCCTAAGAGAACTGGTAATTCTCAATGCTGATGGAAAACTAGGAAAGAAACTTCTAAGGACAAAAGCCTTCAGACTGTTGGACCTTCTACTGAAGACTCCAACCCAAATCCTAATATTAGGGTGGAAACTCCTAAAGTAGGTAAGATTAGATCTAAGAGGAAGGGGAAGCAGGTACATCGCCTAACCCCAACCCCTCCAACCAAGAGGCCTAAGACCCAACCTGCTCCCACAAGAGAGGTGGTGAGGAACCTTGGAGGCCCCTCTAGATCTAAGGGAATCCTTTATAAGGACCCCTTGAAAAAGCCTAACACAGGTTCAGAAGTTGTAACCACTTCTGAGGGACTGGTCAACCAGATCCCCTATAACTTTAAAAAGACCGATGTTCCTCAAAGGGTTTGTAGGTCACATAGCTTACAAAGGAAAACATTTAATTGGACCATAGAACATAGGTCAAGGTGTCACCATCAAAATGCTGATGGACTCTCTAGGATGTACGTCATCGACTAGAGGTATGAGATTCATCCAGGAGTGGATTAAATCCTCCTGTCCCTTAGTCTGGGGGGGGGGGCGAGTGTTAGGGAGAATTCTCTGTTTAGGATGAATTTCCTAACCTAGTGAGTCCCCCAGCAGCTTTGCTGGATTTTTGGGGTTTATTTTTTTTCTCCTGCCAAGAGTGAGACTCTTTTACCCTCACTCTTGGACCTGATTTGAGTGTGTTCCTTTGACTCTAGATGTGTTTAATGGGCTATGGGGTCTTTTACCCCATAGGGCTTCATGTGTTTTTTTGATGTGTGTTACCCAGCACCCTCAGTGCAGTAACACAGGGGTGTCATAGTGACCCCCCAGTATAGACTCCATACCCTGGGACTGACTACTGTCTCCCAGGGCATGTAAAGTCACCATTGACTTTACTAGTCTTAAATTCTGAACAGAACCAGTACAAACCATCATATTGTGGACGTTCTGGCTGGGGCAATTCAATTGCCCCGGGGTCTGTTAGTCGAAGGGGGCACGTCTCCGACCCCCCTGATCGAGTTTTGGCTGGTGGCAGTGGATACTACTTTTTATATTCAACGCGAATATTTCTCTATGGGCTTTTCCCATTGTTCGAGGCTACTATCTTTATTTATTTAATTACGATAGCCTCGAACATACCGCCGGTTTATTTAATTATTATTAATTCTCCGGTTGGTATTTTTTGCCAAAACTCGGTTCTAAAATGGCGTTTGTGTTCTCTTCTGTGACTCCAACTCAAGTCAAGCCCTTTGTTCCACTTTTTGGCGGGCTTCTCCACAGAAGCCCTCCAAAGTGGTGCCACTCTGTCTGGGGTACTTAGGAGGGGTGGAAGGAGATTTAGGCACCCTGGACTGAGTTGCCTAGGCAACTCAATTCGCACTCCGTCCTGATTGGCCCAAGTGGTGAGCCGGCCGGCTCACCACTTAGCATGTTTGAGTGACAGCTAGGCTGAGTGAATGGGGGTTTTCTGCATAAAAGCAGGGCTTGGGGGACTGGAACTTCAGAAGTCGCCATATGACTTAGAATCCGACGAGGGAGAAGCTGAGCCAACCTGCCACGACAACACCACCAGTGGCGCCCTGCTGAACCATCTCACCACTTTTCCCAACGACAGAGGAGATCTCCCGCCGGAGAGTCTTCTTCCTTTGACTGGTGGGGATAACCAGTTTCACCGTCTTTTCGCCTTCCCGACGCATCTAGTGGCCGCCTTGCCTGTGCCAAGCACCCCGGCAACCGGAATACCACGTTTTACCACGATCGCGAAATAAAGGGTAATACCTTTAACCGGAAAACTCTGCGGCTGGTTTCTTCCCTGGCAGTGCAACGACCTTCATCTTTCCTCCAAGTTGAGATCTTCTCTTCCTCTGGACGACGCCGAGACTTGCACCCGCTTCCAGGAACAACTGCCACCGCTGGAGGATCCTTCCCACTTAAGGTACCGTGTTCCGCCTGGCTTCCCTTGCCACCGACTGTACGGGGTAGATTTAGCCCCCGGCTTTCGAACCTGGGTTAGCCTGGGACACCCTGGCTAAACTTTTCTGAGCCTCTCTAAACTCTTTTCGAACTCTCTGCAAGACTTTCAAAGCCTAGTGTAACTGTGTGATCTGGGCGCATTTGTGGTCTGCTCTCTCTAAGAGTGGGCCCAGCCTATGGACTTTGGCTCACCAGTGACTTTTGCTCTTCTGCCTTGCTAAAAGTGTTCCTAAATCTTAGAGTGGTGTATCTTCACATATTTTTTCCCTCCCTTTTTCATGAACTTATTGGAGTGCCATCTATAGTTAAGCGCTCACCTCTGTCTGGAAATAAGTGGTGTTAACTAAGACTTGTCTGATAAGGAATAACGGTTGTATATATCATAATAGTAACTGTGTTTAGAGTGATTTACAATAAGAGTGCTGGAGTGTTTCAAACAGTGTGTTTTTAAATAAATAATTATATACTTTGATACCAAAGCTCTGGTTAGTGTTTGCTTGTGCTATTGTATCTGAGTGCCTATTGTGTATACTTTGCATACTGCCTAACTCTTCTTGAGGGAGGTCTGACTGCTCAGCCACAGCTACCAGGTAAATCTGGGTGGTACAGACTGCTACCAAGTGGGTTTACTGCTAACACCTGTAGTCCTAAATCTTTTGCAGTGTTCCCAAAGGGAACTGCACAGGTTTCTGCCTAACAGTAGGTACAGCTGGTAGTGCAGACAGAGGCCCAGGGAGGACAGTCACAACAGCCTCACCCTCCTCTTCTGACTCTGCCTCAAGATTTTCAATACTTTGATCAATATCAATATCATCACTGTTATCTACATTCCCTGGGAGAGTGGATTCCTCTGAACCATCACCCAGACTTTGGTTTGCTAACAATCTTTCTATTAGCTCAATTTTCTTGCCTTTAGTCATGAGATTCTTATGCTTACAGAGAACTCTTAAACAATCAGCAGTTTTTGTAGCAAGGGACTCTTGACTATAACTTTCCATAGTTGACAGGTTAGAAAATAAACTTTTTAGTGCTAAGCTTTGTAGTTAGTTGCACTAAGGTATCAAACAGCACACTAAAATGTATACTCAATACAAATCCCACCGCTGTACACCAGTCTTAGGCAGAAACCTGTGCAGTTCTCTTAGGGACCACTGCAAAAAGTTTAAGACTACAGGTGTTAGCAGTAAACCCAATTGGTAGCAGTCTGTACCACCCAGATTTACCTGGTAGCTGTGGCTGATCAGTCAGACTTCTCTCAAGAAGAGTTAGGCAGTATATAGAGTATACACAATCGGGCTAGAAATACAGTAGTACAAGCAAACACTGACCAGAGCTTTGGTATAAAAGTATATAATTATTTATTTAAAAACACACTTGTAAAAATACACTGGCACTAATATGTCAAGCAAGTTCAAACACAGTCACTAGAAATATATACACCTCCCTAATTGATTATTTGACAAGTCTAGGTTAATACACCACTTATTTAGCAAAACAGAGGTGAGCGTGTAACCATAGATGGCACTCCAATAATTGTTAAAAAAGGGAGAGAAAAGGCAGAATTAGGAAAAATACACAATACCAACACTTTTAAAGAACCACAGCAAGTCAAGAAAGGCAGGGTCTACTGTAGAGCAAAAAGTTCATAGGCCAGGCCCACTCTTGGAGAGAGTAAGGCAGAATGTGCCCAAGATCACACAGTGGAAATGCACTAAAAGTCTTTGCAGGAAAGTCAAAAAGAGGTTGGATCAAGTTAGAAAGGTAATGTTAACAGGTCCGAGGTCACCCCAGGATAGAGAGTCAAGGATTTACGGGACACCTTGGTCGGTCTGTTGCAAGGGAGACCAGGCGGGACACAGTACCTGAAATGGTGAGAAAGCTCCAGCGGGGGCAGTTGTACCTGGCAGCGGGTGCAAGTCAGTGCTTTGTTCAGGGGAAGAGAATATCTCGACGTGGAGGAAAGCTGGAGGTCATTGCACTGCTAGGGAAGAAACCAGCCGCAGAGTTTCCCGGTTAAAAGGTACTACCCTTTTATTTGCGGTAGTAGTGAAGCGTGGCTATCCGGCCGCCGGGGTGCTTGGCACGGGCGATTCGACCATGGGACGATCCAGGAAGGTGAAAAAGGCGAATTGGTTGGTCCCACCAGCTCAAAGGGAAGAAGACTCTCCTGGAAGAAGATCTTCTCTGTCGTTGGGAAAGTGGTGAGTTTCGTACAGCAGGGCTCCACCGGTGGTGTCGTCGTTGTAGATGGCTCAGCTTCTCCCCTCTTCGGATTCTTTAGGTCCTGTGGCGACTTCTGAAGTTCCAGTCCCCAAAGCCCTGCTTTTATGCAGAAAACCCCCATGCCTACCTGTCAATCAAACATGCTAAGTGGTGAGCCGGGCGGCTCACCACTGGGCCAATCACACAAGAGTGTGACTTGAGTTGCCAGGGCAACTCAGTCCAGGGTGCCTATTCCCCCTCCCACACATCCTGTAGACCCAGACAGAGTGGCACCACTTTTGGAGGCTTCTGTGCAGAAGCCTGCCAAAAGTGGAACAAAGGGCTCTACTTGGGTTGGAGTTGCAGAGGCGAACACAAACGCCATTTTTAAACCGAGCCCTGGCAAAAAGACCCAACCGGGGAATAAATATTAAATAAATAACCCAGTGGTATCTTTAACATTGCACCAAAAAAGTGATGCGTTTAAAATGAATGGGAAAATCCCATAGGAAATATTCTGGGGGAATATTTCTCGTGGTAACCACTGCCACCAGCCAGAAACTCGACAAGGGGGGACTGGACAGTGCCCCCTTGGAAAACAGACCCAGGGGCAATCGAATTGCCCCTACCAGTACTTCCACAATATGATGGTTTGTACTGGTTCTGTTCACAATTTAAGACTAGTAAAGTCAATGGTGACTTTACATGCCCTGGGAGACAATAGTCAGTCCCAGGGTATGGAGTCTATGTTTGGGGGTCACTATGATACCCCTGTGTTACTGCACTGAGGGTGCTGTGTAACACACTTACCAAAAACACATGAAGCCCTATGGAGTAAAAGACTCCATAGCCCATAAAACACATTACAAAGTCAAAGGACATTCTCAAATCATGCCTAAGAGTGGGAGAAAAGAGTCTCATTCTTAGCAGGAGAAAAAAAAATAAACCCCAAAAATCCAGCAAAGCTGCTGGGGGACTCACTAGGTTTGGGAAATTAGCCTTTACAGAGAATTCTCCCTAACAGCAATGTGTTGTTGGCGACGTGTTTCGATGGGTGTGCCGAGTGAAATGTGCGGAAAATGCGTTTTTTTCCCACATTTCGGACTTTGCGGGGGTGTCCCGAGGCCCATGTCTGTATGTTGTGCTTGTCTGGAGAAAGTGTCAAATTCAGTTGTCGAAACAGACTTGGGGTTACCTGTGTTTTAGGCTTTCCCCTTGGCGCCCAGGTAGGTGCACCCACACATGTGAGGTACCGTTTTCATCGGGACACCTGTGGGAACGCGGGACGGTAGGCCATGCGTTGTTGGCGGCGTGTTTCGATGGGTGCGCCGAGTGAAATGTGCAGAAAATGCATTTTTTCCCCCCACATTTTGGACTTTGCGGTGGGTGTCGGGGTAATAAATTCTGGGCCGATTTGCGCAAATCATACCTCTGTGGATTCCCACGGGTGTCCCCTTTTCGGAAATGCATGGGGTTCCCTGTTTTCCTTGGTGGCTTGGACACCCGAGGCCCATATCTGTATGTTGTGCTTGTCTGGAGAAAGTGTCAAATTCAGGTGTCGAAACAGACTTGGGGTTAACTGTGTTTTAGGCTTTCCCCTTGGCTCCCAGGTAGGTGCACCCACACATGTGAGGTACCGTTTTCATCGGGACACGTGAAGGAACGCGGGACGGTAGGCCATGTTTTGTTGGCGGTGTGTTTCAATGGGTGTGCCTAGTGAAATGTGCGAAAAATGCGTTTTTTTCCCACATTTCGGACTTCGCGGGGGTGTCTCGGTAATAAATTCTGGGCTGATTTGCGCAAATCATACCTCTGCGGATTCCCACGGGTGTCCTCTTTTCGGAAATGCATGGGGTTCCCTGTTTACCTTGGTGGCTTGGACACCCTAGGCCCATATCTGTATGTTGTGCTTGTCTGGAGAAAGTGTCAAATTCAGGTGTCGAAACAGACTTGGGGTTACCTGTGTTTTAGTCTTTCCCCTTGGCGCCCAGGTAGGTGCACCCACACATGTGAGGTACCGTTTCATCGGGACACCTGTGGGAACGCGGGACGGTAGGCCATGTGTTGTTGGCGGCGTGTTTCGATGGGTGCGCCGATTGAAATGTGCGGAAAATGCGTTTTTTTCCCCCACATTTCAGACTTTGCGGGGTTGTCTGGGTAATACATTCTGGCCAATTTGCCCAAATCATACCTCTGCGGATTCCCAAGGGTGTCCTCTTTTCGGAAAGGCATGGGGTTCCCTGTTTTCTTTCGTGGCTTGGACACCCGAGGCCCATATCTGTATGTTGCGCTTGTCTGGAGAAAGTGTGAAATTCAGGTGTGAAAACAGACTTGGGGTTACTTGTGTTTTAGGTTTTCCCCTTGGCGCCCAGGTAGGTGCACCCACACATGTGAGGTACCGTTTCCATCGGGACACCTGTGGGAACGTATGAAGGTATAACATTTGTTGTGTTTGTGTGGTTTTCATAACGTTTTGACCCATTTGCTGGTGCCCTTTGTCACACAACCCTTTCATTTCCCAAATGTGGCCTACATTTAGTCACTGCTTTAGGCACCATACACTTTTGTAACCTGCACAAGTCACCTACACTTGAAAAGGTCTGCCTGTGATCTTTCAAAAAATGAATGCTTGCCGTTCCTCACCACATTGGTTTTCTCGATTTACACATGCTAAGTGCGTCTGTTCAGGCCCTGAGCATAAAACTCCTGTGTACCATGGCTCAGTGTTTGGCTTGTGGTATTGCTTGTTTTGTAAAACACTACAAAAAATGTGTGCTTTCCTAACTGCAAGAGTCGGGGGAATGTAGCAGAGCATTGCTTTTCTCAAAATTCATAGAAGCCATTGCCGTACCAATCCAACCATGTCCAACACACCTTTTTTTTGGTAATTTTCCCGCTTTTCCCCCAGTCTATGGTATTTTCCCCTACCTAGTTGTTGCCTGACCTATGCAAATCACCCCTTCCTAAACTTGGAATTTTGTCTACTTTTCAGAAATATAGGCCTTTCTGTCCTCCAATTCGGCTTTCCTACCCTTTTCTTCCATTCACCTAGGCATGGCTAGACTCAGAGGTGCGGAGAGGCCTTTATCTTTCGAATTGATTTTTAATCTTCATCATTCATCTCTACTGCCCCCTATCAGTCCCACTACCCAACACGGATTCCACGAGCTTCATTCCTGCTATCACCAAACTAGTTTGTTCCCCCAATAGAACCCATTCCCACCACTCTTCATGGCTCAAGATTTCTCCAATTCCCTTATGACCACCCAGAAATGTGCACCTTATATGATTTAGCGACTCACAGGCCGTGACCAGATGAAATAGAGATTCCACCGAGTCTGGATCTTTGCAAAATCGGCATTGGGCATTTTCCACTCCAGGCATTTTCCTGGCCCATTGGACCTCGCTAGTTCCAAGAATATTTAGCCGGCATCTTAATAAGAGATCCTAGTATCTGTGGCATAGGAACTTTTGCATTAATTTCGGGAGGCAATTCATACCTTTTTTTCCCACATATAGGGGCTGTCTGAGTACATCTCGACTGCATTGATCTACAGCATCCACCCAGTCCCAATTTAACAGCTTCTTTTTACTCTACATGGATATTCCGCCAAATCCTTCATATCGACCCCCCTACATGTCAGGATTCTCTCCACTTTCAGTCTCCATGCTACTAAATGTCTATCTTGTCCCTCTTTGTTTGGATCAAGCATGGCAAATGGTGCAGTAGATGTCTCGTAGACACATTTCCTATAAAGTGCACCTTTTTTCCACACGACCATGGATTCTAACGACTGCAATTTCAATTGATGTCTAATTGCCCTGACTGGTAGCCCATTCGGCAATCTCAGCACCTTCCTCCAGAAGTAACCTTCCAACTTCTCCCATATTTCCCACGTCAGGTGCAGGATTACCTCAGAACCATATGTCAAGATTTGGGCTACCTTTTGCATATAAAAGGCAATGATTGGAGTCATTGTAAAGCGACCAAATCTTTGATGGAGTGCCATTCCCTGATTGGTTAGGGTAGTTAGCCTTGAACTCAAATATGTGTATTGTTTTGATTTGCATCGACTCCTGCCAATCTCCACTCCCAAATAGACAATTGAGTTCACCACTTCTAGCGGGACTGCTCCCACCATCCACGTGAACCTCATTTTTTTCCTACTGGCTGATTTCATGGTTACAATTTTGGATTTGGTCACATTAATTTTCATGCCATTTTCACTCAGATACGTATCAAATGCCTCGACTCTCCTCTGCAATTCGATGGGCGTCTTATCTAAAAAGACCAAATCATCTGCAAAGAGAATCCATGGCACTTCTATATGGTTTATTTTTTGGGGGAAAGGCGCCCACCTCCGCTTGTGAATCAGACAAGTCGGCAATATAGAGGCAAAAAAGCAGGGGTGCTAAAGCACTCCCCTGTTTTAAACCCCTATATGTGAGGATTTTTTGTGTCCGGTGACCCTTCCCCGTCAATCTAATTCTAACCGAGGTGTTTGTATTGAGCATTTCCATGGCCTCCACCAAAATCCGCCGGACAGTTCCAAGCTCTTAATTTCGCCCATAGTCTCTCCCTGATTACTCCATCAAACGCCTGTTCGAGGTCCATGAAAGCTAGATACAGACATGTATCCGCTTCCAGAGTTCTTTCTTTGAGCATATTGATAAGGAAAAGATTTAGAGTGGCGCCCACCTCCTTGACAAATGCTGTTAGTCTTGGATCCAAGATCCCACTCTTTTCTGCCTAAAGTTTCAAATCTCTCAATAGAACAGACGCAAAGTGTTTTCCCACTGAATCTAAGAGAGCAATAGGACGATAATTTTTAGGCTCTGCCCGGTCACCTTTTTTAAAAATTGGGACGATGTCAGCCTCTCTCCAGGAAGGTGGAATTTAATTATTCCTCATGATCTGGGAGAATATAATTACCAAGAATTTCCCCCATTGTTTCTTCGTTTTCTTCAATTCTTGATTCGACAAGCCATCAGGCCCCGTTGCACGAGATGAGCTTAACCTACCTATCATATCGCTGTGTCGTGTTCATCAAATGCAAAGTTCCATGATACAAGTGCTGACTCTCCTAGGCTGCACACATTCTCCCTAGATTCTGCAAATAGAGAGGTATAGCGTGTTACCCACGCCTTTTTGGATACCATAGCAAGGGATTTAGCCTGGCGAAAAGTACCCCCGTTATTAATTAGCTGCCAGGAGTTTTTCATACAAACTGCCGTAAGCATCCTCTCTGCATCATTCTGAGCTCTAATTGATTTCGAGCCTTTACACCAGCAACTATATTGCTGCCTTGCTAGTCGGATCTTTTCTTTTTTTAGAATTTTGGCCATCTCTTTTGATATTTCTAATCTTCCTTCTCATCAACCGTCTCCTCTCCACCAGATCTTGGTCATATACATGCATTGACAACCCCTTCCCTTTTGTACTCAAGTCCCCCACATGCCCAAAGTCCTTCCATATTCATTGATAGTCTACTTCACTTGGGCTTTCGAGTGTTAGTGTCCTGTATCGATCAACGATCTTGGTCACATCTCTTTGTTTTAATCTTAATCAGTGTTTTACCCATTCTAATTCCATCTCCCCCATTTGTTTGTGGGGACGCCCCCATTACCATCCCGAGATGGAGATTGCAAGCATGCCATGATCGCTATAGACCTGCGGCAATATTACGAATCTCTCCACCTGATCTCTTAGGTTATCTGAAACAAAGCAGTAGTCGATGCATGACACCAACTCCCTATTTCTCCAAGTGGGTCTTCCTGGTATATCTCCCAACGTTTGGGAATTGAGCATATACATCTCCCTCATTGTCATACTCCTCATCCATTCATGTTCCTTTTCCTTCCATTGACCTTCTTTTAGAGCATGACTCTTTTTACTAAGAAGTTTTATATTTAAACCTCCACATACCACTATCTTTGCATCACCCCACTCTTGCATAGCTTTATCCATGGCTTCATCACTGATTTTACTATTTTAATGTTGCTTGACACATTGACCCTCCAAATATATTAATAAGAAGCAGCTGAGGTTTTTTTTCATCACCTATTCGGACCAGTGAAAGAGCCTGCACATACGGGTTTGGACATGCTTCTTTCATTACACTCGAACCTGATTCTATTTTCACCAATGTTAGGAGGCCGGCATATGGACGCCCTTTTAGCCCCATAGGAGTTGGGTTCAAAAAAGCTGCATGGCCTTCACAATGCGGCACAGTCCTTTGCCAGGTCTCCTGAAAGCATAAAATATTGAATTTTTCCAGATCTGGCACATTTTGCGTAAACAAAGTTCCAAAGCCTCTGGTATTCCAGGAATGTTAATTTGAGAGACTGCGGCCTCTGAACATCGAGAATCTAAGCTGATTTAGGGCTGTTCAGTACCCCCGCTACCCAGTCCCATGTATTTACTTCTTTTTTTTTTATTCTTCACACCTTGCCTCCTTAAACCCTTTCTTTTCCTTCTGATTGGCAATTGTGTATTTCAATGGAATCAAATCCTTTTTTGTATAAGAAGGGATTAGTTCCTCAAGCGTCTTCATATTCCTCTTATCTTCACCTTTCCCTTTCTTTTGGCCTTGGACTTCACTTTTTTCCTTACTTTGACTTTGAGCAGTTATCTTTTTCTTGCATGTTTCCCTTGGGCTTTTTGCCTCTCCCCAATTTGCTTTGATTCTTGTATGATAGCCACTAATTTCATATCCCAAGCGAATAACTTTTCTTTTAACGACATCACCAACTCTTTCTTTGACATTTCCTTCAGATGTAGGATAACCCAGTCAGTCCTATTATCCAACACAAATTCTACAATTTTAATGTCCTCCGAGGACATTTGACGGGCTGCGAGGATGCAGGTCAGTAATCTTAACATATTTCTTCTGTTTAGGACCGGCAAGTTAGAACTTTCCACAATCCTTTTAATATATATTTTCGGGCTCTCTAGCATAGGAGCCTTCTCACCACCCTTTTGATTCTGCACACAAACTTTTGAAGGGTTTTCTGGCAATTTGCCCTTTTCCTTTTCACTTCTGGTCTCCTTGTCCAATGGAGCCCTTGCTTTCAACACTTGTTGACACCCCTTTCGATTTTCTTCCAATGTCTTATAGGCCGCCACCCGTACTTGCTGCTCTTGTTGTTTCATTTGGTCACATGGGCTTGATTCCCACTTGATTGCTAAGATCTATTTCCTGAGTCATCTCTCGCATCCGCTCTTTTTCCTCCTCCACTCTGTTCACCATTACATCTGGTAGATTCACTACTGGCAGAATTAATTCTTTGCGTGCCTTTTTCGCTACCTGTTGGATTTTCCATCAAGGGAGGCGAGCGTACATTTCTAAGGAATGCCCTAGAACCATTGGATTTCCTCTTTGGCAGCCCAGTCATGTTTTTTGATTTCTTCTTCACTTGAAGACTTTTCTTGCACTGCTCCATATTTTTGGGAGACTCCTGTCCCTTAGGGCCAATCAACAGGGGTTTGTTGATTTCGATTGACTTCTGAACCTTGAAACTGGAGAGCATATTCTTTTCCACCCCCCCTCCTCCGGCTTCTGTGTGTTCAGCACAAGGTGATTTTAGCCATAGGGATGGATTTTTCAACTACTATCACCGATTCTCCTCCATTGGTGAACTAACCACCCTTTGGCTGGGTTTGAAGTGGGTCCACATCCAATTGCAATCAAGCAACAAGGCCTCCATCATCACTGTTTTACACAAACGGTTTTGCCAGTTTGCAGAGATTTCTGCTTCCTTATCAAGTCTTGAATCCACCTTATTCACCAAGACTTCCAGCCCAATCATCCTATTCGCTATTCCAGTTATTTGGGCGTGTTGGTCTTGCAGGCTGGTGTTTATTGCCTCATATAGCTTCGTGAAGGGTAGCAAAAACGTTGTCAAGGACGCCATCATGAGCTGTTGGAGGAGGGCTTTATCCTCTGTCCTCAAGAGGCCATCCCTACACCAGTTTCGCTTCTCTGCATCCTCTGAGTGGTCATTTGTGGATGACGATGTAGAGGTAGACGTAGTTGTATCATTCTCCTCCAACACCTGATCATTACCACTTTCATCCATCAGCCCACTGTTTTCCACCGGCAACCTGGGCTGATCCTTTCTCAAGTCTTCCCCTAATCCACAGAAATCTTCACTTCATACATCAATTCCCCCCTTGACCAATTATCAGTTTGTTGGCTGGCCGATTTCCTCTCCCCTTGTCTCTGACCTGCTGGCCCCTGGCAGGGTGAACATCTCTGCTCGGCTAGCTGCCATTGTACAGCTCTATCGGCCTGTTGTAGGGATTGGTCTAGTATTCCCAGTCTATCATTGACCCGCGATTGGGTAAGGCGATTTTGCTGTGCAATATTTAAAGTTAGCTCCTCGAGTTAACTAGCCAAATGACTTGCTAGCCCGATATTCTCGCTCATCTCAGGTTGCCCTATGTGTATGGGTTTGTTTGGTTCCTGGTCCAAACAGTCCTGCTTACCTGTCCTATGTTCTTTTAGGCTCCGGTTGCATGTCTCCTGCTTTTGTGGTGACAAGCTTGAGTTTGTTTCCATGACTCTGCTTTGTGTCCTCTCATCCATTACATTTTCACCACTGGTTAATGGTGAATACGGTGAATATGTGTAAGATCTCCTTTACAGTTGCCCTCTATCATCATACATTCGGTCAACCTATCATCTGATTCATTCCCTTCTGCCTCCTCATTATATGGGTGTTTGCATGCATAGGACTCATTCCCACTTGCTTCTATTTGATTCATCACTGTCCTTATGTCGGTATTTGTTTCCTCCCCCGCCAGAACCCTTTGCTTCTCAGACTGCAATCCTGGTGCTGGGGCTACCAGTTCCCCACCAATAGGCGGGGGGTCCGAATTTCTCATCACCAGTCTAGCCTGTGGGGTTTCCTCCGAAATACCTGGCTCCAACCTCCCCTTCCTTACCTGCTGGCGCGTTCTGGTCCCTAATGGACTGCCAATGACTAGCATTTCGCGAAGGAGAGCGGGCCCCGATAGCAAGTCTCGTGCTCTCAACTGCTCTCCGGGGAACTAGAGCTAGGGCACTATTTTCACTGTATGTAGAGTAATCGTTTCCAACAACGTAAGTCTTTACCTGTGTGCATGTAGTCAGCGCTCTTAGACTCCTGAGCTCTGTCCGCGCTCCTCAGATTTTCACCGGTGCTGTGGGCAAGTAGCTGGCCAGGCTCGCACTACACCTCACACCGGTCCATGTCACCCACTGTTTCCAGCGAGACCGCAAGGCCGCGAGGCAGGGGGCAGACTCAAAACGCCTGAGCAGCGCTATTCATACCTCATAGTCAATACGCCCACTTTCTCACTGGCCTCCGTGACTCTGTGCTGGCCGCTACGGCTCAGTGCTGCTTTCCTTGCCTCACCTCGCCTCCGCTCGCCTTGTTTCCTTGTCTCCTTGTCCCTGCCAAAACATCCGAGCAGTCCTTGTTTCTGTTTGAAGAAAGGACCTAACGGTGTGTTATAATCATCAAGCTGCACTGAACCGCACAGTCCCTCATAACACAAGTATACACGCATCCATACACATATTGAAATAAAAAATAAATGAACATAAACTTACCTTCTGCGGGGGTCATGCACGTGGGTGCTTAAACGCCCCGCTCAAGGCTGCTCTGTCCGTATTTGCGAGGAGGTGCAGGAGCTCCTGCTTGCACATACAGACATGCAGTGGCCCAGCCAGCATTTCCAATGAGCTATGCAACGCTGGCGAAGAAAAGCACCCCAGCCTTGCTTGGCTCAGTGAGCATGTGCGGCTGGGGTACTGAACTAAACTGTCAAAGGGAAACAGTGTTTCCCTTTGCCAGTTGAGCCATCCCAGGGGCACTCCCTCAGCTAGAAAAAGCAGCTAAGGGAGCTGGCTCCACCATAATGGGTGAGGGTGCCACTGGGTGGACGCCCCCTCACCCATTATGGATGAGCCACCAAGCTCAGCTGACCTATAGGTAACAAACAATAGGGGTGCCCCTTTGTGCAAGCGTGAGTGGGGGCGAGGTATACTGTTAAACAAAACCAAAAACGGTGCCCACGCTATGGACAGTCCTAAATTCTGTCGGTTATTCAAGTTGAATCTCCATAAAAATGCAAGGATAGTGCTTTCAAAAAAAGTCACTAAGGGTAGACTTATCTGGCAGATAACCACGCAAATCTAGTTGATTGAATAATCTCTCTTTATACCTACCAGGGTAATTTTTAACACACCCTGGTAGTCTCTATGTTGTAGGAACTAATTGGTATCCTACAAGGGTTGTTTTAGCTTTCTAAGTTTTTTCAAACAATCCAATTTGCCATTTTGATGAATATATTGTTCTTGTTTGTAAATTTTGTATATATGATGAATGTTATGTTTTATGTTCCTTTTCGTTCTTCCTTACCCCTTGGAAAAACTGTTTGAATAATTAAAATGATGTTTTGAAAAGTAAAACAAATGTTTGAATAATGAAAATGATATTTGGAAAAGTAAATCTATTGCCAGTAATCTTTAGACTTCTTCCTTGGTCTACCCTTAGTGACTTTTTTTGAAAGCACTATCCTTGCATTTTGATGGAGATTCAACTTGAATAACCGACAGAATTTAGGACTGTCCATAGCGTGGGCACCGTTTTTGGTTTTGTTTATCAGCTGGCCTATAGAGCAATAGGGCAATGCCTGTACCAAAAATGCAAAATGCTAGTGTGGGCCAGTCAAAAAGGCCACTTCTTTGGCCATTGTGGGCCAGTTTGATGAGTTACTTCACTATGCAGCTAGTAGGTTTGAACATTGTTGCTGAATAAATATTCTTTAAATATCACAAATTGCTTACATTTGTACAAAAAACACTCCCTTGGGTACTGTTCAAACAGTCTGTGACTAAAGGAATGAATATCCATTTGCAACTGCGGGCCACTTTTTCATTGGTGCCTGAGACAGTTTTATGCTCCGTTATGACCATGTGAGCCGCCCATGCCCATTTCCTCCATTAAAAAAATAAATGTCATGCTGGGCTTCGCGCCCCACTCGGGATGTGGCCGCGCCCCACAGTTTGAAGACCTCTGCATTAAAGTAACATCTCGTCGGTCCTCCTCCACCGTCCTCTAAAGATGCGGAAATTCGTGTTGCTTCCGAAAATAATCCAGAAGTAAACCTTTCAATATAAAGGTCTTCCTAATAGTGGAGGTCAATCATGGAAAACTCCTCGTTCGCAGTCGCGCCATATTGGACTGCCTAAAATGTTATTGAAAAACGTGTCCTTGTGAAAAGTTTGGCTGAAAGAGCCTATAACAACAACAGAGAGGCTCACTTGGAGCATAAACCAATTGATAAAAAAGATAGGAAAGAAAACCCATTGGTCTTTGTAAGTACTTTCAGCAACATTTCCTATAAGATCAAAGGGATCATTAATTGAAACTGGAACAAGATTATGACAAGACCATTGGTGGCTTTTAAGAAAAGTACTAACATTCGGAACATTGTCATGAAGAATGATATCAGTTTAGGCAAGACTACTGTACACCAACAAGGGACCTTGTGGAGATTACCCCGGGTGGTGGGACATCACCCATGCGGGAATTGTGTGATGTGCCCCATGACCAAAAAAAACAAAGTCGTAAATCTGGGGTTAACACAAGGATGGGTGATCAATGAGCAAACAAACTGCAACACTGACAATGTTAAATATTTAATCACCTGTGCATTTCTGTGTATTTAAATTGGCAAAACAAACAGAAAGTGCAAAACAGGAATGCTAGAACACAGGAGTTGCATTAAAAATTAAATCGAGCTAGTACCCCTAGTTAAAAAAAATTTGGATAAAGGACATGCATATATGGATTTCATGCGGAGAATCCTTAAAAAAAAATCACACGGCATTCTCAATAAAAAAACTACTCAACTTAGAAGAAAAACCTATTTTTATCACTAGGGCCTCATCACGAGATGGGCTGTAGCCCTTAAATGGGGTGGTAAGGCTGCTACAGCCGCATTTAGGGGCTGGCCCGATCACGAATTGGGCGCTAAATGGGCTGTATTACCTCCAAATATTTGCTGGAGGTGAAAATCCCATTTAGCACCCATTTTTGGCCGTTTTCTGCGCTATTACCGCTGGCGCAAATACTGCCGGTAGTAATAGCTCCCCCAACCCCATTGGGTCCTATGTACCCAATGGAGAATGGGCAATAACCGCCCAACCGCTACTTGTGATCCAGCATTAATAGCACTGAACCGAGTAGCGGTAACGCTATTTGCAATGGCGGTGTCCTGGCAGTATTACTGGTGGTATACTGCCAGACCTGTGATGAGGCACTCACATTAAGGGCCTGAATGAGAACGTTGAGTGTCACAATGTGAGCTGAGGGGTCTCCTGTGTTTGATCTTCCTTGTTGAGCATTAGTCTGGAATCATGTAAAGTAAGGGTTGCTGTCAACCCCATGGTGCAGAATGTACATTGACACTACATTGTAATATTATTCTTTGATGAAAGAATGCAAAATGCATAGCTGTTGATCATGCTCGGTCCTCATGGTTGGGTAAAGGAATCAGAGAGACGCATGCATGATGCTCATTTGAACAAAGAAACTGTAAAAAGAAAGATCCTATGGATTAGATACTGCTGTGATGTCAGTGTACCCTATTCCGAATGGTGGTCCGCTATGTATGAAAGGGAAGTACGTCTAATGCTACAATTGTATTATCATTCAGGTTGCTGGCTGGCCCTAGAATACTAATGACATCTCTAGATCTGAGACATACATGCATGATGTAAATTGTTAAAAGAAGGTATACTTGTTACCATACTGCTTAACATATAATATTGCTCAATCAGGATGTACATTGGATTGCCCCAAGCAGTCTTCAATTGGGACTCTGTATCACACATGCCCTGACAGGAACATCTTTGTAGTGTCCCTGGTTTCCGCTGGCTAGTTATTAGCTCCAGCATTGTAAAATGATTTGAGCCTAAGCTTTCAAGACAGCACATATTAGGTATTAGTTCTCCCATTGCAAATAGATGTATTGAGCAGGGCAGACTAGAAGCTGTTTGCCTTTTGCCTTTCTATTGTGTTGATTTTGCAATGGAGTGTTTCAGCTATTCAGCCTGGATCATGTATTTTTTTGAGCAACGGTGGATGTATAGTAGCGCTGCTCTACATCCACACGGTTAATTAACCCATCAAAGTTTGTTGACCGAGTTTTTTATGACGTCATTGCGCAGCAGGAAACAACATCATTGTAGGTATTTTCATAACCCGGCTATTTTGGAAAATCACGAGACCCACAATTACTATGGCAGAGCAGTTGGATTCCTGAAAGGTCCTGCAAGGTATGATAGAGGCTCTATTGAGTTTTGTTCCTTACGGTAATACCATCTACAGGTTTTGAAAGAACCCACAACTTCACAGGTTGTTGGTTTTTTAGGATACCATGAGGAAGATTCCCTGGTATAGTCAGAATAAGGAACCCAGCGACAGCAACAACATTAGTTGCAGATGGTCTCTAGAAGTTAAATCTGAAAGACTGTGCAGGTATATCACTTCACTTTCTATCTCTAACCTCAGGGGGAAGGGTAATTAATACATCCGTATTGTTGAAATTCAGTGTACTGATATACTGTGGTTTCATATTGTAAGTTCTCTGGATACATCTGTGTATCATATTATGGTTGTATCCATTATTTTTTTATGTTTTATGACATTATGTTATTGTGTGTGAACATTTATAATAAAACAGAATATATTTTTGTATGATAAAAAAGGTGCCCTGTTCAATGGTCCAAAATATGATTGGTACCAAACCCAGGTTTTGATGAGATAAGATTTAGTGACACGCACTGTATCACCTTCCTTTGGTGTATTTAGGGTTGATTACCCACGGGGTAGTAATGCTGTGATTTCCCCACCGTGGGGTGGGCTGTTATGAGAGGATTGGGAAGAAATCAGCCTCAAGACCTTCTTCAAATTGGGCCATCCTCCGACATCTTGTGACTTTCCCAGGCTTTGCATGCACCCTTGTGGACCTCCAGAAGGTGCAATTCTCCTCCAAATGTCCCCTTACCAGAGTTCAGGGCAAAGAAACCAAAGAGAATCTGACCGGCGATATCCGTTGCCTCTTGGTGCTTAGAAACAGGTACCAAAACCACAAATCACTGCTGGAGTGAGCTGAATACTTTGTTAGCGACCCCTTCTCTCGAGTGCTGCCACAGAAACCCACCGAAGGTCCACCCTTTCGTCACCACAACCAAGGAGCAGGAATCACAGTCTTCATTGCTGCATCAGGTAGGCGACCATTTTCAACTTCACTCTTCAGGTGCTGCTGGGCTTGGGTTACACTACCGTAGGCCATTTCCGGTGCTCCTTTGCTTTGGGTGTGCTGTTTTCTACGTTTGGGAGTTGACCTCAACTTCACTGTGCAGGTCTTGCAACCTGTATTCCTACAGGAAAGCTCAGTTGGAGCGCCTGTGTTTTCTACATGAACAACTGACAGGTTACTTAACATTTCTCTGAAGATTGTCATCAGAACTGGTTGTGTCCATTTGACTGTGGCTTTGCTGGTTTCCCAAAAGTCCATCGTCTTGATCCTATTGGCTTGGGCAATGCTTGTTCCTCCTCAAATTGAACTGTGAACACTTTTCTAGTTAGGAAACAGACTGACTAAATCACTCTTGGAGAGTGTAACATTGTTACTTACCAGTTGCTAGTTGTGTTCTGTCTAACCATTACTCCCTCCTAAGATAAGCCTGGCTGCTCAGCTACACTACCTACTTGTGCAGTACAGGCTTATATTAGAAGTTGGAGCCTTAAAACCAAGAGAGAAGTCCTAAAATGCACCTAACAGTCTGCTCCCGGGTATGTCAGCCAGCCACACGCACTCATTCTCGGTGCAGTTTTCATCCGGGTGCAAAACACATCAAGCGATAATTGTGATTGTGATTGACTTGTTCCATTGTATTCAAATCTTACTGCATATACGATCAGATGATGTGGCTGTTATCAAATGTATAAGAGCGTATAGATTGGACTTGGCGTATTTACACCTACATTCAACAATGGTAAAACAACCTCTACTAGAATCAACCGATAGCCTCCTGAGGCTGGGATTTGATCTGACAGTGGTGGAAGAGGCCTCTATGAAGGAAGAGATAAGAAGTAATAATGACACATATTTTGGACGACTGAATAGCCTCACAAGGTTGGTGATGGAAAAGAGTGGGTGGGTCATGCTCATTGTTAGGGGCAACAACATACCTGCAAACCCACAACACTCACAAACCCTTGGACTTGGTTATGACAGTGTCATGTGCAGGACAACTGACTAAGGGGAGGAGAGTGGAATACCAGAAAGGAAAACAAACAACAGGATTAGAGGAAGTAATGTGGTTATGGCTCCCAGAGGCCCTTATGGGGGCTAAATCACCGTAGCTAGGCACAAAGAAGTATAACGGAAATGTATCTCTGGCCAGTTGGAACACAAGAGGTTTCTCACATTTGTTTCGGAAGTGGGGATTTAATTGGGGAGCTTTTGACCTCCTATGTCTACAGGAGACGTGGTTACAAGATAAACCAAGCATAGAGCGGTTTACAGTGCTAACAGGCCAAAAAGGAAGGCAGTCTTCGGAGCTCTTGATAGCCATAAGAAATGATATTGGCCTGGAAGTAAAATCTACAGAAAATGTAAACCCCTACATCCAAACTGCAGTGATCCAAGTGGTTAAAGTACTTACTTCAAGGGGGAAACCTAAGACTGCCATTCTAACAATGATACATGTATATTGGAACCCCTCTGTTACAGGGGACTCAGAGTTCATTAAGACAGTCTCTGAAACAATTGACAAAATCTATACGCCAGAAAGCAATGGCTCATTGATGATTTGTGGGGACTTGAACGCCTTATGCCTTAACAGCAATCGGGAGGTTAGATGAACATGCCCCTGTTCCATAAAACCGTCTGTGCATAGAGGCCTGGCTTGGATTGAGCTTATGAATTCAAGGGACCTCCATATCATAATTGGTCAGTTTGAGGGTGACAAACCATGTTGTCCCACTTGGGCTCGTGGTACCCAGGAATCCTTGATCGATTGCATCTTTGCTTCAAGAGACTTGGTGTCGGAGATTAAAAGCTTTGAAGTGATAAAGACAGAGGCTAGCCTCCTAAAACTAAGTTGGACGGAATGTTTTTCATAAATTCTACCCTGTGATGAAGATTGGGGTTGAGGTGGTGAATGGGGGAACACAGTTAAAAATGTCAAAAAAGAAGGTAAAACAGCTGGTAGACTGGACTGCGCTGAGATTGCAGGAAAGTGAATTCGGTAATCTGTCCTCAACCTTGAATTACACAGCATTTTTTCAAGATTTTACGAGCATAAAACAAATTCAGGGGGGAAAGTCAAGTATCCATTTGCACACATATGACACAGTTGTAGTTGAGAAAAGGAAAGAATTATGGAGACAGCTCCGAAGGCTTAAACTTGAGTCAATCGCTGATTATAATTTAGCAGCAAGGGAGGTAAAGAAGAAGTACAAAAACTGGGTTAGTCTGCATAAGGGGACAATGTTGCAGAGGATATGCTCAGATTAGTATGTAAAAAAACACCAGTGAAATCTGGAATTTAATTAAGAACAGTGAAATAATCCAAGCCCCTAAACAGATGAACAGCATTTCAGCAGCTGTATGGTCAACATTTTGTAGATCTTTATAAGCAGACGAGTCAGTCGGGGAGAATGGCTTGGATCGACAGTATAAAGAGAACTGGTTATTAAAACAAGAGCCAGAGCCAGAGTTATGGGCATTATGTTGAAGGAAATTGGCCGAGTAAGGGATATACCATCCTCATGGAGATGAGCAGTAGTGGTGCCGATCTACAAGAAGGGCAACTGAGAGGATCCAAAAAACTATAGTATGTTATCCTTCTGGATGTAATCTGGAAGATATATGGATCCCTCTTGCTGTCTAGATTAAATGAGTGGGCAACAAAGGCAGGGCAGGTCGATGGATGTCAAACAGGGTTTGTGAAAGGCTTGGGAACAATCCTGAATATTTCCTTTGACAGTGTAAGTAGACCTTGAATGTGGCAGAAATTGGGGCAATGGAATTGCCCAGCCGACCTGATAGAACAGCTGAAATCATTACACGTTGATACATCTTTGAGGGCGAGGTTGAACACAATGGGGTTGCTGACAGAGGAAATTAACACCTTCCAAGGATTAAAACAATGAAGCCCGCTGGCCCTCGCTCTGGTCAATCTTTACCTCTCGGACATGGGACAGAGACTCTCTCAGCTAAAATCCTTCCCCTCAAGAATTGGTTGAAATAAAATAGGGCAACTCCTATATGCAGATGACTTGATTCTGCTGGATCAAATGCCAATCGCCCTTCAGCACCAATTGGATAAATTAAGGGAGTACGTGACTGAATATGAACTATCTATAAACATTGATAAGACAAAGATCTTGATATTAAACGGCAGTATAGAAAAAAGAGCCAAAATGTGTCTGGCGACTGGGAACAACGAAAATAGAGCAGGCAGATTGCATTAGATACTTGGGGGTAAATATAGATAGGAGCAAATCAGAACCTTTCATTGAAAACCATCTAAAAAACTAAGCCAAAATGATGGCAAACCAAGCAAGGTGCTTGGAGAGAAAGTACTGTCGATTTTCTCAGCTGCTGGTTTTCAAATTCTATAGAGCAAAGGTGGTGGCCACAGTAACCTATGGGGCAGAAGCTACGCTCTTTATCCCTAGGGATGTGTGGGCTAAGATCGAAGGGGCATTTTGGAACCCAGTCCTTCGAGTATCGATTTCAACCCCATCCAGGTGATTAGGAGAGCATTGGGGCTGGTATCAATGATGGCTTGTGTTGACTAGAAATCCCTTGCACAGTTTAGGAAATGCACCTTAGAGGATGCTCCCCCCCCCCAATTTTTGTAATACTACGACAGGAAATGAACTGTGGGAATGTCATGTTAAAAAGGTGGGGCAATCGTTGTAGAGCATTGCTGGAGGAAATATGTGCGTCTGAAAACGAGCTAAGAGAAAATCCCAAAGGAGTCAAAAGAAAGATCTGGGAAAGTGATTGGATTTGTACCTTGGAGGAAGCCAATAGGTACAAACAATTCCATCAGCTGTCTAGTGAAGTTAGGGCACTTAGCTCTATGCCAAAATATTTGTCAAAATCCCTGAATAGCCACTACAGAATGCAATTCCTGAGGTTTAGGATAAACCTGTTTCCCACAAAGGGGGACTTAACAGAAAGACAGAGAGGTAGATCAAGAGATAGGCTGTGTAGCTTCTGTGGCAAAAGGGAGACGGTTGAGAACTTGTACCATCTGCTGCTATTTCATTCAGCTCTCACGCCCTTGAGATCCCTGGGCACTTTGTAGTAGAGGTGAGCAATTTATCGGCAGAGGAGAGGTGGCAGACATTATTGAGAGGAGAGAATACCTCACTGGTTTTGACAGCAATAACATATTCAGGAAAAGTGTTTAGCAGAAATTTTTAGAAGTGACCTAGGTATTGGGGAATATTCATCCTTTTCCTGTTTTAGCATTTGGACTACTATGTCATTTAAAATTTTGGGGTGTTTTAAGGATCGATTGGGAATTTCTGAATAAATTCTGTGATGGAAATATGTAAATGCAAAAGGTTTGTAATAAGCTGATAATGCAATAAAGAAAAAAATTAAGAAAAAAAAAGATAAGCGACTCATAAGAGCGACCTACACGATCAGTGTTATCATATCTGTCTATGGAATCCGTTCGGAGAATGGGTACTTCTGCTAGTATACATATATATATATATATATATATATATATATATATATATATATATATATATATAATAACTATTATAGAGCAGCAGTCGCCTCCCTGTAATTAAGTTGATAGTCTTGGGTCATAAGAGATCTGAAAAATGTCCAGTAATTCCGGGAAGGATTTGTTAACAAATGAAAAAGTTATTAGGAAAGCAAATAGATGCTGTTTCCTGCCTACTCTCATTCATTTTCCCATTGACAAAAAGTCATATTTTGGTAAAGCTCTATCTCCCAAGGTGCTTTGCAACGCAAAGGCTTAGAGGTTTTTCAGAAACTAAAAGCTGCCATTTTTACCCAAAATTATATTGCTTATACCTTTTTACTTGCTGGATGGATTTGGATGAAATTTACTGAGCACAAAGTTTGTCAAGGAACAATACATTGAATAATGAAAAAGTTAAGAAAACAAAAAACACATTTTGTTTTTAGTCTCCTCCAATTAATTTTCTTATAGCGTAAAAGTGCAGTTTGTGATCACCCATATCGCCAAAAACACTGGGTAGATTTGTACCAAATAAGAAATTACTTTGGCACAAAGAGTTGACTTAATTTCCTTGACTGGTTTGGGGTAAATATATCCAGTAGTTTTTAAAATATTTGACAGAGAAGTGGGTGCTCCCTACTGCTTTATATCAACTTCTGTGCTTTGCATCTTAGTGAATGGCTAATAAATTTTGACTTGCTGAATGCACTACAAGGACATTTTCCAAACAAAAGGTTTGTCAAGCCCCCTCCCAAAAATTCCCTAAAAATAAAACGTTTATTAAGAAAACATAAAGACACAGTTTTCAACCTAGTCCAATACATTTTCCCATAGAAAAAAAGTGCAGTAGTTGAACAGTTATAGCCTTCAAACCGCTTGGCAAATTTGGACCAAATAAGAAACAATTTGGGCCCAAATCATTGACTTAATTTCCATGACTGGTTTGGGGTAAATCCCTGCTCCTTAAAACTTTATATATATCTGCCTTGGTGCTTTTCAGCAGAGAGGCTTTTCAGAAATGAAAACCTACCTTTCTTTTGGGTCATTTTGAGCGCTTACTGTGATGATACCAGGAGAAGACGAACATGAAAGAACTCAACACAATTTGGAGGTAGAAAAAGGATGACATCAAGCTTTGGAATGAACTCCCCCATGACCTTAGAGAGTATAATCACCTTCTCGACTTCAGAAAGGGACTCAAAACTATTCTGTTTATGTAGTCACTCCTAGGGGAACACTGATAGTGCTTAGATGGCCTGGCCGTAGGCACTACATAAATAACAATAGCAATTGCAATCACATCAGGCTAGAGGTATTTAGTGGGAAAGAAGACACCATGTGAAGTTGGGGATTGGAGGGTCAGTTTGGGAGCCAGTTACGAGTAGAACAATGTTGGTTTATCTGGGGAAGGCTGTGGGAATGTATTTATTTTATTTATTGGGTATTTATAATGCGCCTATACAGCAAAAGGTGTTTCAAGGTGCAATGCAAGCTCAGAATTCTTTTTGCTCCACACAGTGCGATGAGTGATATTGTGTAATGTAAGAAGTTTAGGGATGGAAAAAGCAATTGAGTGGAGTGAGGGCACCTGGAAAAAAGAATGGGGACACATGTTGAGTGCCTGTGAGGACATGGAAGACTTGTTAATTCAAAAATCTTTTTCCTTTTATCGCAGGGATAAGCAAATCACCACTCTACGGCATGAATTTCTGTTATTGGAAAAGATTACTGTGAAATTATTGTGAGAATAGGGAGTTAGAAAAAACGGTTTAGCATCTGCAGCGCCTACATCTTCTGGGTAGGAGGCAATGGGTGTTTAGTAACAATATGAATGGTGTGAAATGGCCAGTAGCCCCAAAAGAGAACTACTGGTGCAAAACGTACAGTGGCCACATCTGAATGCCATCGCTAGTGGGCCCTGAGAAAACTATAGTATAACAAAACCCTTGAAATTTAGTGAAAAACCATTAGTAAAGTGAGAGTTAAGTTGATCAGATTTAACGCAACAAAACCCCTAAAATTCAGCACTAAGATTTCAAGCAAGTGCACTTTAACTATGCACACCCTGTTCCTCAGTGTATGACCACAATGATGACATCACAGGTGACATCATTGGTGGCATCACTAATTACATCACAAGTGCCATAACTGATGGCATCACTAAAAGTGTTCATAATTACATCAAACACGACATCACTGAACAGATCAATAATTACGTCATATATGACATTATTGATTATATAGTTAGAATATCTTTGTTCACCTCCTTTTTAATTTCCATGCTTTATTTTACATTTCAAATAAACTAAACAATGTAACTCAATAAAACAGGAGCAAAAGGAAATACATAGTACATAAAGGAAACAAAAGCGAAGTGTCAGTAGATGGAGAAATTACTTATCGTTATTGTTCTTTCTATGTATTCTTCTCCTGCAGATTCCTCATCAGATAGATATCCCTTTCCAGCTTCAGCTGCTCGGAAAACCTTTCGACAGATTATTGCATCTCAACATGGCCGTCGATCCATCTTGACTCGATGCGCCGGTCACCGACTCTGGATGTGAAGTCGGTCACCGTACAAATACTGCGTCACTATGCCCCCGTACCTCAGTTCCCCACCCTTTTCCAGAAGAGAAGTCCACTGGCCGAAGGTCCTTTCATAGCAGAGATAAATGGGAGGGTGATGTGGTATCTGCAGGAGAAGAATCAATAGAAAGAACATTATGGTAGGTAATTTCTCCTTCAATGGATTGCCTTTCTCCCACAGATTCCTCATCAGATAGACTCCCCAAGCAGTACTCGTGAAGAAGGTAGGATGAAAGTCCCTTATAGAAGGACATTTTGCAAAACTGCTCAGGATCATGGGCCACATCTGGGCTGTAGTGTTCGGTAAAAAGTATGCAGCGAGGATCAGGTTGCCGCCCACTAAATGTCCCTCACCAGTACTCCCCTTTGCAGCGCCTCTAGTAGAGTGGGCTCTGATGCCTGGAGGTAGTTCTTTCTCTGCATTTTGGTAGCTTTAGGAAATGCAAAGTGTGATCCACTGTGAGATGGTCTGCTTTGAAACAGGCAAACCCTTCTTAGACACAGAGAAGGCCACAAATAATTGATCCACCTTCCTGAACACTGCTGTTCTGACAACATAAAAACTCAGTGCCCTTTTCGGGTCCAGCCTGTGGAACCGCTCTTCCTCCTTGGCGGGTTGCAGTGGCAGGTAAAAGACAGGAAGTTCAATGGCCTGGGAGAGGAGAAATTCCGATACCACCTTGTGTAGAAACCCGGGTCGCACTTTCAGGGAAACTTTCTCCCGAAAAAAAGTACAAAAGGCGGCTTGCAAGATAAGGCCTGCAGCACGGTGACCCGTCCAGCTGAAGTGATCGCCACTAACAACAGGGTCTTCAAAGTGAGCAAACGTAAAGAACATGAATGCAAAGGCTCAAAGGGAGTCACCATAAGGAATGTGAGAACCACATAAACTGCCCATTTTTTTTTTAACACCACCTTTACACCACATATATATGTGGGTGGGGTATGGCATATTATAGTAATATGGGGGGCTGCAGGGGGTCTCCCCCCACATATCTATGTAGTGTAAAGGGGGTTTATTTTTTTTTAAAGTCTGCATTTTTGGCTGTCGCAATTATGGGGGTCGCAGTGATCACATAGATCCCCCAGTCGCGAACCACAAAAGTGACAGACGGAAACTTATTCAGAGTGCCCTTCAGGAATTGGGCCATAACCGAGATTGTAAAGAAAGATCCTTGATCCGGAGACCTTTTGAACACAAAGCCGGCAAGTATCCTTTGGCTGTAGTGACCTGAAGGCCTGGCGAGGCTTGTGACAGGAGGAACTCCATCACTGTAGTGGTGTGGCAAGAGATAGCTAAATCTCGCGTTCCCAGCACCACGCCTCAAATCTTCTCCACCTGAACACATCCAGCGATCTTGTTGATGGTCTGCATGCAACCAGTAGCACCTCAAGTACCTCCTCTGAGAGGTCCCAGTCATCCTATCTCATCCTCGTAAGAGACACACATGTAGGCTGAGGGACTCTGGGTTCGGGTGGAGCACTCAACATTCAGAACGAGATAGGAGATCTGGCCAACAAGGCAACCAGACAGGTGAGCAGGTGGGCAGGTCCAGAAGCTCTGTATACCATGTCCTCCTCACCCAGTCCCGGGCAATAAAGATCAGGTTTTCTCAAAACCCCCTAAATCTCCTGAGAACCCACAGAATGATGGGAATCAGAGGGAAGGCATAGTGGAAAGCAAAAGTCCACTCCACGGGAAACACATCGCCCAGTGCACCCTTTCGTCTAGGCGGTGTGTGAGAGTAAATTTACCAGTTCCACTGAGCGTGAGTGGCGTGAGCATGAAAGTGGACCTAACAACGTAGTAAAAGTGGCAATAGCATCACGCAACATCCAAATACAGGAGGAGCACTGGCCCTGCAATTCGGCATTTACCATCAGTTTTCTACACATTGAGGCAAGCCATACGGTTCTTGTGAACAAACACAACTCTGTTGCAAGTAATACATGTGATCTACAGAAGTTTTGAAAATTGCAAGCTGGAAGAATCTACATATCATTCATTGGACTTAACTTAATATTTTCACCAACTTGAATTGTTGTTAATTAATTGCTTTCTTTGTTTTAAAAAAAACATGTGCCCTGATGAGATGCACTAGATGGAAATTGTACTACCATCTAGCTGCCCGAAACTCGAGTAGACATAACATAGACCCAACCGCCATTTGGCGAGTTGGCTCTGACTTGGGTTTATATGGAAAGAAATGTGTGGCAATCATTATATGTTGTAAACAAGCTTGATAACATATTCCACGTCTAGGATTGAGGTTGATGCACTTTATTCAAAAACAAACTAATATCCAGCAGTGAAATATCTATAATATAGATATGCTGTTTTTAGAATAGATCACATTGCTTTTTTTGCACAAGTACGAAAGGTTGTGGGTATGAATGGGGATGTAAGTGGATGGGATGAATGAAGTGTGATATGTGTTCACTGGTTGGTGCGATATATGTATGCTATTTATATTCGGTTTTTAAGCATGGACAATCAATAAATCTTATTATATATGTTGTAGATATATTTCCATGATAATTAGTTCACAAACACAATAAAAAGAAATTTAACAAAAACAAGGTTCTTTGTCTATAATTTACATTTTTTGTAAGTAGATAATATTTTGGAAGGGATTCAGTGGTGTACGAATACGCGAATTGTGTTGAAAATGGTTGGAGGGTGTGCACCTGTCTACGGACTTTTGCAACTTTGTATAGGGAATCAGAGGGAAGGCATAGTGGAGAGCAAAAGTCCACTCCACGGGTAACACATCCCCCAGTGCACCCTTTGCAGGGAATTCCCTCCAGCAAAACTGTCTGCACATCCTGTTGGATTCTGTGGCAAACAGATTCACCACTGGTGTACCCCAGAGAGAGTAAACCTCCTCTAGGACTTCCTGGCACACTTCCTACTCATGTGAGACTGTGTTCTGCCTGCTCAGAGTGTCTACTAAACCGTTCTATGTTCCTGCCAGATGTACTGCTGAGACCAGGATCTGATACACCAAAAGCCAGAACCACAGATGCAATCCCTCTCTGCAAAGGGGAAGCGAGCGCACACCACCCAGGTAGTGCATGTCCACTGCACTGTCCAACATAATCAGGACATGCTTCCCCTTCAGAGAGGGCGCAAATGCCTTGAGGGACAACTTGATGGCTCACAGCTCCAGCCAGTTTATGTGTCATCGGGCAGCCATCGCTGACCAAAGGCCACTCACCTGCAAATCCTCGCAGTGAGCACCCCAGCCTATTTCAAGGATTCTTCCGTGACCACCTTGGTCTGTGGCCACGGAGGACAGAAAGGTTCCCTGCCATCATGTTCTTGCTACTGGCCCACCAAGAGAGATTGTTGACCACAGACTTGGACACCTTTAGAATGTCCTTTAGGGTGTCGAAATACTGGGACTGTAAGGACTGCATTCACAGTCTGGCCTCTGGCCCTAGAAAAATGCAGGAGGCCATGAGACCTAAGAGGCGGGGAAGGATGCTGCTGGAATAGTGGCATGGTTGTGAAAGATCTGGACCATCTGTCTGACACTGGCGACTCTCTCCTTGCGGGCAAAGGCCTTCCCCACACGAGTGTCCAGGACTGCTCTGATGAACTGAAGCATCTGCGTTAGTGTTGAATGGGACTTCTGCAAATTCAGAGAGAAACCCAGCTTGTGGAGTAGTGAGCAGGCGTCCTCGAGATGAGACAAAACCTGCTCTGCCAACGTCGCTCAGATGAGCTAGGCATCCAGGTAAGGGAGCATGTGGATGTTCGATCTCCTGAGGTGAGCCGTGACTACCACCATGAGCTTGGTGAAGACCCTTGGGGTGCAGGTCAACCCGAAGGGGAGCACCTTGAACTGGTAGTGCTCGTCCCTTATGAGAAATCTCAGGAATTTCCTGTGCTCTGCGTGGATCAGCATGTGGAAATATGCATTGTGGAGATCTATCGACACCAGTCAATCCTGAAACCTGAGAGCATGGAGAATTTCTCTCAACATCACCATCTTGAACTTGTCCTTCCTCAGGAACTTGTTCAAGGCCCTGAGGTCCAAGATGGGAGGGAGTCCTCCCCCTTTCTTGGGTACCACTAAATACCTGAATACCAACGCGATCCTCTCTGTTCGGGAGGAAGCTCTTCCACGGCACCCTTCAAAAGCAGGGCTTGGAGTTCTTCCTGTAGCTCCTGTTACAGTTCTTAAGAGGAGGGGGGCACTCAAGAGCCAGCGACAAAGATGGCCACCGCTTTCTGAGCTCCAGTGGCGATCATGAGGAGCCCTGGGAGTGCAGCGCTGACAGCCGGTTCGTTGGTTGATTGCTGCTGCATTGTGGTCTGCTCCCCCTTGGGGCCAGAGGTGGTAGACCTGCTGGGGGAAGAAGGATGCCCATGGCGGATGCCTGTGTGGGAAGCCTCAAGTTGGTGAATTGGAGGCTGCTGAGGGAGAGGGCTGGTGTATGAGCCTGTGGCCGTCCTTCCCTGAGCCGCGGCTGTCAGGAGTGAGGCTGCACAGGATGCACACTGGGGGTGAGTGCTGGCTGTTCCTCGAGGGGTGCAGGTGGTCCCTGGCCCCGGATCAAGGAGCCATGGGGGAGGCAAGCTCTCTCTGGGACCTGCTGTGGGGGAGACTGCATGAGCTGGCTGGCGGCTGTGAATGGAGGTACGAGTGCACTGCAGTGCTGGGTGCAGAGCCAGGACGATATGAATGCGAGCTGACCAGCTAGACTGCAGGCTGACAGTGGCTATAGGTTGCACTGAGCCCTCGAAGACAGAACACGCGCAGCTGAGGAGAGCTACCTAACTCTTTGCTGAGCCTACACACTGTGATCAGGGCCCCCCTACTGTGGTCTGGACTTCTGGTTCCAAGAGGCGCGTGATACTGGATGGATTAGTAAATAGCGGCACAGCAGTGAGTGAGGAGAATACAGGTATCTGAGGCTCCGGAGAAGAGGGGTCTCACTGAGGGGGAACCACTCCCGGACAATCTACGGGGGGCCTTCATGTAGCCCTGTTACCGGATGACAAAAGGCAATAAGTGACAGGGCCGCCTGCAGTTTATACAGAGGGAGGGGCTGTCACTACACAAGGGAACTATGGCTTCGCCTGGATCTGTGGCAGGAAGGGCAGAGGGAACGTCAAGCCGGAATGAGAGTACTTTGGGAGGCATAGGGGGTCAACCCTCTGAACTGAGTTTATTGCTGGCTGAAATGAAGAATGGTTTTGCGGCAGTCAGTACGAAACTGGATGGGATGGAGTACAAAATGGATTGGATGAAGGAGAGAATCCAGAAAGAGAGTAGCCGACTGCATGAAGCTGAGCACAGGGTGGGAGTGCTGGAGGACACCAGTGAGGAAGTGACTGTATCTACCAGCGGGTTACAGAAGGAGATAAAAGAAATAAGAGAGAAAAATGAGTATTTGGAGGCGGGATCCAGACGTAATAACATCAGAGTGATGGGGATTCCTGAGCCAGTACCTACACGTAATATGGAACAATTTATGGAGTCCTTTTTCAAGGCGGTCTTTCAGGACCCCACCCCGCCTTTCTCTCCAATTCATTATTGAGAGGGCGCATAGGATTTCGGGACAGATGCCCAGACCTGGACAAAGCCTGCATCCAGTTATTGTTGCGGAGAGTACACAAACTGCGGAACTATACTGTAAGGTGCCTAGGTTGTCATTTTATCAGGACTTTACCCTGTTGATGCAAAGGGCTGGGATGTCTTTCTTGGCGGCAAAGCGCCTACCATGAGAAAAGGGGATTCAGTACGCAATGCTGTATCCCTCAAAGTTGTGAGTGGTCCAAAACCATAAGATGTTCTTTTTTACAACCCCTGGCAAAGTGATTTCATTTGCGGAATCCCTTCCCTCAATTGCAGTGGTAATAGAATTGCTTGATAACCAGATTAATGCCGAAATGTTTATGATTGATGTGCCAGAGGAGGCAGGGTGGTTAGCTTTGAAGTAGTGAGGCAGGCCGATGGAAGCCGGCATATAATGTAACGAAACGGGCCAATTGCTATATATCCTTTTAAGACCGGCCTTCTCCTCCTAGGGAGGAGCTTGTGAGGGTGGGTCGGGTGTGGTTGCGGTGTCTGGTGCACCCGTGTAGGCACCAGAATGAGGAATGTTTAATGCGGGTTGCAGGAAGGGGGGCAGATTTCACTGCATGTTGGGCTCAGGCAGTGGGGGTGGAGGGTGGTGCCTTTGGACAGGCGGGAGGGGGTGGGGGAAAGCAGGGTCAGTCTGTTGGGGAGGGAGGGGGTTAGATGTGTTAGCGGGTTGTTTTGAAAAATGGTTCATATGTCTTGCTAAGACTGCTTTGAGTGCACAAAAAGCCTGTGTAGAGCTGCCCCATTGGAGAGATGTACTAGGAATGGTGAGAGGGAGGCTGAAGGGACTCCCGGGTTCTGGGTGGTATTCCAGGGTGTACATGTGTCCAGAAGCGTTTAGACTCTGGAAGAGCACTGAACATCAGAGTGCAAGGGGCGATGGTTAGGGATCAGGTGGCAAGGATTTGTGTATCTGACCAGTGCACACTCCTCAGTTGGAATGTGAGGGTCCTTAATAATCAAACTAAAATGCGTGAGGCGGTGGCATACGGGATCGCCATGGGGCTAAGATACTGTTCCTACAGGAAACACATCTGAGAGGGTGCTGAATGACAATTTTGCCAAGTCCTGGGGAAACTCTAGGTTTTACACGTCTTTTTCCTCTCATTCACAAGGAGTGTCCATTGTTATACACAAATCGCTTGAATTTAAGCCACTGAAGAGGGAATGTGATCCAGAAGGTAGGTTTGTTATAGTCTCTGGGCTATTAGTTAGTATTTGGGTCACATTTCTCAATGTTTACGGGCCAAATATGGATGACCCCTGCTTTTATGAGGTCTTGTGGACAAAATATATGAAGTAGACAGACACACAGCTGGTTGTTGCTGGGGATTTGAACACGGTGCTCAGTGCGGAGCTGGACAGATCCTCCAGGGGTGCGAGGATGGTGACCCTCAGTGGCTAGGGCTGTCCTGGGTGGGATGGGAGATTTAGGCCTGGTAGACCTTTGGAGGACCATGCATCCAGAGGAGAGGGGATATTCCTTTTAGTCCTCAGTCCATGACTCTAGCTCTTGCATAGATTATGTATTGACAAACCTGGCAATGGCCCACTGCAGTGAGTACTGTACTATGCACCCAAGAACAATGCCTGATCACTCCTCACTAGTGTGGCAATTCCGGCTGACCCACTTATCGATTGCCCAACCGCACTGGTGATTTAAGGGCCAAGCCCTGCTAGATGTGGTGTATCGAAGCAAGGCGCAGGATATTGTATCATCCTTTTTTGCAATTAATGTGAGGTCTGTGACTTCTGCCTCTACCCTCTGGGAGGGTGAAGGCAATTCACCCTCATTGAAGGCAAAACTCTGTGTCCGTTGTATCACAATCGAGTATGGAATGCTAAAGGGGATCTGAAGGAGATTGGGAGAGCTAGAAAATTCTTTGGCAGCTCTGGAGGCCATGAATTGAGCAGACATTTCCACAGAATCCTTGGCAGAGGCTTGCATAACCTTGGATAAATTTAGGGAGGAGGCAGATAGGGAAGTCAGTTTCTTGGTGGCCACACAGCTGGCACAGAGATTTGGGTAGGAGGGCTGCCTGGATGCTTCCTGGCAAAAAATGTGAGCGGTGTCAAAGGACAGACTGACAAACCTGCGATTGACAGGGCTGACGGCTTCCTAGTCTCATACCAAGGGGATATTCTGACAGCGTTCCGGGGCTATTCTAGCAATCTGTATGATAGGCATCCTCCTGCACACCCGATGCCTTTCAGAGTTTTGTGGGTAGGGCTAATCTGAAAAGACTCAGTGCTTAGGCAAGTGAAGCATTGAGCACCCCGATCACTGTGGCTGATATTATGAAGGCTGTCAGAGATCTGCCGGGGGTGAAAGCCCCAGGCTCGGATGTAGTTACCACAGAGTACTTTAAGTAATTTGGCACAGGGGTGGTGAAACACTTATTGCAGGCTTGGAGTGAAAGTATTGAAGTGGGCGTTTTCCCACCTATGATGCGCGAAGGGATAATAACTTTGATATTTAAAGCTGATAAGGATCCCCATGGACTGCGCCTCATATAGGCCGATATCTCTCATCAATGTAGACACAAAATTATTTTCCAAAATACTAGCAGATAGGCTACTAACATTTATGCCCTCTATAATACATATGGATCAGGCAGGTTTTGTACCGGGAAGGAGAGCGATTCTCAATCTCAGAAGGCTCTTTGGTGTAATAGCCCAGAAGGATACCTCAGTTCAGGCAGTTGGGGCGCTACTTGACATGGAAAAGGCTTTCGACTCTGTTGCATGGGATTATTTGTTTGAGGCGCTTGTGAAGATAGGCGTCCCGCCTTACTTCATGCCTTGCGTGAAGGTGCTGTACTCCAGGGTCACGGCTAGAATTGGACTATTCAGCGGCTATTCTGAACCCTTTGATCTTGGGAGAGGGAAGTGACAGGGGTGTCCATTATCCCCACTCCTATTTGCCATAGTAATGGAGCCACTGGCGGTGCAGCTGAGGAAGCTACATATACATTGTGGGATAGCGATAGGGGACACCTGTGAACTAATCTCGTATGTGGACAACGTCATATTATATATCAGAGAACCGGGTACCAACTTGGAACCTCTTGCTAGGGAGGCTGAGGTGTTTGGCGGCATTTTGGGTCTGCTAGTTAACTAGTCCAAATCAATTGTGAAGTGTTTCCATTGAATGACGGCACTCAGCGCCCCCCTGGGGCGGGCCGATTTTGGTGGGAACAGGACTCCTCCAAGTATCTAGGAATTAGAGTAAGTAAGTCCCATGCTCAGCTCTTTAGAGATAACTACGGGGTGTACCTGGAGGGACTCAGGAGGAAGATTGAACTGTGGGTGTTGCTTCCGATCTCTACTTTGGGAAGAGTAGCAATCCTAAAGATGATTATCCTTCCTAAACTATTGTATCTGTTCTTTAATGTCCTGGTGTGGTCAGGCTCACAATTTGTCAGTGAATTAAAATCACTGATGGTTACTTTGGTGTGGAATCCAAACAGACCTTGGATAAGATGGGACACATTGATAGGATGGGATCAGGCTGAGATTGGACTGATGGACATTGAATTATATTATTTAGCTGCACGAGTGTTGTTTGCATCTTACTGGATGAAAGACTCCCAGCAGTTCCCACACGTCCGGCTAGAAAGGAGGTCAGCTTCTCCATATTCTTTACAGAGCTCCCTAATGTCATGGAAGATTAACGATGAATGCCCGTTTGAGCCAGTGGCATGTACTGTTCATGCATGGAGAAGGTTGTGCCTGAGGCTGGCAGTGACATTCCCCTTTACTCTGGAATTCGAGGTCTGGGGGTTCCAAAGATTAGTGCCAACATGTGATGACAGGCTTCGGACACAAGGGTCTGGGTATGGGGTACAAACACTGTCGACTTCTATCCTGAGGGGATATTAGCTTCCTGGGATCAAGTTAAGGCCAAATTGGGGGGCACGTTTGTGATGGCGTTTCAGTACCATAGGCTACGAGAGGCATTTAGGGCACGGACGCCGGAGTTCCCAGGAGAGCCTCCTGCAGATCCCATCTTAAAGTTCTTGGCGAATTCAGCAAACTCCAGGAGGTTTGTTGCTACAATCTACAGTATGGCTTTGAAGACCAGCTTCAGAGAGAGGCCAGCTAGTAGAACGAAATGGGAAGCAGTTTTGGGAGAAGAACTGATAGATGCAAAATGGAAATACATGTGTTCATACACCAGGAAAGTGGCGATTAGATCCAGATCTAAAATTCGGCATCAGGCGTATTTGACCCCAGCAGTTCAGAGGAAGTTTGATAAGTCATGTGATGGGAGGTGCTCCAGATGTAAATGCAAGGATGTCGATTTTATACATGTCTTCTGAAGTTGCCCCCATCTAGTGACTTTCTGGAGACAGTTTACAGAAGTAACGGGAACAATGATTGGATGCACAGTATGTAAAAGCAAAAGGAAATATCGAGGCTGAGTACCCCAAAAGGAAATACACCAAACACAGGCTTATAAATATTCAAAGCTCTTTATTCGATAACTGTACAGTTTACAGAGAAACAAAGTATCAGATAGCTATCTGGCCCTCAGTACATCACAGCGAATACCAGCCCTTTCGGTGTGAGAAGTGAGAGGTACTGGATGTTTAAACAGTTGTTCATTTTTATAAATTTCCAATCATAATGTCCAGCCCCTCTACTGGTTAATGATACTCGGTCTAGGGTTCATGCCGAGTTCACTTCTAGTTTGTCCAACTATATGCATGTGGATCATCTTCAGTTTGTATGAAAACAAGTCACAATGGCAACAGTGTATTCTCGGATTTAACATTAAGCCTTAACACATGTCCTATACAATGTAGTTCAGCTAGTGTCCATGTTCTGTATTTAGACAGCATTGTAGTTGATGTATGCCCGAGGATCGGACTTGTTGGCGCAGATAATCCTCTGTCTACAAGTCAGGCATGGGACAAGGTCTCTTTACTCAACCCAAACATACGACCAACGGACAATTTGAACATTAACTTCCATACAAAGGTCAGGACGGCTCAGTCACAAGCGGGAAACACTGTCCACCATTTTAGAACACAGAATTACTTTGGAGTAGAAATCAAAATGGCGGATGGACCTAAAATGGCGGCGAAGTCGATCTAAAATCGGAACTTTGAAACGCGGTTTTCTTCGCAGAGCGACTGAGCTTAGGCCAATATATACAATAAAGGAGGCACAATATGATATCCTGTTTAACAAGTACCGTTGAATAGTCTTTGTTGATTGTTCGGATGGTTGGCACATGTTTCGAAGGGTGGGAGGAAACTGTTATCTATCTGTATGATATTGGCAAAATGATATATATTGATGTTATGGGCATGCCCTGTGGCATCTACACTATCAAAATGGTTAAAAGAGCTTGCCTGGTGCAGTGACGTTGAACAAGAGTTTTGTAGGTTGCAGCCTTTAGGCTCTAGGCCTATACACTTTTGGAATCCAGTGTGCTCAATATTGATATCGAGGGAGACCGGGGACTAGAGCGCAGGAGCAGGGTGAGGAAAACATGAGATGTGGTCTAAGTTAAGGGACTGTGAAATATTGAGGAAAATCCATCACAGACTACTTTGTCTGCTTGGTAATGGAAAGCTGTAGGAGGATTGATAACTCTTACTGTGCTATGTAAGACATTATACATGGTGGATGGCGTGTCACTTTACACTGTTAAATTGAATGCACTCAGTGAATTTTGTTGTAAACATGAACCTTGTTAAATAAAGTATTCCAAAAAAGGGGGTAAGGGGTGGTGGTGGCCTATCCAGTGGCCTTTTTAAGAAAGTCAGACAGTAACCCAACTGAATGAGCTGAAGAGCCCAGGCATCAGAGGTAATCTCCTTCCATTGCGGCTAATGCCCGCCTATCCGCCCACAAACCGGGGAATCGTGGTGGAAAAAATCTGAAGCAAAGCGGGCGAAGTGAGGCAACGTGTTCCGTGTGTGGCCAGAGACTCTGTATTTCATTCGACTCATGGAAACCAAGCAACGAGCACCTGCTTTCTACTCTACGCCTTGTGTGGGACGCTGTCCATTTAAGGATTTTCACTCAAATCCCGGCCCGGAAGCGAAGCGGGCGAAGTAAGGTAATGTGTTCCGGTGTGGCCAGAGACTCTGTATTTCATTCACCCTGTGTAAACCAAGCAGTGAGGACCTGCATTCTACTCTACTCCTTGTATGGGATGCTCTCCCTTTAAGGATTTGCACTCAAATCCCAGCCTGGTAGCGAATCGAACAGAGTGAGGCAAAGTGTTCTGGTGTTTGGGGGCGAGGGGAGTCATGCGGCTCGTCTTCTGCTCTCTCCATTTCCCTGGAAGGGCGGTTTACGTCCAACCTTGTAAATACAGAACTTGTGTACTCTAGGCATTGCGCATGGTAGGTCGTTTCAACCTACTCTCTAACTTTGCTCCTCAATCGCAAATTATCCCTCAGTGTCTATTCTGTCGGGTCTGCTTTGCTTAGGCTATCGGTTCCCTCCTATAGCGCTTGGTGACTGTGGGGCTGGCTATTGTTGTTCTTGCCCTTTGAACCTATTGCTTGGAGGGGGCTAGTGCTGGTGTCTCACGCTGATCTCTGGGATTGAAGTTTGAAGCCCTCAGTGGATTTAATGATTATGCAACAAGAAGGTACTGTTGGATTTTATTTAACCCCGACTACAAAACCTTAAACCCTCAATAAGCTTTGGAAAATTCATTGCAGTTCTTTGCAGCCTCCCGTGGCTGGGAAAAAGGTGCAGTGTTGGTGCCGCTGGGGTTTTTGAAGCTGCAGCAGAAAGTGTAAGGAGTTCTTAAGCTGCAGACTGTATGTTACTGCAAACACGTGGCAAAAAAAGATTGTTCCCTAGACCATACGTAGGTCGAGCTAAGGGAATAAGCAAGTAGGAAGGAGTGAGCCTAATAAATCATAAGGCCCAACTGTCTGAAGCAAGGGCTGTTATTTCTTTATTCCACCAGCTTGGAATGAAGAGAGTCGGAGGAGCATACCTTGCAAGGCGGTGTGCGGCTTGTGTGTTTGGTGTTTGGTGGTAGGTGGACAGTGTCTGGTATTGGGGGAAAGTAAGAAGTGCTCTGTGCTGCCGGTGTCTCTTTTATTGACAATTCCTGCCCTAACGCATGTGAGCCACCGCTGCTGCAAGGTACACTATCCTTGAGTGATTGTTTAAACTCTCTCCGACTTGCTGCTATAATGTCTGCATGTAAAAAACATTATTACGGGCTGCGCAGTGCAGTTCCTACCAGAGGGAAACGTGCACGCAGTGTCTCCCCAGCAAAATCAAAACAACCTTTGCCCAAGACTGTTAACAAGGGAAAGAAGGGTAAAGAGGCTTGGGGCCGCTCAGCGCAGATTGAAATAACTTGTTTCTTCGATAAACCCGTTCCCACTGCGCCAAATGGAGTGACAGTTCCCCCGACCCAGGATATCCCTGTTTGTAAAGGAAATCAAGATGGTGGGTCCACTGACCAAGCAGCTTGTTTTGGAAACTCAAACACCATCGATAACAATGTGTCTCTTCTGAATCTCTGGAGCCTCATTACGAGAATGGAGGTAATGAAAAAAGGAAGGCAGAATGGTAATAGCGGCATCTTTAACGGGTCTGGGTCATTACGACCCGACAACCTGCCAATACTGGCACTGCCCGTACTGTGCCCCCACATACCGGCATGGGCGCGTACACGCGTCCTTTCGGGGAGAAAATACCGGCATGCCGGTAATAGGAGGACATCACAACCCACGCGGGCATGCAAATACCGGCATCCCAAAAGCGGTAATCAGGGGCTGCACGATGGCGGCCATACAGGCATCGCGGACCACCCGTAAACAGCAATCAAAAATCAAGCCAACTGCCACAGGTGCACACAATCACCACAGGTGGACTCAATGGAGTCTGGCCCAGTATAAAAGGAGTACACACAAACACCACACCCCTTCCTACACCAAAATGATACCACTAGCTGTTGCAATCATGGCGCTGGAGGACATGCCTATGCTGCTACAACTACAGCAACAACAGCAACTACAACAACAACTACAGCAGCAACAACAGGTAGCACAGAGGAGACGCAGGAGGAGAAGGAGGGTAAGACAGGCCCAGCAATTACCACCAGTGCAGCCAGTAGTACCTCGTAGGCATCCGCCTATCCCTCGCATCAGACCCAGTCCATTCAATGTAACCCCTGAGCAGATCCACAATCTGTACCGGTTGGACCGGGACACCATCACCACCATAGTGGACATGATAGGCAACGACATTGCCAGCCTCATAGAAATACGCACTGCCATCCCCCCGCTACTAAAGGTGGTGTCTGTGCTCCACTTCCTGGCCATAGGCACCTACCAGCACACAGTGGGCCAGCTGCATGGCATTTCACAACCACTATTTTCACGCATGCTGACCCAAGTGCTGGATGCCCTCCTGAAGCACGCTAGCACCCACATATCCCTACCATGGACTGACCAGGAGATTGCTGACACCAAAGTAGGCTTCCAGGCACTGGCAGGCATGCCCAATTGTGTTGGTGCCCTGGACTGCACCCATGTAGAATTGGTAGTGCCCCATGCCGTAGAGGCGGTGTACCGCAATCGCAAGCAATACCACTCCATCAATGTGCAGATGGTATGTGACTGCAGCAAGATCATCACACATTGCTGGGCCCGATTTCCCGGATCAACACATGATGCCATGGTGCTGCGTAACTCCACGCTACCCCGTCACATGGAGCGACATGCTGGACCACGTGCCTGGCTGCTTGGTGAGTTGCCTGACTGGCCCATGACAGTGCATCAGGGTAGTGATGTGTTGGGATGCATACCCCACCTGGGTGGGAATGGGGGGGATGCATACTCCACCTGGGTGGGAATGGGGGGGATGCATACTTCACCTGGGTGGGAATGGGGGGTGCATACTCCACCTGGGTGGGAATGGACGGTGAGTGGAGAATGCACACAGAGCTAATGACACCTAACCTGAACCTCCCAACCCCAACATGACACATCATTGGCACACATCTGACCATTTAATTATATCAATGACCACATGTAAGACGCACAACCTGGCCACCATGTGTATGTCAAGCAATGCATAACTGAACAGGATCAGAACTGTGCCAATGTGGCTAGTGTGACCATGCACAGTATAGTATACACAGCATAAATTGGAGGCTAAACACTGTTGTACAACCACAGTTCATCCGCCTCAGCTTGCATTATTTCACCCTGCATCATCTATTCAACGCCATCCAGACTACCACACCTTATAGCAGTATAGAATGCATCTACATAATATTTGTGCATATGTACAGAGACATGTGCATGTCCACAGCAAATAGGTGCGGGCATGACTGTGAATCCTGAAGGTGGCAGCTCAGAGTGACACACACGTATTTGTATTTGCTTGCAAGTGATGGAGGATATCCCTTGAAGCTGTGGCTACTTACCCCTGTGTGGAACCCGCGGAACAGCCATGAAGAGGAGTACAATTGGGTTCACACCCGTACCCGTGTTGTGATTGAGCAGACCTTTGGCCTGTTGAAGGCGCGGTTCCTCTGCCTAAGCAGGTCTGGTGGAGCACTCCTTTATAGGCCTTAGAAGGTGGCAAAGATCACCATGGCCTGTGTCATGCTGCACAACATGTGCGTCTGGAGAAATGTACCACTGCCACCTGACATTGACATGCATGCACCGGCTGAAAATGATGAGGATGGAGACGGAGGTGAAGCAGCACCCCTGCCAGTACGTGATGCACAGGAGGGCCGTGCAGTACGCCAATCACTGATTCACAAATACTTCTGAACCACAGGGACTTTGATAGATATGTGTCAGTAACATACTGGGTCCATGTGGACATGCACACAGGGAATGTAGGGAGTTGGACACTGAACACCGTCATACATTAAATGGATACACACGAAATGAACAATGTGCAGGCATTGAATGTTTTTTCACACAACCGGTGTATTGATTCAAACTGAAAAAATGTGACAACCCCCTCCCCCCAAACCCCAAGTGAACTCCCAAAACCCCCCAGTAAACTCCCAAAACCCCCCAGTGAGCTCCCAGAACCCCCCCAGTGAACTCCCCCTAATACTCCCATTCACCCCAACACCATCTGAGCCACTCCCACAGTTCTCCCACGCTATTTGCGGGACTTCTTGCTGTCCGAGGGCAGCATTTCAGTGTGCCTCGCACTCCTTCTCGTAGGACGTACAGGGCTGGGGGGTCCAGAGGAAGTGGGGACAGAGGAAGCAGGTGTGGTAGATGGTGAGGAGTCGGTGGGGATTTCCACACCTGCTGCAAATCGTGGCCGCTGCATGTGCAGCAGGATGGATGCCAGGACCTGTGTGATGGCCCCCAGACAGTCTCTCATCAGAAATGCCGAGGCATTGACTGCGGCTGTGTTGGCCGTTATGGCGGCTGTGGTCCCCGCTATGGCTGCGGCTATCTCCCGCCCTGGTGTCCTCGCCATCTGCAATATATTGGCGCAGCAGGTCCAACATTGACTCTTGGCTGGCCTCCACCCTCACCAGCCGTACCTCAAGGCTGTTGGTGGGAGCAGTAGTGGTCGAGGGTGCTGTCACGGGGCCTGCAATATCAGTGCTGACCTCGGGGATGGGGCTCAGGTTGGAATCGTGCAGGCAGGGATCAGCACTGCTGTAGGTGGGTTAGGGCTGAGTTTGGGGTAGGGGGTGGACACGGGGCTTGGGGTGTGTGGACATGCCACATGCGTCACTCCTTCCTGGTCCACGGACTCCTCCACGTCATCTTCGGTGGTGGCCAGTGGCTTTAGGGCCTCGCCTTCCACTGGTGTAGGTGTGGGCAGCTGGGTGTCCACAGTGTCAGGCGCACTGGGTGTAGGTGTTGGCAGCTGGGTGTCCACAGTCACAGGCGCACTGGGTGTAGGTGTGGGCTGCGAGGCTGCCCCGGAGGTGGTGGTGTTGGTTGCCGTTTTCTGTGGCCGGGACGTGGATGCCCTTGTGGGGGTATCCTGGCTGGCATCTTCTCCATCGGTGCCTGGCGGGGGTAGAAGAGATGCAGAACATCAGTGATGGTGTTACATGCCAGATGCATTCTATGGTGCTGTGGAATACTTCATTAATCATGCATTCATGTCATACAGGTGTGTCACACAGGGTAGTACTCAGGGGCATTTTGGCATTTTCTGCATGGCAGGTGGCATGCCGTTGTATTGGGGTTTGTGTGATGTATTACATGGGAAAGGTCCGTGTGTGTTGGCTGTGTGTTGGTAATGGGATTGGCACTCAGCATGCATTTCAGTGTGGCTGGGTTTGGCCCTCCATCTGGACAAGAATATGTTCATGTGTGTGTTGGAACATGCATTGCCTTGCCTGGACTCTCTTCCACATCACTTGTGCTACGTCATGGTTTCCCCTACAGGGATCTGCAGGGTCACTCACCTCCATCTGCTGATGTTGCTGCACCCGTCTCCATCTCCCCAAATCCCTTGATGGACTCTAGATTGATGAAGGTGCTTGCCGTCTCCTCCCAGGTGGTCAGTTTGGTAGGAGAGTGGGGATCCCCGCCTGTAGCCATGGCCTCCCTCCTGTTGCTTGCAAGGATGTTACGGACCCTGAGGCGGAGGTCATCCCACCTCTTCTTGCAATCCCTCACTGTCTGTGGGGTGGTTCCAACAGCAGAGACCTTGCAGGCTACCACCTGCCAGATCTCCTTCTTGCGCTGCTGCACCTCACGCTTCAGTTTCTGATCTTTTATCACATCAGCATGTGCTGCAAGGGTGTCCGTAAGCATGTTCAATTCTGCATTACAAAAGCGCTTTTTCCGCAGGCGGGGGGTAGTCTTCCGGATTGCCTTTGACATGGTGTATGTATTGCCACTGGTCTCTCCTGTAAACAACTGTTGGTTTGGGAGGATTGCAATGGATTGTGTTTTTAAAGATGGCCGCCGGCGCATTTCCCGTTCTGACGCAATGACATCACTTCCGGGTCCGGTATTACGAGCCCGGTATTAGCATGTTGTTATTACCGGGTCGGTATTAAGGGGTTCCTCCTAGGCGGAGGCGGTAACGGCGGGTCCCGTGATGGCGCTATTGGGGGGTTGGAGGGCCTTTAGCGGCATGCCGGTATGGCCATTACCGGCATGGGGGTTCGCGCATGCTCACGCACTCGTAATCACCCGCTATTAGCGGCGTCATACGAGCACAGACCCGCTCTTACCTCCATGCGGGTAATGACCCTGTTTTTACCGCGCTGCTCGTAATGAGGCCTTCTGTCTTTCACTAAAAAGTAATTCTCTGGGTCCATCGTCAATACGTTAAGTGGGGACTTGCCTACTAATCTTTCAGCCTCCCCGGATTTGGAAAAATATCTATCCTCCTCAGACTACACTAGCACGGACATTGAAGATGAAGAGCCTCCGTCATCCATTGCTGCAGGGGGTCATAAGTCATTACCCTCTTTCACCAATGGCTTTATGCAGCACATAGAAGCTCAAATTGAATCCTTGCTGCAATTATGTTCTAGTCTGGCAATAGGACAGTCTGATATTAAAAACAGCGTGAGTCAGTTGACTGCCCACGTGATTGGGCATACTACTTTTGGCGACCAGTTAAATTCACAGCCGTCTGAGTGGGCGGGAAATGAAAAGACTAATATCTCCCCTCTGGTTCATCCTTTAAATCAGTTTGATACTGTGAATATCATCGCTTCTACATAGGACCAAGCTTTGGATGCATTATATGTGGAATTATCTATGCTGGATAACCCCTTGTGTCTGTGTGATGAGTCTACAAAAGATCTTAGTGTGAAACAGACTCTCCCTCAAAATCATGAAAATACATGAGCAAGTCGAAAGAAACCTCTTAAGGTAAAGAGGAAAACCCAGCCCACTAAGCACAGAGAGCGGGTCCTCTCCCCCTTAGCCCTCCCTGTGGGCCGCTATACCATCACTAATAAGGGGGGAGATGGCACGATACGGCAAGTACTCTTGCATGGCCCTCTGGACAAATGGCTGGGTGAGGGGCGTCCATCTACGACTAAACAACTGCCTACCATTGTCTCTTCTAGAAAAAGGTTGTCTGAATCATGTGCAGAGGTCTGGGCAGGTAAACATCAAAAATGCTAAGTTGGGGTGGCTTGGCTAAAAAGGGCAAGCAAAAACGCCCATTGATGCAGGAATTGCACCCCTCCAGCCAACATGTGAGTCACAAGGGGATGGATCACTCTGCCTCACCAGTTGCTTTTTCTCAGAGAGTTGAAAATTAAGCTCCAGCCGAACATTTGGTTTCAGTGCCCAAGCTGTTGGAGGGCTCTGAATTGTTGGGACTGCAACAAACCACACAGGCCCTTAATCATGATAACTGGCTTGCCTATGTGAAGGCTTCTAGGGTAGCTAGATCAGCTTTTGTAACATCATTGCCGGATCCCGCATGCTTTGGTGGGCTGAAACACATACAAATTGTTGAAAGATTCGCCACGAGTGATAGCCCTTTTTTAGTTTTTTACTTTCTTTCTTTACTTTTTTTCAAACATAGCAAACAGTAAAATCAACATTCCCGCCTCAATGACCCACCCCTCTTCCCCCGGCCCCCATAACCTGTTGAGACTGTACTAAGCATTCAGGATTGTCTTAAACATTCATATACTGTATACACCCAGGAGCGACCCATCCTGCAGAAAGGGAAGAAGGTGAAAAACAAAGATTATATACACGGCATACAAACAGCATGGACAAAAAGATCTACACATCCCTACACATGCTAAGGGAACTCTTGCGTTGCGTCCCTCACTTCTCTGTTCATATAAGATCTGAAGGGAGCCCAAAAGTCTAGTTGTCTGCCCACCTCCGGGAGGGCCATTGCATATTGATTTTCCCTCCTCTCGCACATGCCCATGTTGTTTATCCATTCTTGGAAGCAGGGAAGGCTACTCTTACCCCAAGCTCTGGCAATCAGGGATTTTGCCACAACAGATGACATCAAAACTAATTTCATAGCCACCTTGGATTTATGCTCGACCAGAGCTAGTAGCCATAGTTCAGGGGTGTAGTGCATCTGCGTTACACTGCATCTGGGATAGTGCCGCCTCTATTTTGTCCCAGAAAGGGCGTAGCTGTGGACAGGACCAGGAGACATGAAGAAAATCTGCTGGGTCACACCCACATCTAATACATTGGGGAGGCCTGTCTGAGTAGAACCCGTGTAAAAGTGATGGAGAGTAATACACCTGGTGTATGAATTTAAAGTGACTCAATAGAAAGCGATTGTTCATAGATATTTTGCGGGTTTGACTACAGATTTTCTTCCATTGAGAGTCTGACCGTTCCTTCCCTAGTGCTGATTCCCATTTAACCTTATTATTAGCGATCTGCGTAACACTTTGTGACCTAATGCTTCTATATAAAGATGACACTGGTTTCTTAGTGGTTGGGGGCTCTACAACCTATGTAAATATCGAAGAGGACATTGGTGCTCGTGGGAAGTCTGGCCATTTGGACCTAAGAGCCTCACGTAGACGGAAATATAACAGCATGGTGACTGGCGTCCATTCCCCCCTTTCCCCTTAAAACCTTCCTCGTAATAAAGCTTGAAGCAGATCCCCAAGTGTATGGACCCCCAATTTCTCTAATTGTTGCCAAAATATTTTCTCGTGGGTGAGAGGGATTCGGTTGACCCGGTATATCGCCAATCCGAGGGAGAACCAGGCTTCCAAGTTCGTGACCCGGATTAGCTGGTCCCAGGCTTTACAGATGATATCCACCGGCTGTATCTCTGTTTTTGCCGCACTATGCTTAGTATTTCAGAGCAAGCCATTCACATCATTTGTGTATGAGGTCACCTTGTCTAGTAGGACATGGGGGAGTTCTAGAGTCACCAAATTGGGACGTTATTGAAAATATATAACAATTTCGGGAGGCTCACCATCTTTGCAAGGGACACTCTGGCTGCCTGGGAGAGGGTAGGCATATCCATGTATCTATCTACCTTGTGTTCTAACTTCTCAAGAGTCCCGCAAAAATTATTTTATATCATTCTAGAGGGAAAGTAGTAACTAATATACCCAAGTAGCGGATACCCTAAGGTCACCATCTGAACATTTCACCAACATCGGCAGAGGAGACACATGGCGTCAGCGGGAGGACCTCTGACTTAGTCCAGTTGATATTTAGGCCAGAGAGGGTCCCGAACAAGGCTATCTCCTCCACTAGTGGCAGTAAATTCTGTCTGGGATTTTTAACGCATAGCATCATATCATCTGCGTATAGAGACATTTTTGAGAGATGGGAATATAGTTTGACGCCTCTATGGGCATGAAATTCCCGTACGGCGCAGGCTAATGGTTCATTTGTTAATGCAAAAAGGATAGGGGATAGGGGGCAACCCTGACGGGTGCCCCGAGTATGGTAGATATGTTCATATACTTGGTTAGTGCATATTCTAGCCCTTGGAGCTGTGTATAGTAATTGTACCCATTGTAAGAATGAGACCCTAATTCCCAAACGACGAAGAACCTCAAACAGAAGCGGCCATTCCACTGAATCAAAGGCCTTCTCGGCATCCAAAGTGGCTACAGCTATTGGGATCTCTGGGTTGACATTGTGCATGAGTGAGAATAGTTGGCGGAGGTTGTTCTGAGTGGAGCAACCGGGAATAAAGCCAACCTGGTCGGGGGGAACCAAGTCGGGCATGTAGGGCAAGAGCCGATCGGCTAATAATTTAGCAAGGATCTTAATGTCTGTATTAACTAACGACAATGGTCCTTTATGAGGAGCATTTGCATGAATCTTTAGAGGGATTTAATAACACAGTTACAAGAGCGGTTCTGGTAGATTCAGGAAGCACACCTGCTATTCTAGCTGCTTCATACATATCCCATAAATGGGGGATGAATAGGTCCGGGTATGCTTTATACTGTTACGCTCAGCTGGTCTCTGCGGAGGTGTTGGGGCACGGTTGCAGCCCTCCCGGGGGTGAGGTTGCTCAGGTCCGACTTCGCCCTCTGCGCTTATGTGGTGACTGGTGGTAATAGGTGATGCTGCTCGGAACTGCTCCTGCGTGGAGAATAGGGGGCGTGAGTATGCCAGCTTGTGTGCCTGATCCCCTTCCAGACCCCTTCTCCCAAACCGTGGTACCCGTGGGATGTGCTGTCCCTGGAAAGCTCACCTGTTGATTAGTTTTGGCGAGCACTTCGTCCTGCTGCTTCTGGCAAGGGTGCTGGATGATACGGACCGAGTTCCTTCACTGGTCCCTTGCACATGGTAGTCCAGTCCTGCTGCGACTAAGCCACTATACTTCAGGTAAGTGTTCCTGTTTACCTTTGTCTTTCCTCGTCTGTTTTTGTTGTATTGTAAATTTCATTGTCTTGTATTGCTGTCCGTTCCGCGTTTGATGTCTGCTCTTTTGCTTTCTTCCCTTGCAGGTGATGTTGCCGGCCCGGCAGAAGCTGCAGAACTCGAGGCGGCAGCCGAAGGGAATGAGGAACGAAGCTGCAGCAGTACAGTAGTTTTTAAGTCGTTAACTAGGGGGCGCACTAGGTTCAAATGGCAAGGCCCTAGGGCGGATGTTCTAACCTTGTCTTTCTTCTTCTTCACAGGGTCCGAGTTCGTGGATGCGTAGCGCGGTGCTGCAGCATCGAGTTCAAGATCACTGGATGTCAGGAGATGAGTCTGCAGATGAAGCGATGAAGCACCGGTTTCCTGGAAGTGAGTATGCAGGTGAACGCCTGGTTTCAAAGGTAAGTAAACTGGTCCAAGCGGCGGTGAGCGTCACGTTGCACGCGAGTGCACATTAACGTGAAGCACCAGCCTTAAGGATGGATCAGCTTATATAGTTTAGCTTCTGAAGCCACGGCCACCAGGTTCAGCCTGCCTGCCACACCCTGCCACACTCGATGAGTCAGCACATGAAGACCAGGCCTAGTAAGCCACACCCGATGAGTCAGCACATGAGGATGTTCTCTGGAATAAAGGCTTTCAGCTCATGGAAAGTTCTTGTAAAATAAAAGCACTCCTGCACTGAAATAAAATAAAAGCACTCCTGCACTGAAATAAAGTGTTCCTGCTCAAATCTCTATATGAGCCTGGCACCAAAGGCACCAGGACTGAGTCCAGCCAGGGCCCCTGTGTTTATGGGTTCCAAAGGGACATAAGTGAGTCAAGTGACCCGTTGCCCCATCACTAGATGGTGTGGTTTTTGTGTTCTGGGGCCTGTGGCCATGACATATACAATTCTGCTGTGATGCCGTCCAACCACAGAGCCTTACCATAAGGGAGAGAGATGACCACCTTACAGAATTCCTCGTCTGGGGGGGGGGCATTCAAGGGCGTTCCTATAGCTGGGTCCATCCAGCCCAGCGCGACTCTATCTAAATATTGCACTATTAAGTCATGGCCCGTTTAGGATTGGGAGGAGTAAAGCCTCACGTAGTAATCATGGAACACAGCGTTTATCCCCTCGCCATCTCTAATGGGGGACCCCTCGAGGTCCTCCACAATAGTTTCTAATTGACGTTCATGTCTGATTGCCCAGGCCAGAGTCTGGCTAGGGCGGTCACCTTGAGCATACATGGATGCCGCATTGGGATCCCCCAGATAGCGCCCCTTCCTGGAGGTTAGGAGAAACATTTCCTCCCTGGCCACATAGAGCTGGGAACGTATCTTTGGGGAGTCCAGGCACCCTTGTTGTAGCTCTAGGTCTTTGATCTCCCGTTCCAGACTCAAAATGGATCTGCATATGGATTGAAGGACACCAACCTCCTTAGCCATGCAACACCCCCTAATATACACCTTGAAGGTTTCCCATATGACCCTGGAGTCTGGCACCAACCCCATGTTGGTCTCAAAAAAGGTTTGAATGTCTTATTTAATTTCTTTGTGAAAGACAGTGTTCGCCAGGGCACGGGCCCTAAAGCACCAACGGAAGTGTCTTGGGGGACAAGTTGGCCGATTGAACCTCACAACGACCGGGGAGTGGTCCGATAGTGTCAGAGAGAGTATATGGGCACTTACAGAATCTCGGGCCAAGTCCGATGACACCATCATATAATCAATCCTAGAGGAGCTACCATGTACGCCCGAATAGTATGAGTATTCCCTGGCCTTGGGGTGTAGTAGTCGCCAGGAGTCGTGGAGGTCGTGATATTCGGCTATGGCCAGCCATTTCTGGGCTGATCTTGGAAGATAGCAACATTGATGTCCCCTACCCATGTGACCTCATATTGCAGGAATGTATGTAAATGGATGGGACAGTGCTGAAAGAATTCGGGTTATGGTTGTTAGGAGCATAAATATTCATGATAAGAACCCGCCACCCTACGATCTCCCCCCCGCAAAAGTAGAAAATGACCATCCTCATCCCCCATTTGGCTGTGAAGCTTGAATTCCAACGTGTGATGGATGTAGGTAGCTACTCCCTGGGCGTGTGTTTAGAAGGAGGAGCTATACCTGTGGATCCCCCGGCCTGCCAAGTTGGCGAGCCTGCTTTTCCGTGCCAGCTGTGTTTCCTGCAAGCACAAGATGTTTGCTCTGTAGTTTTTGGCATAGTTTGTTATCAGGCAAACTTTCTAGTTATTGTTGAAACCCTGTATGTTCCAAGTTGGCAGGGATATGTTCATGTTAGTGGCTTGTACGTTATTAGGAGTTCCCATGTTGTGTATTATCATGAATTTCCTGCCACAATTTATGCATTGTGCTAGGGTACGTAATGGGTGTTATTTAAATTGGACACGGCCCGAGGGCCATTGCTAGAGACAATAGTGTTTGCATGTACAATGGTCTGACACTTCTTACCCTCTCCAAACTGAAGAACAAAGAGAATCAACCTGAAGTCATAAACCATTTTCCACACCGCCCACCGCCCACACCAGAAACCATAACTTAGCGGCTCGACTCCCCATCCCCCGACCCCACACATACTCCAAAACATACCCCAAACAGTACGTTCAATGCCACTAGGCACGGGGGCTAGTGGCGTCTCGGAATGCTCCATGTGACTTAGACCTCTGACCACATCTGTTGCTTTGTGACCATACTATGATGGGATGTATATAGCCCAAACTTTGTACAAAAACTCATATTTTGACCAACTGGAGAGCACTGCCAAGAAAAAGGACCTGTTTGGTATACTTCACTAGGGATGTGTTCATGACTCCCTGCGAGACGATCCTTTGGGATCCGGGATATCCCTCACAAAGCTTCATCTGACTCTGGGGAAGTAAAAAAGGAAACATTACCATTGTGCACCTCCTGCAATTTAGCCGGAAACAGCATTAAATATCTGATTTCCTTTCTCCTCAGAATATTCTTCACAGTCTGGAATGTTTTCCTTTGGTCTTGTACTTGCGGGCTGAAGTCGGGGAAAAAGACGAACAGCCGCTGAGCTCCATTGCAACTCCCCCTTCTCCCTAGCCGCACAGAGTAGGATGACTCTGTCCCAATAGCTGAAAATTCGAACGGTTATCGCTATTTCAAGCGCCCCCGGGGGAGGTCTTGCGGCCAATGACCTATGCACTTGCTCCACCATAAATATCTTCGTGACTGGGGGATCTCCCAGAACCTCCATAAGTAGCTTTTCAACAAAGGACTCCATATTATCAATATTGGTGGATTCCACCACCCTGGTTATACGTATATTGTTTCTCCTGGACCTCCATTCAAGATCATCATTCTTGCCAACCACACTCTTGATGGTTTGTTGCAGGGAAGCCACCTCTCTCTGAAGAACAGCCACCTTGTCCTCTCTGTCGCCAATTCTCTGTTCTGCCTCCGTCATCCGGCTGCAGAGTTTGCCAATCTGGACTGGGGCGACATCTACTTTACAGGTTAGCACATCGATTTTGGCCCTGAGATTATCAGTGCTGTTTTTAAGGGCCAGTAGAGTCTGGTTCAGGGCCAACACATCCAGTTGGGATGGGCGCAGCATTTCAGCGGGAGAAGGAGGTGCCTGGTCAGATCTAGCAAATTGATCTATTTTCACCTGTTTTTATGGGTTGGCCATATTCAGGCCGCTGAATGTAGTGGTACCTAAGGGCTCCATGATAGGATTTTATGGCGATACACAGTCCTCACTCAGGGGGACTTTCACAGCCCCTGTCGACGGGTATTAGTTTGAAAGCGCGGGTTCAGGGCCCAGGTGGAGTGCAACCCCAATTATCCCACGCGTACAGAGGCGGGAGCCCAAGCGAGATATTGCTGCGGGTGGAGGGGGGGACCAAAAGCCAAGGCACACCGCCACAAAATGGTGTCCTGTTCAACAAACCTGTGGCCTCCCCTTCACATATGCTTACCCGTAGGTTCAGTGATGGTGTGCTTCCCTTGTTTGAATGTGGTATGTGAACCCTGCACTCAGCCCAACCAGACAGTTGCAGTGGACTTCCTGATCCGGGGGGATGTCAGCAGGTCGGATGCGCACCCCCTGTTTTGTCCAGGGAGGGCACAGATCTGCCTGAGAGTGAAGGAGGAGCCCCGGGTACACAGGGAAACTGCCCACAGTGATGGCCAGAGGGGAAGCAGCCCTGATGCACCCAGCACCGTCCAAAGCAGATCACAGGGGTAACTCGGTGTAATGTATTCCATACCCCAGAAAGGAGGATCCTGAAAGGAGCAGGGTGCAGGAGGCAGTCAGGCAGCCTGGGAGGACATCTCTTTCATATTCAAGCAGGCCGCATATATATAGATGCCTGCACCGGCGCAGGGTTCTGCATCAGAGGGAGCTCCAGGAGGGTGATTCCGTTCAGCTCAAGGCCTGGGCATGCAAGTCCAATGTTCGGGGCACCTTCAGAGAGGGAGCATCCAATTTTGCTGAAAACATCCAGGTCGTTGTGAGGGATTGGGGGTGGCACACAGGGAGGATAAGCTCCTCTTCCCCCGCCTCTCCGTCGGGGCTAGTATCACTTCCTGCCTCAGCAGCCCCAACAGATACTGCCAACCTCACCCAGGGCTCAGAATCAGGGTGGGCGGGTAAACAAGGATCCTACACCCCGCAGCGACAGGGGTATTGATGGGAAGTCTGAGGTCACAGAGCGCTGTAGTCAGGTGGAGCTCGGAGGGGCCCTGTGGGGTGTCACGCTGTGGAACACTAGAGGAAACAATTCTCGAGGAAGAAACAACAGCAATCGTGGACAAACAAGAGGCAACCCAGCAATCAGGGGGAATGGCCAATCTTTTTTAGAGAGGAGTCCGGAGGCCTGGGATCTAGAACCTCGAGTGACGAGGAGCATGTAGGCCTTATGGTAAACCTTTCAGTCTATCAACCTACCCAAGTGGAAATGAGAGCATTAGAAAAGGGAATGGGATTTGTTGCTACCAACTTACACAATCCACTTATTTTCCGTCAAGAATTCCACCAACTAATGAGAAAGATTCACCTCCATCAGTACTTTCAGGACAAAATCTACGATGCGGAACACTCGGAATCAGGCCTACAGAATAAATCTAACTTTTGGGTTCCAACGAATGCACAAAGTGCTGAATCCTGGGTATTTGAAAATAGGGTACTTAAAGACCTAGAAAAATTGGAACAATCCAATAAAAAAATCAACGTTCCATAAAACCAGTAACATTGAAAACAAAGCAAGAAAAAACCTACTGAACAACCAGAAAATAACAATCCGAAGAGCGGACAAAGGTGGTGCAATAGTACTGCTAAACCGGGAAGACTACCTGATGGAATGCAATCGACAACCTTTGGACCTGACTTGCTACCAACCACTCGTAGAAGATCCAACTTCAAAATTAGCGAACATTATATCAAATAAAGTTGCTAAAGCTGAAGAAAAAGGACGGATAACAGAGAAAGAGGCAGACTTTTTAGTAAGGATAACACCCTAATTCCACAATTCTACGTACTACCCAAAATCCACAAATCTCTTATTAAACCACCTGGCATACCCATAGTCTTGCGAGTGAACTCTGTCCTAGAACCATTGTCATGGTTTGCTGACAAATTCTTACAACCCTAGTAAAAAAGATGGCCTCCCACATCCTAGACACAACACAGCTCATTGTGAAAGTAGAAGGACTATCCTTTGATCCACAAACCGAAATACTCTTAAGCCTAGACGTGGTGGAATTATATACCAGCATACCCCAACAGGCCTCACTGGAAATGCTAGAAGAGAAACTGCTTCGGGACCATACCACCATAAAAACACCCATATCATTTATCCTTTGGTGTGCAGAAATGGCAGTTATGGAATGTTACTTTCACTTCAACAGTGACTTTTTCAAACAGATACAGGGCACGGCCATGGGAGCCACGCTAGCCCCCAGTGTCGCCAATTTATACATGGAGTTTTTCAAAGCTAGTAAAATTATGACCAACACTAGCCTCTTCCAAGATAACATCAGAATGTGGCGACGCTACATCGATGACATTTTTGTCATCTGGAAGGGTTCATCGGTGGACCTGGATGAATTTCTAGGCTGGATCAATATGCAAAACGGATTCTTACAATTTACTTCCAAATACAGTACCCAACTCGGTTGACTTTCTGGACATCTCAATCATGTTGGATATAAAACTGAATATTCTATTTGTAAAACCCTTTAATAAACCTACTGACAAAAATATGGTTTTACACTACTCCAGTTTTCATCCGAAACATGTACGAGATAACCCCCCACTGGGACAATTTCTCAGGTCAAAAAGGAACAGTTCCAGAAAATCAGATTTCAAAATGGAGGCCAATAAAATGCATGAACGTTTACTAAAAAGAGGTTACCCAAGTAAAATCATCAAAACCACTCGGAAAAGGGCAGAGAACAACAGAGAATCACTCTTAGAATACAAACAAAAGAGATTGGGAAAAACAAAAACAGACTGGATAGTGTTCGTTAACACCTACAGCCATATGTCCAACATGATTAAAAAACTAGTCTGCAAGAATTGGAACATCTTAGAAAACAGCCCACAACCAATTCAAAAACCCATGATAGCCTTCAAACGAAGCCGCAATATCAAAGAACAAATCCCTCGGAATGACGCGACACTCAAACCAGAAACCTCCCCAACTCTTAGACAACAGTGGGGACTACAAGAAATAGTTGGCCATTTTCCCTGTGGGCATTGCACATGTTGTGCCTTCACGAAAAAAAAGCTCCTCAATAGACATCGGACTACGAACACCCTGGCTACAGAAGACCCACACAAATTGCAACACCAGTTCGGTAATATACGCTATCTGGTGCCTCTGCAATAAAATATACATAGGCAAAACAGAAAGAAAAATAAAACTACGCATAAGCGAACACCGAAGCTGCGTAAAAAATCTAACCCAGAACGCCCCTTTAGTGGATCACTGGATAGAACATGTCCACAAAATTCAAGACCTGACATGGTCAATAATATACAAACTAAAGTTGGGCAAAGACACCAATCTGAACAAACTTTTACTCTCCAAGAAAGAACAAGAGTTCATTTTCCTGACCAAAAGCATGAACACAGGTCTTAATGAGAAAATGGACTGGATGACGTAGCTTTCTCTTTCCTTTACAGTCCCGAAATAGACTTAAGGACTGGACTAACCGAAAGAAGCTGTTAAGACACAACTCACACAACGATCTTCAGCATAACTCAATCTAGTCCCATATAGGTATGCTTTTATTTCTTCAACTAACTTGAATGACCACCACAACTGCAGGTATAAAAAATGATACTTTGCTCCCAAAAGACCCTATGCACACCGCACCGGAATCCCGCTGAAACAATCAAAGCATTTGCCTAATTCTAGTATATGCTCCTTAGAAGACGAATACCTCTGGTATTCCCTTCGCTTGCGCTCGCCGGAAAATGATGTCTCGAAACATTCGACCATCAGAATGCCAAACCTGCATCTTCAGAGAAGGCAAGATGCCATGGCGAGCTGTAAACATGATCTTCCCTCGGGGCACCTTGGACTCGTAAAAAGAGGAGTATCAAGTTCCAAGCACAACCAATTAAAACCGGCTAGAAACAACACGCCTACGTTAGTGTAGGCATGACATGAAAGACGTTGCATAATGAATGATGCACGTCGATTGGCTACTCAGTAACCCAAAATACTTAAAATAATCAACAAGCTGCATACCAACTAACGCAATAACGAGCTGAATGGACTGACGCTCCAGATGGATGACCCTCAAACAGCAAGCACAATAAACAGACTGCCAGGTGAAGTGCCTCAAAAACTCGTAAAGTACTCACACTCGGGTAAGCTTTTCGCTGCTGCCCGCGTATTATCAGTTTAACTCTTCAGCATAATGCACATGGATGAATTAAACCCACCTGTGCTCTTTCATTTGTAGAGCTTGAGAAGGTGTCAATGTTACCTACTGCACGAGCAACCGCCACAAGGGAAAGGGCGAGCAGTTAAAGGCACCCGCGAATAGTTTAAAAAAAAAAACAGATTAACCCGCAACAGTGTGATTCTGTACATATCACGCACGTCTCTAGAGCTTGAAAAGCAAGCATACACACCCAAGACCAGTGTTTGGGTAAGAAGATTCGACCTTCATTCATACGCTGAACTTTATAGCCTGTAACACCTTATGTGCCCAACACCACACACAGGAGAAATTTTATTAAACGAATATGTGCTGAGGACCCCTTTCGGTACCTTTCTCTGCACTAATCCCATAGTGCTGTCTAATAACTACATCTCCTTAAAAGAGGCGAGTTACACTACAGCCTCCCGCAATAACATTTTTTTCCCTGTTGTCTCTCCCTTGATGTTATACCAACAGACTGGAAGGACAGAAAAACTGGATGACATGAGGATAACTAATGCCAGACATACAATAGCAGGATAATCCCTCGTGAGACCCAACCATTTTGAGACTCGAAACAACAGTCACTTTAAAGGTAAAATCTTGATCAGCTCACCCTGCTCCAAACAATTGCAGCCACTAGATTAAGGATTAGCTAAACTTCATGCCGTTCTCTTTTCTTTGTCACTCCCCAAGGCAGGACGAAACCAAGTATATCCCGAGTCAAGAACTCTCACAAATAGGAGTAACCAGGCAGGCATGACTAACAGCGGGCAACACCCTAGACAGTTGGCAAGGTAAGAAATCTTTTGATTAGCAAACTTCTATACAGGAACTTCTCCTGGCATTGTAAATATCAAGCCAGGTTTAAACCTACCTGTAGGGAACGAGTAAAGGAAATATGTAACTTTGGAAGACCGCCAACATTAACATATAACAGCTCTCTAAAATCTCCAACTAGAGTTCACAATGAATTTACCGTAGACTAACCTTTAAACTCCAAGATTCCCTTTTCCCTCATGCTAGGTCACATGATTTTACAATGCCTTTCCCTTTTGAGAGGCATACCTGTACATCTAAAGAGACTGTACATCTCTTTACCACGATCTGGAACTGAAGTAATGAATTTGGCTAATGTTGTTTCTGAAACTTATTTATCCAGCTACTTATAAGCCTCTTCTCTCCTCCAGCATCTTAAACGAAAATTTAAATTTCAAAATGGATATTGATTTTCCATTTCTTACTGTTTTCTTATAGGGGAAGATCCCTCCTGTAGCCCTCACTTCACGTCTTCCAGAACCAGAAGATTCAAACAATCGTTAATACCAACGAACCATTTGTACTATTGCACTAGACTAGGCTAGTAAATATAGCACCTAAATATTGTTTGTGTGTAAAAACCTCAAATCTATGCTGCCCCTGATGAATTTCCAAGGATTCAAACCCTGAAAGGATTAGGAAAGAAACATGTTGGGATTTTTTTAACCATGTTTGATTTTTTATATGTTTGAATGAATGTGTATATTTGAGAATGAGAACGGGATGAATGAGAATGAAGTGATGAGTGATGAAATTGAGTATGTCCTAGTGAATTTGCACTACACAAGCCACTTTAATGTTTAAGCCACTATTTAATGGGCTTTTATTTTGAAGATGTTACACACATCACCACAGTGAATCCAATATCTAGCAACATACTAGCCTCTTTAAATACAATTTTTTGAACAAGTTTTGAATCATAATTTAATATGATATATGTTGTATGTACTATTTGTATAATGAAAATAAAAATATGTATATTTTCTCAACTTAAAGTAGTAATGCTTAAGTCATTTCCCAGTGCTGGAAAAACGTTGAGGGCATGAGTTAGCTCCTCCTGTGTATATAAGAAAAGGGTGTTCCAGAGTCACAAGCTCTATTGTTTAAAATGTAAGGGTTAACCCCCTTACATGAGGGTCTGCTTGAGACTCCAAAAAACCACCCTCTACCTCTTTGTGCATTGATGTGACTGTAGAACACTCCACCACCTTGGCACCAGCAGGTCAATGCTGCAAACAGGAGATTGCAGCTAGCTTGGACAGCGGTGCTAAAGCACAAGTCTCAGGGTCGCCGACGCCGGCAGGACCCACTGCGGGTCTGATCTGAGCTGCACGGATGTCGTTCTGAGTTGCACGGATGTCGTGAAGGCTCAGGCCCGGGGCAGGCTAGAGTGGCGCTTTGGACCCAAGCAGTGCCGGCGTTGCCCACGTCAAGGAGGCATCAGTGTTGGATCGATCGGTGCAACTAGTGATCGCACAGTCGTTACATCTCCATGGGGGTGTTGAAGTGGCACAAAAAGCAGGATATTAAACAGGATATGTGAGGTTTTTGTCGGAGGGCTCTCAGGCAGCAGCCATCTTCCCGGCTGCGCAACAGTGCCCACAGGTGAAAGCCCTTTTTTAAATCTGACCTGGTTGCTCACTTTAATACATCAAATTCCGACCCTTACCTCTGTTACATCAAAGGATATTGAGGGTCTGCAACAACCTACTTTCAATAGTGTGTTGAACTGGGTCTTAGCTGCTTTTGCCTCTCATTTGGTGGTGGAATCTATATGCAAGCACTCTAGGGTTTACTCGCATTTGAGCTTTGATATCTATTTTTTTGCCCGACTCAAAATGTAGTTCCTGAGCCTGAAGCTCCCGGCAAGTCACTGCGGACTGGGGTAACAGCTGATGTATTGTGTTCAGATTATGGATGTTTGGAGGAGAGGAAGGCGGCTACTTGGTTTGCTCCCCTGCAGATCCCACAATGAAATCTGGACTTTTGCAGAAATTCTACCTTCAAGGTCATGTCTTGGAATTCGAGAGGTTATGTCTCATTCATGAATAATAGGGATGTACTAGAATGCATGATGTTAAATGACATTCTTATTACAAGAGACCTGGCTCACCTCCCGATTCGATTTGGATGGTTATGCTGTGTTCTTTCTTCTATCTCCACACCCCATAGCTGTTTGCCCGGTGGGAGGTTTATGTATGGGAGTTAAAGCTTCCTATGCAGCAAAAGAGATCATAACTGCTGGCCTTAAAGAATATTTACTTTGTATGGAAATCACTGGGCTGCTTTTTCAGGTGTGGGAATTTATTGGTGATCATCTTGAATGATACACCGGGTGGCACATAGACCATAGGATTGAAGAAGGCTCTCATTAACATCCTTCACCGTTGGCAACTGCGGCATTCAAAGGGTGGGATTCTGGTGGCAGGGGATTTTAATGCGGACTGTTATGAGTATGAGCTGTCAATGCCATAAGGTAACGCAGCAACTAGAATGAAGCGCCAAATTCAAGGTCGAAAATGTTGTGACTTGCTGGGTGAATTTGATTTACAGATTCAGTACCCGTCCATAAATGATGTACTTTATACATGGACTAATAGTCATTATAGTTGTCTCGATTTTATGTTTGTAAAAAGTCCATTATGTAAACATTCCCCTTTTTTGAATGTTATGCCAGTACCAATGAGTGACCATGCTATTTTGAACATGACCTTACAGGTCACTAAGACTGAAATCCCTCAACAGATAGTAAATATACCCACAGTAAATGCCCAGGGAAACTGACTTTGTTGGACGCTGGGCCACATTCAAGAATTAAATGTTAGGCTGGACAGGGCTGAAGCCAGTGGGATTTCCACACTACAGCCTTGTAGCTGGAAGCTTGACACTTTGGTTGCTAAGTATGCGCCACAAATTGATAGGCCTATTATTGCCAGGCGTGGAACTAAAAAAGCCAGGAACTCCCTATGATATCATTATTGTCTGTAGGAAGAGAGAGTTAAGGGTGGCCATTCGCTTGGTTAAAAGACACTATTATTCTATTCTCAAAGTGAGAAACCAAGAAATCTATGCCTTGAAAGGCATACATAAATGCTGGCTTACAAATCATCGCCACAGTAAGGCCAGCTACGCTTGGATGATCATGAATAAACTTATTCAAGAAAGCGACTCTAGAAAGTTCTGGCACCTAATACTATCTAACCTGGCTGAGGGTGGGGCTCTTGAAATATGTGCTGTAGATGGGCCCGATTGAGAAACATTCATCAAGGAAAATTATTGGGTGGTACAGGATTTTTCTCTGACCCTACCACCTAGGTCCATGGTTAATACGGAAGTGGGGCAGCTGGTCAAGGAATCAGATTTGTACCTGATTATTTGTAAACTGGCAACTTCTCGGTCACCTGGCCCGGACGGGCTCTGTAATATCATCTTTAAGAGTGAACCCGAATATTGGGTTGTGGCTTTGCGGTAAATGTTCCTTCATATTTATGAGATGGGTATTATTCACAGGACCTAGCAACAGTCTGTCCTAATCCCGGTCCATAAGAATGGTAACTGTTAGTTAAAGATTTGGGGTAGTACCCTTAGGGTGCACTACAACAACCGTAGCTTCTTGGCAATAGGTTGGTAGTGTGGCCTAGCAGCCAGGCTTATCTCAACAAGGGTCAATGTGAGCAGTAATGCAGTTAGAGAGAGATTCACAGTGAAAAGTATTCACATAAACACTGATACTCAAGGTTTCTTGATAAAACAAGTATTAATGTATTTATCAGTCATTTAAACAAGCCTTCTTCAGAAGGAACAATATAAAAGCAACACTCAAATACACTTCAAAAATCGAAACTCTTAGGTTTCTTCAGTAACTTCCCATTGGGGATGACCCACAGACAATTCCTACACCCTCCACCCTCAGGTGACATAAATAACTAGGAAACTTGTAGTCATTAATATAGAACTGTTACATCTAGAGTGGGCAGAGAGTGTGTTAAAAGTAAGGTTAAACAGAATAAACAAGAGAGCTCAAATATTTCTTTAAGCAGGCAAATACTTTGAACCCCCCAATGCAGAGTAAGCTAACCCCTTCCTGGAAGGATAGGTGCACACACAAAACACAGGAGAGAAGAGTCATTCAGGGAACCAGGCTAAGCCAATGTCAATGGACAAAGGTCAATGTAACTGAAGCACTTCTTGCAGGTGAGTAAAAGTCTTTGCACAATGGTTTTAGAAGTCTTTGATGAAGAAAGAAGAATCAAATGTAGGGCCACAAGCCGGGAGACTTGTGAAGTAGAAGAGCAAGCAAATATACAGTGGGAGGTGAGTTCTCTCAGACTTTACAGTACCTTTGGTTTGAAGAAAAATACAAGACCTTGTTTTTTCTGGGCCTCAGTCATGGGGACAAGAGGGAGGACTTCGGGGGACTCCAGCACCACTGTCAGGAACTCACATGTGGCAAGCATGAGCAGGAAATGCCATGCAGACAATATCAGGGATATGCAACTGTGTGGCCAGAGGAAAAGGTCTGAAAGACAGAAACATCCTTATTTTAAGACACTCCTTTGTGTTCCATGCAGGAAAAGGGCTTGGTGTGCACTAAAAACGCTGCAGGGTTGAAAGGGACCAGGAGACTACATTACCCAGAAGGCTCGTGTGACCATGAGCCTTCAAGATCCTTCAGAACAACGCCCAACGTATCATGCATGAGCGTGATGCGCACGAAAACCACTGCTTGTGCTGGAGAACACGAGATAGAGAGGAAGGGCTCCTGCAGGCTGCGATCCGTGGGCCGTTCCCTGCCTGTGACTAATGCCGGCCCCGCGTTCAGCAACAGATAAGTGCATTTACCTAACAAACGTGTTTACTGGCATATTTCGCAGTGTTTGGGATGTGACAGCAGCATTGTGTTCGGGGAGTTACAGAGCAGAACGCAAGCAGCATTCAGGCAAAGCAGCTCTTCTAAGAGCATTGGGAAGCGTTTGGTGTTCGGAGGTGCTCACAGCTGACAGCAGCTACCGAGCACAGTAGAATGGGTGTTGGGCGAACCGGCACCCGGACCGATTGGATTCACACATAGGAGACTGCCAGAGAGCGAGTTCAGTTACCTGCCAAGTGTTTTTGTATAGAAACTATTTCTGCTACGCAAGCTCACATATGCCTTTGGTTTATTTATAGCGGCACTCTGCCGTATCAACACGGATTGAACTCTGGGACCACAGCTCATGACAGCAGTCCCCCAGCTGCAAGACACGAAGCTAAGTGCCATAACCTTTGTTTTTTCAGTTAATTGTGTGCTGGTTGTGTGCTCCAACAGCTAGCACGTTGCATGTAACTAGTGAGCATATCAATGCAATGCACAAGTGAATCTGCTAAATGTGTGCAGGTTTTGTGTTGCAACAACCAGCACGTTGCATGCAATTTGTGAAGCATACGAGTAACACACCAGTGAATCCTAAAATGCAATGTGCATGTGATTGCTAAATACCAAGGCAGTATTACTAGGGCTGGAAGGCCAGACTAGACAGGGCCTTGGGAGGCATAGTATGCAAGTGTGCAGGAGTGAGTGGGCAGAGCACCTACGATCTCAGGAACCCCAGCAAGGGGCAACAAAACGTATCTTTCCCTAAATCCCCTGACCCATCCAATACCTATACCTATTCCTCAATCCGGTTTCCCTAATCACCCCTACCTATCCAATCCAGTGGACCCTGACCCTCTTTCCACGGCAGGTCACGGAAGCCTGTGATTGTACACATTCCAGGGCCCAAGACCTAACACAGAGGCAGGTGTTTGTGCTAACTCCGGGCAAGACCAAGAAACCTGACAACCATAATGGGACGGTCCCCGACCGCAACCGGAAAACTTTCAAACAAGTGTTACTTTGGTGTTTCAGCTTCTCGCGACTACCGAAAATAGTAACACTGCAGTTCCTGGCTGTTGAGATGGATCTTCCTTGCTTCTGGGGTCCTGCACTGTGTTGAGGCGGCTCAGGCTCGGTCAGTCCTGCTTCCTGGGAGTCTGGAGGATCTTCCTGGCGCTCTTGGCCAGCTTAAAGGCAACACACACAAACTGGTGTTCCTCTCCCTGGCTATACAGTTTCCAGAAATTCAACTAGCTCCGAGATGTATGTCCAGGTGGCTTACTTTGGAGTTGATTGGTCCCACCAAATCAAGGGGAGAATTCGTCTTTGCAGAGCTTCTCTGTCGAGGCGAACTTGGAGCTTCAGCACAGCATCAGGGCTTCACCGGGCAAACCAACGGTCCAGGAGTTACAGCAGGCATCTTCTTCCAGTTCTTCTTCGGATTCCTTTGTTCAGTGGTCGACTCTTCCTTCCAGCCAAAAAGCCTCACCTTTTATGCAGGTTTCTCCCATTCATTCCAACCTAGCTGTCAATCACCCAGCAGGGTGGCTGTCCTTGCTGGACAGCCAGCCTGTCAATCATCACAGGGTGCATTCAGGTCTTCTAGGAGACTAAGCACAGGGAGTTTCGGGCACCTCCCTCACTTCCTGCCCCCACTAGACACTCTGGAGCCAGAGGCGGGTTTCACTCGTGAAGCCTGCCAAAGACAAAATGAACAAAGGGACCAAACCTGGTTTGGCGCGCAGAGTAAATCTCAAGAAGGACCAAAACAACAAGAAATGGTGAAAAAAGAAGACCGGGGTCATTTTGACAAGAATGGCACACATGGGTGCTTTACTGCAGCTGCGAACGCTGCCCGCGGTAAAGACACAACACGGTAGTAAAAAGTAACCACTGCCACCAGCCATTACTTGTGTAAAGGGTAACATAAAAAATGTTACTCGAGAAGCTAGACAAAGGGGCTACTAAGTAATCCCTCCAGCACACTATTGTACGATAGTGTGTGCTGAGTCTAGAAAATTACAATGTACAGCAAAGTCAATTTCACTTTACTGCTCTTGGAAACAGTAGTTAATCCAAGAGTCAGGTATTTAAACCTTGGGAAATCTAAAATACTTCCCTGTGTCACTGAACTAAAGGTGCTGTGTGACACAATGCAAAAAGATGCATATGGAGTTTCTCAGAATCCCAAAAACCAAAAGAATAATTGTCAAATCACAGGAAAAATACATTAGGGAGTGGGAAAAAGGTTTCACTCTCTTAATGTTAAACATTAAAAAGTCCTAGAGTCCAGAAAAAGTGCTGGGGATCTCTAAGGTAGAGAGCAATTAGCACATTTCTGAGAATTCTCCTTAACACTAACCAGCATTTTCCAGAGAACTATAGACTACTGGCAATGCTGGACAGTGCCTCTAAAATATTTGCGAAGATGCTACTTGAGACAATGTCAAAATGGGTAAAAAACTGTGCCCTTCTCAATTTCATTCAGACGGGATTTAGGAAAAACTGTTCCATGAGCCACCTCTTGTGGGTTTTACTCAACTCAATTTCAGATACTTTACTAGCTCCGGACCAGGCATTATATATGTGCTTTGTAGACTATAGCTCGGCTTTCAACAATGTATATTGGGGGAAACTGTGGTCTAAGCTGGAGAGTTGGGGTATGTACGATTCTGTCCTGCATTTCCTGAAGCTGCTACATACCGATACAAAGGTACAGATTTGCCTTTCATAAACTGGAAATCCGGGTACATCTATTTCTACCAACAGAGGGCTGAAGCAGGGTTGTGTGCTTGCCCCTACTCTATATAATCTGTATGTATCCAATTTCAAACAACGCTTAAGATCAGGGAATAATTATCCTCCCAGATTCGGCTCTCACCTATGCCAATGACACTGTTATTATTTACCGCAGAGCTGTGGGGTTAGAACGTTCTTTGGATGCACTAACTGTCTATGCGAGGGAAAACGGCCTTAAGTTGAATGTCATCAAGACAAAAATCTTGACTATCGGGAAGCGAGCGTATGGTGCTTCGATTTTTTGTCTGGAAAATAGATGGCCAGCCCTTGGGACAAGTTGCTGAATATAAATATTTGGGGATGACAGTTAAGGCCTTGAAGGACCAGTTCCATATGGGAGAGATTGTTTTCATGAAGGCCTGGACTTAAGGCTTGCTCTTAGGAGTATTGTCAATAGGCTGGGTGTGGGGTCCATCGAGGCCAAGCTGAAGACTTACAAGCAATCTATTATACCGGGGATAATGTATGCCCTGGAAGTACTCCCAGAGAGATTTGTTGGATGGCTGGAACGCCTCGAGGCAAAAAATACTTTGCTCTCTGCTGGGCCCACATTGCTCGGTTTCAGTGAAGGCAGTTAGGCTCGAACTTCGATTACAGTCGCTGACTTCTTTGTGGAAACTTGCTGTTTGCAGACTGTGGGCCAAGATCACCTTGGATTTTTCTTATGTGCCGAATTTTTTTAACCTTACCGTACAACATTTATGATCGCGCCTTGGCTACTGATCAATTGGCTTTACGACCCAGATATGTGCAATTTACCCACCAAGGCCTGCCCGGGGATAGCCCTTTTAGCTATCTAATTAACAATTGCTCTCCCTGATTGATACACTTTGTACTTTACCTAAGGTTTGATATTTTACAGAGGCTTACACTGGGGCCTGGGCAGGAATGCCTCAACAGATGAGAACTTGTAGGTTATGTGGTGAAACAATTGAGACCGCTCTGCACATCGTGACCCAATACCCTAGATTACAATCTATGTATAATAAGGGGTACGCAATATATCAAAATATAAGATCAGATCAATTCTGGAGCTTTTTGTATGTGGGGGAATCCCTTGTTCTTACTGCTGGTACGTATCACATTTGGGAAAGGGTGAAAACCAGATCATGTGATTGAGCTTCTATGTTACAGTTGTTTTTCTTTTATGCACAATGACCACAATGAATCATTTGCATGTTTTATATTTGACATTTGCAATTTTTTAAATGTTTTATTTTTTTATTTGTTATAGCTGATAAATCAACTTTTCAAATAATCATATTATATAAATCATACATTGCTAAAATCTAAAGGAACATGATCAAAACTAAAACTTCACAATTCATTCATAAACTAAAATAATAACCAGAATACACTATGAAATGAAATAACAGTACATAAAGCAAAGAACAGATATGGAAGGCAAACAGCAGGTGCAAGATATCTAATGCTATGTTGAACTATTCTGATCCGAAAATTAAGTTATGGAATGTATACACACTTACAACATGGATTGAGGTAATACTAAGTCTAAAAATTGAATAAATGCTATCTGAATTGTCGGTCTCTAATTTGAGAACAATGAATTCCAAATTTGATCTTCGGTCATTCAATTTTGTATTACAAATTTTTCCCCAAAGCATTTTTCTCATATAACTTTCAATGCACTGCACCCCACAATCAAATGCCGTAAAGATTCTCTTTGATGAATGTCTAAACAAAAACGAAAATAGTTCTGATCCCGTGGAATTTGCTTCCTTCTAAATAATATATCCTTCGTGTCATACTGGTTCAGTCTAAATTTTAAATATTTGCGACGAAATGCTTGGGAGGGACATTTCACCAAGTAACTAGACATTATGCCATATCTCTTACTGCCGAATGAGCCAACATCAAAATCTTTCAATTTGGAGCACATCACCATATTTCCAATCCAGTCATATTGGAAATGTTTTGTTTTCGCACGATCCGGATTGGTCAAAAGCAATTCAATTGTCACTGATGCATCTGCTGCCATATTTAGAGTGTGATTGCGCCACTTACTCAAAATGTGATTCTTAGATGTAAATACATTCTGAGCTAGACTATTTAAAAAGGATGGTTTGCCCAAGCTATCTAACAACTTTCGTGCCAGAGCACATTGCTTCCATATTACATTTGAGTATAGAGACACTAGTCCCAACTCAAAGCGCAATAAAGCCATGGGTGTTCCAAATGGCAGCTGTAACACAGTTTTCCAATACTTTGCCTCTCTGCTATCCCAAAATTTACGATCTTGGGGGGCAACAGCTTCTAGACCATATACAAGAATTGGAATCACTTTCGATTTACAGAAAGCGACAATATGTTTTAATGAGAATTTTCCGTACTTTCCCACAAGTATCTTAGACTGCGATATCAGAGCTTGTAATTTATTTTTGATTTCGCTAGACAGGATGTCTCTGGTTTTCTTGTGCTGAATTGAGACTCCTCAATACTTGTATTGTGATATTACGGAAAGTTCACAATTTTGAAGTGACCATTTAAAATGACACTGTTTAGATGGATTGTTATTACACACCAGAATCTGTGATTTAGTGGTGTTAATAATTAAATTGTTCACAGTCGCATAGGTTCCCAGTTGATTTAACATGTTCTGTAAACGCACCGCAGTCTGAGATAACAAAACTAAATCGTCTGCATAAAGTAAATATGAAATCTTTTGGAACCTATGCGTGGCGGATCACCAATGCAGTTCACTAGTGTTGGTCCTAAATCAAGTATAAAGAAATTAAACAAGAATGAAGCCAGGGCACAGCCCTGCTTCACTCCTCTGTGTGTATATATTGAAGGTGACAGTTTTCCATCCATATTCATTTTGACTCTCAGGGATGTATTCGTATGTAATAACATTATTACATTTGTTAATGACAAAGGGCATTGATGCTGCCACAGCTTTTCCAGCAGCAAGGCTCTATCTATCGAATCGAAGGCCGACTTAAAGTCGATTAAGCCCAAGTACAGGGGTAATTTATTTTCCAATTGACTCAATTGGATCATTGACAATGCCAAAATATTAGGGATTGTGCCCATGCCTTTCACAAACCCAGGCTGAAGGAGATCTTTCATTTGATTTGCTTCAGACCACTCATTCAGATTTTTAAGAATGAGTCTGCTAAATATTTTCCCAGGCGCGTCCAATAATGATATTGGACGATAACTCACAGGGGATTGCCGATCACCCTTCTTGTATATCGGGATTGTGATAGCTTCAGTCCAAGACTTTGGTAGTTTCTGATGAGTATTTATGGCTGTGAATATGTGGCATTACAACGAGCCCCAAATTTCAGGATATTCTTTCATTGCGTGATTTGATATATCATCCGGACCGGCAGCACGTGAGTGTCACGCTCACCTGATTCCCACAGAGGCGCAGGTCTGGCTTCGAGTGCTGATGCTTCGTCAATGGTGAAGCGCAGGACTCTGAGGATGGACAGGTAGGGCCCCTCTACTCTGGCTCGCAGGAATATTCCCCTGTGCGTGAAAAGGGAGTATTACCTACTGACGGAATAATGCTCAAGCCTCCCACTCCCTTCCACGATTCCCCGTGAAGTCTCACCTTAGGGTCTGGAAGGATGAGTTCTCCATCCTGCTTCTGATGCAGGGGCGCGTTGAAACCCAGTTACTTCACTGGATTGAGGTTTGATGGGAGTTCAAATAAGCTTGACTATTCAGGTAAGGCGCTGTAAGAGTTCTGTAGCAAGTTCAAAAGTTCAAGCTTAATAATAATGTTCATTGTCTTATTGCAGCAAGCGCTAACGCTTATGTCTTTTTCCCCTTAGGGGCCGGGGTCGGAATGCCGGAGATATGGCACCGACCCGAAGTGAAACGTGCAGTTCCAGTAAATGACAGGTAAGTTCTGGATGAGCGTTCGGGTAATGTCTTTGCATTCGCTCATTCAATGTCTTTGTCTTTTTTCCCCATACGGGCCGGGGTCCGGAATGCCAGGAAGCGGCAGGACCCGAAATGAAATGGGAATGACCCAACAGGTAAGTCTTAGAAGGAAACTGAGCTTTTCCTATTCCCTTCCTTCCCTCACCTTGTGTTCTTGTCTTTTTCTCTCTAGGCTCTAGGAAGTGGCTGCGGATCCGGATGATCGCTGCTGAAGATGGAGGTGCCCAGGAAAGGTGAGTGAAATGCAGCGCGGCAGCGATCGAAGCAAAATGCTTTTAAAAATGATGTCTTCCCTTTCAGGATCGTCGGTGTGAAGTCTCCGTGATGCAGCTTTAGCAGGTAAGGTCTTCTTTCTCTCCAATTCTCTCTTAGCAGGTGACCCAGGATGCTGACAGGCGTGGCTGAAGTCCAGATGCAGGAGCTGACACGGTGAGCGTCCAGCTGCGAGGAGCAGAACAACGCGAAGCGTGAGTTGCTGATCGGGCGTGGTTTAAATAGCTTTGGAAGAAGTCCCGGGTATGTATCCTTCCACCGATCACACCCAGGTGGAAAGTAGTCCCACAGGTAAAGTAGTTCCATTCAAGCCTCAAGAGGGCCTGGATGTAGCAGCATGGTCTGCATCAGGTAAGTGCACATTAAAACACTTGAACACATGTCTAGCTTTATGAGCCTGGCGCCTAAGGCGCCAGGACAGGGGTCCAACATGAGCCTGGCGCCTAAGGCGCCAGGACTGTGTCCAAAGGGCCCCAGCTTGGGCCCGCTGGCACTTCCTTGGGGGGAATGATGCCTGCCTCTGGGGTTGCTGGGTCGGACCTGGCTCCTTGGAGGTAGGCATCATGACAGTACCCCCCCCTCAAGGCCCCTCCCAAGGTTGTTCCCTCCGGGGGTTTTGGCTTGTTCGGAAATCTCCGGTGGAACCTTTGTATTAATCGAGGTGCGTGAATATGGTTACTAGGCTCCCACAATCTCTCCTGAGGTCCATATCCCTTCCATTCAACAAGATAGAAGAGTTTTGACTTTAACACCTTGGAGTCTAAAATGTCTTTAACTTCGAATTCTAATTCCCCTTCAATTTGAACTGGGTCTGGAGGCTTGGACAGTCGGGTCCCAGGTTGTACTGGCTTCAAAAGTGATGCATGAAAAACTGGATGAATATGCATGTTAGACGGTAAATCCAGTTTAAAGGCCACGGGATTGATTATAGCCTTGATGGGATAAGGTCCTATGAATCTGGGATTGAAGGTTTGCGGGCCCTTGAGGGGTAAATGTTTCGTTGCTAGCCATACCTGGTCTCCTACTTGGTAAGGAGGAGTTTTACTTCGGTGCAAATCAGCGTTTTCTTTATACTTTTTCTTGGTTTCCTGTAAATGAGTTGCAGCTTCTTTGAAGGCTCGGGTTATTGTGGAATGCAGATGATTTACTGCGGGCATTTCCAGGGTCAGAGGTGGATCTAGGTCAGAGGTCCGAGGATGGTGACCATACAAAGTATAAAAAGGAGTTTGTCCGGTTCCAGAATGCACTGAATTGTTGTATGCATATTCTGCGATCCAAAGGATGTCTTTCCAATTTAACTCGGATTGGTGTAACATGCACCGAAGATATTGCTCGAAAGTCTGATTGGTTCTCTCGGTTTGTCCGTCGGTCTGGGGGTGGTGGCTGGTGGATAACCGCACATCTATTTGTGCTAGTTGGCAACACTTCTTCCACAAATGGGAGATAAATTGACTTCCACGATCCGAGACTAATATGGAAGAGAAACCATGTATGCGAACTGTATTCTCCAGAAATTCCTTGGCCAAGGTGGAAGCTTAAGGCAAACCTTTTAAAGGGATAAAGTGGGCCATTTTGGAGAATAGATCCACAATTACAAGGATAGTGTTGTAACCAGCACAAGGAGGTAGGTCAGTCATAAAGTCCATTGACAAGGTGTGCCATGGTGCCGGTGGATATCCAAGGGTTGAAGTAGGCCGGCTGGCCTTTTCTTTTGACCCTTGTTTTGGGCGCAAATTCCGCAAGACAATACAAAAGACTTTATGTCTTTTCTCCAAGAAGGCCACCAGAAGTGGCGTTTGATTTTTTCCTCAGTTTTAGCGATACCAGGGTGTCCTTCCATTAATGATTCATGATGATGGGCAATAACAAGTTCTTGCAATTCTTTACTTGGCAGAAACAACCGCTCCTGGAAGTAGGGTAAATCATCCTTAACGGTGTAATGAGGACCCTTTTGACTCCATTTCAGTAAGGCTGAAGAGTCTAGAAGTTGTTTTACTTGCGTTTGGATGTCCTCAATAGTTTGCAATGAAGTTAGGCCTAAGATTCTTTGTTCAGGTATGATTGGCACAGGTTCTAAACTCGAATTGGGTTTTTCCATGCCAATCCAGGATAAGGCGTCCGCTTTACCATTCTTGCAGCCAGGGCGATAGGTAATTACAAAATCAAATTCCGCAAAGAATAGAGCCCATCGGAGTTGTCGTGAAGATTGAGCTTTGGCCGTCTTTAAATACTGTAAATTTCTGTGGTCCGTAATTACGGTGATAGTGTGTCTTGCCCCGAGAAGGTAGTGACGCCAAGCCTTGAAAGCAGATTTAATAGCCAGTAACTCTTTGTCGGTAATTGCGTAGTTGATTTCAGGAGGAGAAAATTTCCTGGACCAAAAGGCCACAGGGTGTAGTTGGTTAGTTTCTGGGTCTCTTTGTGACAGGACAGCTCCCATGGCCGAACTGGATGCGTCGGTTTCCACAATGTAAGGGAGATCTGGGTGCGGGTGCTTCAATACGGGTGCAGAGGTGAATTTGGTTTTCAGGTCCTGAAAGGCTCGTTCGGCCTCAAGAGTCCATTCAAAGCGTTTGTTTTTCTTTAGGAGAGCTGTGATGGGTTGGACTGTTCGGGAAAATTCCGGGATGAATCTTCGATAGAAATTGGCGAAGCCGAGCATGCTCTGAACTCCCTTCACCGAGCTAGGAGATGGCCATTTGAGGATGGCGTCCACCTTTCGCAAGTCCATTCGGACTCCTTGAGGTGTCAGGATGAATCCGAGAAACTCAACTTCTGTGGTATGAAAAACGCATTTTTCGAGCTTTGCAAATAGTCTGTGCTGGCGCAATTTCTCAAGAACTGCCCTAACATGTTTTCTGTGATCGGATTCTGAAGAAGAGTACACCAGGATGTCGTCAATATAAACAATGACACAGACATCGATAAGTTCCTGAAGAACATCATTCATAAAGTACTGAAAGGCGGCAGGTGCATTGCACAAACCAAAGGGCATCACCTGATATTCGAAGAGCCCAAATTTGGTGCGGAATGCAGTCTTCCATTCGTCGCCTTTTATACGCACCAGGTAATAAGCTCCTCGGAAATCTAACTTGGTGTACACACAAGCGTCTTTCACCTGGTCGATAAGCTCAGGGATCATGGGCAGAGGATAACGATTCTTAATCGTTATTTGATTTAGGGCGCGATATTCTATACATGTTCTAGGGTCGCCCTCTTTTGTCGGCACGAAGAACAGAGCTGAGGAGACAGGAGACTTGGACGGGCGAATAAAACCATTGGCTAGGTACTGATCTAAATACTGACGCAAATGCAGGTTCTCAGGTTCCGTAAGAGCATAAATCCTACTAAAAAGTAGTTGAGCATTGGGTACCAGATCGATTTGGCAATCATAAGACCGATGGGGAGGTAACGTGTTAGCCTGTTCCTTCTGAAAAACGTCTTGGAATTCTTGGTATTCTGACGGTAGCTGTACAGGGGTGGAAGTTGCTGAGGCTAGACCCATAACTGGATTTTTTGGATAACAAGTTGGTTCACAATCAGGAAAACTTATCTTCTTTGCTCGCCAGTCAATTCTGGGATTATGTGTTTCTAACCAAGGAATTCCAAGAATTACTTGAAATTGTGGGGCCTTGATCACATCAAACACGATTGCTTCCCGATGTCCATCCTGACCCACCAGTGTCATTTCAACAGTGGAATGCGTTACAGGCCCTGAGGCTATTTCGGTTCCGTCTACTGTAGTAATGACATCTTGGGTTACTTTCGGGCGGAGAGGGAGCTTAATCCTGGAAGCCAATTCACGGTCTATGTAATTTCCAATAGCTCCACTGTCGATGTATGCTTTTATAGCATTCAACTGCTGAGGCTGTTTTGGGTCCACGAGCACCATTGGCATGACAAAATGCGAGGTCAAAGAGTTTGTTTTCAAGCTCGGCAAGCGGACCCCTACGCTTGTCGGGCTAGGTCGTTTCCCGAATCAGCTGTCAATAAATCGTTATCAGTGGCTCCAATCACCTTCTTAGGTGGTTTAACCGCACAATTTCGAAGAAAGTGACCGGAAGTCCCGCAATACAGACAAAGTTGCATTTGCCACCTTCTCTCTCGTTCCTTCTGCGTTAATGGTCCTTTAACACCGCCGATTTGCATAGGTTCGGATACGTCGGTACTCTTGGAGTTAGCGTGGGTTTTGATCGGTACTCGGGTTTCGTACTTGAACCGATCTGCTTTTCTATTTTGAAGTCTGTGATCAAGTTGAACCACCAAGTCTATGTAGTCTGCGCAGACCTGGGGTGGATCTACTATCTGAGCTAGAACATCCTTAAGCTCTCTGCGCAGGCCTCGATGAAACAATGTGATCCTTTTGTTTTCTGGCCATCCAGTTTCCACAACCAGTCTATTAAAGGTGGCAACGTAGGACAGGAGATCCTGATTACCTTGTCGTAAGGATAGCAGTTCATTATCAAGGGCCTGTCCTTGAGAGTGTCGAGCAAACAATCTTTCCATGCTGGCCTGGAAACCCTGAAAATTCTGGAGAATGGGATCATCCTGATTTACCAATGGAATAGACCAATCGGCAGCACTGCCACTGAGGTAAGATAGTATAAAGGCTACCTTGGTCTGGTCGTTAGGGAAGGCCCCGGGTCTGCATAGAAAGTGTAAACGACATTGGTTCATAAAGACGGCATATTTCTTGGGATCCCCCGCAAAACGTTCAGGCGGGGCCAAAGGCATGTGTCCAGGTAGATTGATTTGTACCGGGTTATTCAAACCCATTGATGTGGAAGTACCTCCGGAATTAGATAAAGGAGTGTGCCCTGCCTGGGCCTGCAATAACCTTTTGGCCACGTCATCTGTTCTTTCCTTGGATAGGATCAGTTCTCTTTTGAGAGTGTTGGTCTCCTGGCAGGCTGAGTGCACTTCTGCCCGTAATTCCCCCAAAAGCTGGGCCAGCTGATCTGTCTCGGAAGTCCCCATAGCGCCCGGGTGGGAAATTGTGGGTAGGCTTCGCGTTCTGTCATGCTGACCTGATTCCCACGGAGGCGCAGGTCTGGCTTCGAGTGCTGATGCTTCTTCAATGGTGAAGCGCAGGACTCTGAGGATGGACAGGTAGGGCCCCTCTACTCTGGCTTCTCTGGCTCGCAGGAATATTCCCCTGTGCGTGAAAAGGGAGTATTACCTACTGACGGAATAATGCTCAAGCCTCCCACTCCCTTCCACGATTCCCCGTGAAGTCTCACCTTAGGGTCTGGAAGGATGAGTTCTCCATCCTGCTTCTGATGCAGGGGCGCGTTGAAACCCAGTTACTTCACTGGATTGAGGTTTGATGGGAGTTCAAATAAGCTTGACTATTCAGGTAAGGCGCTGTAAGATTTCTGTAGCAAGTTCAAAAGTTCAAGCTTAATAATAATGTTCACTGTCTTATTGCAGCAAGCACTAACGCTTATGTCTTTTTCCCCTTAGGGGCCGGGGTCAGAATGCAGGAGATATGGCGCCGACCTGAAGTGAAACGTGCAGTTCCAGTAAATGACAGGGAAGTTGTGGATGAGCGTTCGGGTAATGTCTTTGCATTCGCTCATTCAATGTCTTTGTCTTTTTTCCCCATAGGGGCCGGGGTCCGGAATGCCAGGAAGCGGCAGGACCCGAAATGAAATGGGAATGACCCAACAGGTAAGTCTTAGAAGGAAACTGAGCTTTTCCTATTCTCTTCCTTCCCTCACCTTGTGTTCTTGTCTTTTTCTCTCTAGGCTCTAGGAAGTGGCTGAGGATGCTGCTGAAGATGGAGGTGCCCAGGAAAGGTGAGTGAAATGCAGCGCTGCAGCGATCGAAGCGAAATGCTTTTAAAAATGATGTCTTCCCTTTCAGGATCGTCGGTGTGAAGTCTCCGTGATGCAGCTTTAGCAGGTAAGGTCTTCTTTCTCTCCAATTCTCTCTTAGCAGGTGACCCAGGATTCTGACAGGCGTGGCTGAAGTCCAGATGCAGGAGCTGACACGGTGAGCGTCCAGCTGCGAGGAGCAGAACAACGCGAAGCGTGAGTTGCTGATCGGGCGTGGTTTAAATAGCTTTGGACGAAGTCCCGGGTATGTATCCTTCCACCGATCACACCCAGGTGGAAAGTAGTCCCACAGGTAAAGTAGTTCCATTCAGGCCTCAAGAGGGCCTGGATGCAGCAGCATGGTCTGCATCAGGTAAGTGCACATTAAAACACTTGAACACATGTCTAGCTTTATGAGCCTGGCGCCTAAGGCGCCAGGGCAGGGGTCCAACATGAGCCTGGCGCCTAAGGCGCCAGGACTGTGTCCAAAGGGCCCCTGCTTGGGCCCGCTGGCACTTCCCTGGGGGGAATGATGCCTGCCTCTGGGGTTACTGGGTCGGACCTGGCTCCTTGGAGGTAGGCATCATGACAGTGAGTTACTCGAAGTTACTCGAAGACTTTATTAATTGTACAATTTCACTCTGCTCAAAGTGTAAGTGAAATCCAGGTTCCATATATGGTGACACCGAGGGTGAGCAGCTCACAGGGAGTGCATATAAATGCTCAAAATATTCAATCCACTGATGTACTTCCGCTACCGAGGTTTGTATATCCAATTGATGACCTTTGTTTATCTGATTTAATGATGCCCACATTTTTGTAATGTTATAGATAACATGATGGCCCCATCCCTTTGATAAAGTCAGGCTTTATACCCGTTTAGCCAGTTCTTATATGACAAACGCAATTTTTGGGTGAGAATTCCTCTAAGCGGAAAGGGATGCCCTGAAAGTCTTCTTAGCTCAGCTCGTAGAGCCTTTATCCTAATATATATGGATCTATCAAAAATATGTAAATGTTGCCTGCCTGTCTGGTTCCCAGATCTGTGTTGACTGAAAGTTTGCATTAGATTACTGTAGACCAGACACGCTTTTGAATCATTGCTGTTATCAGCCAAATTTGAATTGAACAGTAATTGGTTGAAGTGAATCAGGGCATCCTCCGTCCATCAGAGGCGATTCCCACCCCCATTAACGACTAGGCAACCACCCTTCGATACACTTGGATTACAATTAATTGAGATCATAGTATGGCATTCGGCGCACAGCATGTTATGGTCACTCAACATGGTCGGGGTAACATAAAAAGCTTGCATCACCGACCAGAGTACAGTATTGACATACACAAAATCAATTATCGATGAAGTAGGCCCTCTATGCCAAGTAGAGGCTGGTGGTATGTCAGCTTTAAATGCCCCATTTAGGACATGAAAGCCTCGCAACAACATCAGACATTTCCATCGTGCCAGCCTTGGATTATAACGCTTACCATCATTTTCAAGACACTTTAGATTTAAATCTCCAGCCAAAATGCAACGAGTAACATTTTTATCCTCAGGCACCATGTCAAGTAGAGTATTAAGATCTCTAAAAAAACACTCAATTGAAATGCCCACCAGATGCCAATAGATGTTAATTATTGCATATACCTTGTTCTCGATGACTGCTCTAATCATTAGCATGTAACCATTTGGAATGGCCCATACTCTCGAGGACCTACCAGATCTCACTTTTATCGCGACAATCAGGCCCGAGGAAGGTCTACCAATCGCTGACTTCCGGGCAGGATTTAAATGGACTTCATAATTGGCCCATACTAATGGAGTTGTTAGCCATGTTTCCTGTAGGAGAACTATATCAAACGTGCTTAGTTCATTATCATCGTTATTTAAAAGGTGTTTAAAACCCTGGGTATTCCAACTTACAAAAGAGACAGAGCCCTGTGATGTTGAATGACCTAGCTACTGCCTATTTGGATTCCCATCGCAAGCACATAAAACCCTTGCCCTAGATTGCTGGTTCAAGCCTTCATTACCCCTCAATGAGGGCTTGTCTTTGGTGACAGGACAATTAACATTCCCTGCAATTGAATCAACAGCATCACTCTCATCCACACTTAACAAAAAACCCAAATCGTACAAGGAGCTTCTCGCCTTCCAAATTAAGTTTTGGACCACCCTAGATTGTAACCATATTCGTACCGCATTTAAATTATTATTGAATGTAAACTCTACTAATTTCAAATCCGCTGATGCTAGCTACATCTTCGAGTGCCTGTACGTCTGAAAAAATGGCCAGAATTGCCCTTCTATTGAGATCATATTGTGTACAGGGCGCCGGTCGGCATTTCAAAATTAAGGAACACAGAGCCGGACGCATGCTTATTTTTCCCTCTTTCTTGATCTGCTGACCAGTTAGGGGGGCAACAAGAGGGATCACCACATCTCTTTTAGATTTGTTTTCCAAAGTGCCAAGAGCATCCCTGATTAACAACAAAACCCTCTCCGAGAAGTCAGATGCAGAGCCTGACTGAACATGCATAGTAGGATCAATTGAACCACCCTCCATTGCCTCTGACAAATTCCTATTGCCAGACTCTCTAGGTTTCAGGACAGAATTGTTAACTGGCTCTGGAACCAAGCCGAGACTGCCATTCCTTGTATTTAACTTCACCTTTCCTGGTATGCTGCTACTGCTCTCATCAGGCAAAAATGGTGTAGCTATCACCGCGGGCTGAGTGCCAAAATTTGAGCCAGTTAACACATGGCCCTCCATATAGGCATCGACTGCTTTTCGTATTTCAGCTCTGTGCTGCAAGTCTACATTCATTGTGGCTACTGTGGGGCCCGTATTAGCATTTTTGACTAAGATATTGGCAATAGAACTAGCCAAAGTAGCATTATCTAAGGCTGCTCTAGATAGTTCTTTAACAAGAGCATCCAGAGGGGGATGGGAGGACACAGCAGCACCACTAGAGTTGCTTGCTGTCTTTTTCGATTTAGCTTGATTTAGCAGCAAATATTTTTTCTTAATTGCTTGCGAGGTGATTATATTTTTATTCTTGGGAGGAATTGAAATGGCCTTCAAGAATCGTTTGGACGCTTCTTTGCCAGTACGTTTAGGCACCAGCTGATTTTTAGGCAATTTCAAATTTCTTTTTTTTCTCTTTTTTTTCCTTATTGCCAACGGCTCGCTTATCTATTGTTACCGATGAGTCCAATACCCTAGAGGGCCTCCCATGGGGCACTTCAAAGATTGGATAGACCTTGCGGGCCGGCCCTGGTGCTACAGGCTATCTCAACCCCAAGTGCAAAGAATGTTGATTCCCATTTTGCATTTGTTGTGTTTGAGGCAGATTCTGAATATCATAAATTACGGCCTCGATGCATGGTAATGCACTCCTGCACTCATCAATTGACACCAATCCCTGATGAGAGCACATACACCGTGGAGAACCCATAATCGTGTCAGTCTGACATGCTACTGAGATGTTAACATCTTTCTTTGACTGTGTGTGTGCGAGGGAACACTCCCTCAATAACTCTCTCTGTTCAAGTGATCTTTGTTCCAGCAGTCGATATAGTTTGTTTAAAGTCTGCACCGCCAGATTTAACGCTTGTAAAGAAATGTCTGTTTGCGTGACTGGAGAGATGAGAAGAGGAGAAGTATTGGTTCCCAAAGTATGTGTGCAAATGGTATTTGCTTGGGAATAAATTAATACTTCCTCAGAGTCAGATGAACTATCAACAGAATCGGAGAACATCATAGGGGTGCTGGACAAATTGTCAGACATACATTTGTCTGAGAACTCTGAGTCATCGATATCTAAATTAATGACTGCCGCATCTCCCACTGACTTCTTTGTCAGAGGGATAGAAGCAAACACTTTGTCAACAAGCATTGGTAGTTGTAATAGCGCGATGTCCGAGATCGAGGTATCATTCGTACAAACATTCAAACCCTGAGCTGACGCAACACACACTGGCAAGGTTGAGGAGGACACTGTAGGCGTGCAGGAGGTGATTGTGGGCTTCAATGAACCAGGAATCTCACTCACCACCACTTCCCTTCTACCCGCTAACGAGTCGTCAGCTTTCTTTTTCTCTTTTACTCTGAACGCGGACCACGAGCCATTACAAAAGGACCGAATATCTGCATTGATAACAGAGCTTTTGTAAGCAGTGTCTCTCACAGCAGTGAGGAATTCCAAGTGATTTAGCCACAATGGACTGGGGGAATTCAGCCTCAAAGTCAATATTGGCACTCCTAGGGGCATGCCAGTTTTCAACGTGTTAGCTTCATTCTCTGGTATATAAAATTCCAGCCAGAAGACACACCGCGGGAGACCTCTCCACCCCTCGCCGACTCGGCAAAGAGGCAAAGAGGTGCTTCCAAGGTGCTTCGACTGGTGCGCGCGATTTCTGGGTTTTGAAGCCTCGCCCTCCTATTGGCGGGGTTTAAGTCCAAATATAGCAGTAACACTTGTTGTTTTGATAATTTCAACGGCCCAAAAGCTTGTGAAGGTCCCGGGTCAGTTAAAGAGCAGGAGGTGCAAAGAGGTGCTTCCAAGGTGCTTCGACTGGTGCGTGCACATTTTAGATTTGCAATATGTTTTTTAAAAAAATCAAATTTTTAATGTATTCATGTAGTGTGAAAGGTTAATTTAACCATATGCACTTAATAAAAAAAGAAGGTTTGTGGGCAGAGCCACCACAGCTGCTGCACCCACCGCCTGCTGTCCACTGGAGGCCTCCTGCCCCTTTCAGAGCATGAGAAACACCTCTGCCGCTGTCTGGGTTGCGGGATCTGAGTCTTGCTGCCAAAAAGGACATACTGCCGGTAGCCTCTACCCCTTGAGGCAAAGCTTAAGGCAGGTTTGGCCAACTGTTGGACAGCTAGGCCTAGCGACTAAGCAGCCAGTTTAACTCCTTGCATTTCTCCAGGGAGTCGTCGGCCTTGAGGCAAAAGAGATTCTGCCTTCTTAAGCCTGCCTCCTTAAGACAGTCGCTGACCCCATGGGTCTGCCGACGCAGTCCACAATGTGCAGGACCATCTGCGAGGACTGTCATGCCATCTACATGCTATCATCTACCAGCTTCTGGAAGCCCTCTTGCATCACCCCTTTGGGAATATACTGGAAAGCCTCACCAATGGCTGTCCACAAACCAAACGCATACTTGGCAAAACCACAAGAGGCGTTAACCTCTTTTAGAGCCATGCTGACAGAAGAAAATATCTTTTTGGCTAAAGCGTCCACTTACTTCCCTTCCCTATCAGTCGGGAGGATTGATGTGGATGAGGCCGATCTGGCACTGACTGTGGCCGCCTGCACCACCAACCCCTCCAGTGTCGGATGGATGGAGAGATAACATGGGCCTCTCCTTTCTAGCCTGTACTTACTAGTGAAGTCTGAATTAACTGGGGTGTGGTGCATCGGGTCTGCAACAGCAGCATTAAAGGGCATGGCCCTCTCAATATAAAGACCTTTGTCCAATATATCTGTGAGGTTATGGCCTGAGAAAGGCTTGGCTGGTGCACTCCAACCCAGGGTGTCTACTACAATGTCCACCAGAGCTCTATTTTTGGCATAAGCATGGCCATAAGGGTGGGCCTGCTGTTTCTCCACATCCAGGGACATGTCCAGACCACTGGGATCATAAAGGTCCTCAGCCAGGGCCACCAAATCTTCCTGGTAGGCAAAGAAATCTGCTCCTCCGGCTCCTAAACTACTTCCTAATTTTCGGTAATAAAGAACACATTACTTATCCCTGACATTGTTCTTCCTAATGGGTGTTCCTGCCACAGATTCCTCATCTTAGATATATTCTCCTGCTTTGCAGCACTCTCAGAAACATTTTCCCAGCAGGGTGCGTTGTGTGACCTGGCGTCGAGGATCCTCGAGTCGTCAACTTCAGGGCCGGATGTGACATCAACGTTGGTACAAATAGCTGGCATGGCACCATATGACCTCAGTTGTCATTTTCTCCCCATGCACAGACACTTTAGGGATTAAAGACAAAAGAATAGATGCCTAAGTGCAAAAACGGAGAATCATTGTTTAATCATAGGCGGAAGCTTTATAACGGTGGGATAGGCTCGTAGGGCGATGATGACTCCATAGGAGGAACATTCAACAGAAAGAGCATTACGAGGGGTAAGTAATTTGCTCTTCTAATGGATTGTGTCCTTCCACGGATTGCGCACCTTAAACAGACTCCCACATCAGTAAGATATCAGAGAGTAGGGAAGAAGAGAACTCTTCTGCAAAATGAGACTCATTGGCGAGATGGTATCCAGGCAATAGTGTTTTGCAAGCATGCGAATGGAAGCCCACACGACGGCCTGACAGATATTCTTCACTGGCACACCTCTTTGAATGGTTTGGGTCTACTTGGTCAAAAATATTTGACCTTTTCCAATTTGACCTAATTTATTTTGTTTTTTTTGGTCAAAAATGCGGGGGAAGATATTACTCTTCTTACTGACTACCCTACATCCCCAGGTACTGGCGATCCTGATTATTAGTCGCATTGACTATTACAATGCTCTCTACCTAGCTCAGCCGAAAGGTTTAGTCCAGAGGCTGCAGTGCCTGCAGAACATGGCAGCAAGGGCCACCACATGGTCTCCTTATGGAGCCCATAGCAGACCTGTCCTGCGCTTCCTCCACTGGTTCTGGTGGGAAAGAGGATTCAATTTAAAGCCCTCTGCCTGGTGCACTGATCATTCTATCATCAGAGGGCTGAGAATTTGCAGGACAAATTCTTGCCGTATATCCCGGGATGTACTCTGCTGTCCAGGACAGTTAATCTTGTGGTCATTCCTAAGTTTCGGCTGACACGGGTTGGAGGTTGGGCTTTCACGTTGTGGCGAGAACCCTTTGGAATTAACGCCCAGTAGCTCTTTGGAGCATGGAGAACCACCTTCAATCTCATCGATGCCTCAAAACGATACTCTCTTAAGCCAGCACGTTGATGATGCCTTAGTATCGTAGCGCCAATATACCATTGGGTGAATCTGCACTCTATAAGATTTCCTAACATAACATTTCATTGTCAGGACAGTCTTCCCCTTTATGGAGCGCAAAAAGGCAATCACCGCTAGTCTGAATGCCCTCAGCTGCAATACGTTTATGTGAAGTTATGTCTCCACCAGGGACCGTAACCCGCTCACCATCAACTCATTCAGGTGAGCACCCCATCCTTTCAGAAAAGGGTCAGTTACTACGGTCGCTGCTGCCCACAGTTGCCAAAACAGTTCTCTCACTATCAAGTTCTCTCTGCAAGTCCACCACAGGAGATCCTGAGCGACTCTACTCGGAATTCAAATTAAGTCTGTCATACTGTCAGAGAACTGTGAAAATTGAGATCCAAGGGCTAATTGGAGCTATCTCCTTCTCAACCGGGCCCCTGGAAACAGAAAGATGCAGGATGCAATGAGGCGGAGCAATCTGTGAGAGGAAAATTCATAGAAAGAACATTACCAGTAAGAAATGTTTCTGTCAGTGGATTGTTCATCTGAATAGACTCTGCAGCAGTATAGCAGATGATAGGGGCTGAAAGCATTTGACTAAGAAACTTTGCAAAACAGCCTTGCCAAACCAGGCATCCCTGCCCCTCAACAAATCTAAATGTAATGGTTTGCAAACATATGAGGAGAAGCTCATCTGGCGACCTGGCAGATGTATTTTAGAGGACTCCTCTCTGCAAACTGGAGTAGGCTGCTACTTCTCCAATAGAATGAGCTTGGAGCTCTTAAGAAACAGTCTTCCCTGTCTTCTCACAGCACTCCATATACAAAACAACCCTGAGTGATACATTCTGCTAGGTAACTGTGCAGCCGAACCACAACTGACTGAAGACCACAAACAACTGGTACCTACGAAGGGATACTGTTCTGGCCACTGTTGGGTGTCCTGACCCACGTTTAAGCTATCATGCCACAACATTTGGTGCTGTGGGCTTAGAAAATTTAAGATGGCGGAAAACCCACATGTGCGCCGAAATCCAGGAAAGCTGCGCAGTTTGTGCGCCCACCAAAATGGTTGCCTCACTTGCCACCCACCAGTGCGAGAATGAAAGGCCGGGTTGCCATGAGGGAAATGGGTTGCCAAAGGAAAAACAGTAGCGCCGGTTAGCTTCAAAGCGCTTTAAAACCACCATTGGACTACCCGCACAGTAGTCTGAAACCATTGGGAATGGCAATGCTGATTGCCAAATGCAACTTAGAATTGTGGGGAATTCATTTGTTAAATCCCCAAAATGGGTGCAGTACCAGTACTCACCACTATCCAAAAGCCGGCGTTTTAAAACCACCCTGTGTTTCTCTGAAGGCAGGCTCAAAATGCCTATTTTCAAACATTACAATATGTGCAAAATATTCACTGAACACCAGCAGACATTTGGCAGAATGGAGTTGTGTGCCTACAAAATCTGGGAAATGAAGAGCCCAGAACAATGCTTATAACAAAACTGGCTGAGCTATGGAGTCAGCAGTTTAAGTTGCACTGGATTTAAAGACACTAAAATCGAAAATGTTTAGATTAAATGAGTGACCTATGTTTGGTGTCACATGCCTTTGTAACTGTTGAAATGTCATAGTTTTGCACTTAGAATCAGCATTCTAGCTGCATGTGTAAAATTGCAAGTTAATTTAAAAAGCAACAAAAAACATGACAGTTAGCTGAAAGTCTGGCTTAAGGAACTTGATTCTGCTTGACAGCTACCCCCATCAGGAGTGAAACTTGAGTCACAACTGTGTTCCCAGGCCCATCTGCCTTTTTGCTGGCCACACTAAGGATATGCCATCTATCTGATAATTGAATTACCTGTGCTCTACAGGAGCTCTGAACAAAGCCTGTCTTGACTCAGGCAAAGGTTTTATTACAGCGGTCGTAAAATGTAGCTTCCTCTTGGCAGAAGCTGGGAGGGGCACTGCCTGTGAGAGCAAGCTGGCTTGGCAGAACTGGAAAAACCAGAAATTCAACCTTGTGCTGAGGGTAAACCACACCCCTTTGGAGCCAGAACATAACTCTAAAAAGATGAATAACTCATAGAGCGGACATGTGAACATTTTATAAATGATACCATAATTCTTGTGATTTTTCTGCCCACAGTTTAAGAGGTTTTTAGAACCGGTGGTATGTTCAGGGGGGTGTTAGCGGAAAAGTGGATATTACTCTAAATGTATGCATGTTAAAAATCTGAAACTTCATCAGTTAATGTCCATACTCCCTGCGCACATGTATGTAAAGTTGGGTCAATGTCAGAAATTGAAAAATCAGTTAAAAAGTGAAATATGTGCCATTTCTCAATGCAAGCTCTTAGAAACAGCAGATTTGGGACAGAGTATACCTCATGTGATCTGTGACATGGGTATGTAATTTCAAACAACTGTGTAACTGTGAAATATGTGTTTTGATCATATATAGATTTGGGTGCACAGATGACAGGAGTTTTTTCAAGAGATCATAAATGAATGACATCACTCTGACACAACTTAGCTCCCCCAATCAAATGAGAAATGGAAGTTTGACCAATTAGAAGCTGAGAGAGAGGTAGGGTCAGTGATGCTAGAACACACCCACATTCTAAACACATAAAAGCAGACAGACAGGACAGATAGGGACCTTCAATTCCATCTGCCGCTGGAAGCTCTGCCGGAAAAATCCATACTTACCTCCATCAAATTTCAAAGAGCCAACACTTAGACTCCAAGATAAACAGAGACTTCAGAACCTTAACCAGAAAGGCCACTGCCAGCAAGAGTATTTGTCAGCAGGCCTAAAAATCTTTTTGCAACTGAACTCTTCAGACAGCCGGCTGAGCCGTCTGAATTTTGCCAAGAACTTTTGCAAGAACCCGGTGACAGAAATATCCAAAGAGAAGGCAGGACCCGACCCAGAGAACCGGTGCCTAGCAGAGACCAGGCCATTGTATCCAGAGTGCTGACCCCGATGCTGTGAGCAGTTCCAGAGGCCAGGCGCTGTGAGCGGAACCCGGGAAGACCTGACCAGATCGTGACAAAGCCGCCTTCCTGTTTAAAATCTCTTGTGAGTACCGCCAAACTGTACCAAACCAAAGCTCTTAGTTTAAATTCATCTAATTCAATCTATTTAACCTAAGTAGAACTGCCTGATAGCTCCAAATCTGTCACCTGTCATTTCTAGTAAAATCTGTCACTTGTCATTTTGAGCTTTTAAAATTTCAAATCTGAAAAACGACCTTCACAAAATCGCTCATATCTCCGCGACCGTTTATCTTAGAGACTTGCAATAACTTTCATCTGAAAGCTTAGAATCGTGGCTTTCCTACGAACCTAGAACCGCATTCCTACCCCCTATAGTTTTACCGCAATCGCGGAACACGCATCCGCGAATTTTACCGCGATTTGCAAATTTCTCCTCGTGTAAAAACAGCTGCTGCTTGCCTTCCCTTTGCCAGAAATTCGTTTAACCTGCTAATCATTCCGGAATCATTGCAAGAGTGAGCCTGAGCTAATATTAACTAGATACCATTCACCCTGAACCTCTGAAAGGGAATTAAAAGCATTTTAGCATATTTTTTTAATTCATTGCCAGCACATATCAAAGCAATTTGGGCCTGTGTTTTCAAACTTCTGTAGTCTAAGCTTGCTGGGGTGAACTGAATCACATTTGATTGCATTTCTGAGAACTGTGTGTTTTCCTTCCATTTCCTTGCCTTGCATCAAGGGGGGGAGGGGATTGCCAGAGAAAAGTGATTACATTGTTTTGTTGAAATCATATTGAGTATTTTCTATACTGCATTTCATTCATTCAACCTTGCATTTCCTTGAACCCTATAAAGCATTCTCTACCACATTATACTTCTGTACCTATTTACCACTGTGCTACCTTATCCATTTCATGTCAACTCCTTATTGATTATAGAGAAGCGTGTTAGTGCCAGATTCTCCGTTGTTAATCTTTATCATATCAGATTAAGTGTGATATTCAATTATTAATTTATTATAAAGCGTGATATAATATATATTGTTTAAATTATCAAATAAACGTTTTAATTTGCAAAACAGAACTACTTCTTGGCTCAGTGGGGTCAGGGGGATTCCAAGAGAGGGGTGTTATATAGGGGTAGTCATCCAGAACGCATGAACTGGACATAAAGATATATCAATAAGGGTTTTCATTCAGTATTATAGACTAGGCGTTGACTTAGCTGTAGTGTTGAATTGAATCCTCTTACAAACTGGGGGCTCGGCCGGACGTTTGGGTTAGAATACCACTTGTGCAGCTTAATACAGTGTGCTAACTGACGGGATACATACATCCGGTCGGATCACCACGCTGCATTACGCTGTGAAGCATTCCTCAAAAGGGACACTCCAAGAAAAGTTCTGTTCTGCAAAAATAAAATACTAACTTCTGTAAGTCAGGACAGAGACCAATCTCTAGAATGACGACCTTGGTAGATATGAAAATAGCCAGAGAGCACTTCTTACATAAACTATTTGTGAGAGGTGAATGGGCTGAGCAGGGCCAGGATGCCTGGTTGCAGGCCATCACGCGACAGGTCACTGAAACAGGGTCAGACTTATGGAGAGATCAGGGTCCATTACATGTGGCCCTGAGTGAACTATATATGGCTCCTAAAGCCAAAGAGGAACACAATAAGATTGCCAGGATAGCAGCATACCTGTACCTATATATGGGAGACATGCAGGATAGATGTGCTGAAAGCCAAAATCTGGCAAATAGGCAACAGGTGGTGTTAGAGAAGGTCCAATCTGACCTGGTCTCTTCTGAGCAGAGGCTGCAGGGGAGCCAGGAGTCAGAAAATGACAGCAGGCAGTACATCATTAAAATAAAAGAGGATATGGGCATCCTACAACAGGAAAAGACAGACCAGGATACCAGATTTCTGGCCCTGCAGAAGGAGCACCAAGACAGTTTGGACTCCTTACTGCAGAACCAGAAAAAGTTGGAGCAACAGATCAATTTCAACAGGGCATGCGCGGAGCAGGTAGTCACCCTGCAAAGCCAGCTAGATAGAGAGAAAGAGGAGAGCAATAAACTGATTCTGAAAGACCTGGATACCCAGGCAGAGTTTGATCAGGAGCGCCAGAAAGCTGGTGCCTTCCAAAGGCAGAGGGACGACCTGGCGGCACAAATGCAGGCTCTTAGTCAGGAAAGAGACGCCATAGGCCAGGAAGTCTGCCATTTAAAAAGGAAAATGGAAGAAAATCACCTGGCCCTCCAGGGGCTGGGTGACCTCCAAAAAGAAAACCAGAACTTGTTAGAGCACACCAGGAGGGTGGAGGATGCTCTAGCAAGAAAGGAGCAGGCCAATAGGGACACAGCTCAGGAGGTAAACCTCCTGCAGCAAAGACTGGCCCAGTTCTCCAGGACCAACCAGGAAGCACAGAGGGAAAATGAGGCCCTCTGTCAACACAATGATAGGCTCCAACAACAGGTAGCGATGCAGGAGAGACTGATAGAGTCTAGTAAGGCCTTAACTGAGGAACTGAAGGCACAAATGCAGGCTCTTGCATTGCAACAGGGAGCAGGGGCGGATAGAGATGAGGTTCGCTGGGAAATGGAAACTCCGGAGCATAACCTCAGGAGCCCTAGTACCAGAGGCCCTCATACCTCTCAGTCCCTGGACTCTGCCACCCCCATGTCCCCTGGCGCACGTGAGCACAGGGCCACAGGGATGGCAGATTACTATCCAGCTAAGAGTATGGGGCTCATAGGCCAGTACCACCCAGGAATGGAGGGGTGGGCATCCGGGTATGGGCACCCAAGTACAGTACAGTTCAGTGGGGAACCCCAGGAGAGTAGGCCCATTAAGGGCATCCTGAAAACCTCTGCCCAGTTAGGTCAGTGGAGGGGGTACCCATCAAATCCTGGCAGCAAGGAGGAATCTGAAGACTCCTCTGAACTGCGCAGGACACAGGAGACCAGGTCCCCACATTCTGCCAGCCATTCCCAGGCTCGCAGAATCCGGGAAAACCTGGAAGAACAGACGGGAACCTCTGGGAGCAGTGCCTCTGAGTCCGAGGACGAATGGACAAGGGTTACCCGAACCAAAAGGGCCAATAAGGCAAAAAGGGCCTTGCTTAAGGACCCCTTAAAACAGATTAAGGCGATCAGGAGCGTCATCACGCCTTACCATAAGAACGCTAAGTATTCTGTTTGGGAGCACTTAGAGTTGTTTGAACAAATGATGGAGACTTTCCATTTGAAGGACAGCCAAAGCTGTATTCAGTATGTAAAGTGGACCTTCTCCCCGGAATACTCCAGTTTCTTTGCGGGGCTGGAGGACCAAAATCATTTAAGATGGTCCACCTATAAGGCGGCCATCTTGAAACATTTTTCTGTTCACAGAAATCCTCAAGAGGCTCGCAAGGCAGCCTACAATTTGCAATGTGGGGAGGATCAGGCCCCACAAGAATTTGTGCAAGAACTGAAACGTGCTTTTGCGCAAACCACCAGAAGGGTGCGCACAGATAGTAGAGAGTTCATTAATACGTTTTTTCATGCCTTGCCCAAATACATAATGACCCAGCTCGTGAGGGATTTTCACGAGAAAAGATCTTTAGACTGGGTCATTGAACAGGCTACCCGGATCTATGAGGTGCAGAAACCGGTAGATAGCAAAAGTAATGCCCAGAAAAACCCCAAAGCCAACAGCACCCCTGCTGCTGCCAAGGTGGCAGAGGTAAAGGTCACCCCCGTTTTGGATTTGGAGATGGGGGGGCCTAAAAACCTACCTGCACCTAATAATGCTAGGCCCAGGAGGTCCTCGGGTCAGTCACAGACAGGGAGCCAAGGAGGCAGCCCCACAAATGGGGTCCCTCGCTCTCCTGATTATGTAAGTCCCCGTTACAAGGGAAATCGACCCATCCTGGGTTATGTGTGGACTCCTCCAGCCCAAGGGGGGGGATCCAGCCAAGCACCTTACCCAGGGAACTTCCCTCCAAACTTCCCACAGGAGGGCAGAAATTTACCAAACCCTGGGCAGAACTTTTTCCCCAGATATCCACCCGACTTTCAGCCCCAAAACCATCCATCCTTCTTTCCCCAATTCCCTGAGCCCAGACCACTGAATCCGGGAGAGGGGAGGCCAAGGGTGGAGGGGTACCCAAATCTTCCCAACCCGGGGTATTACCAGAGGAGGGACAGCTACCCTTCCCGGGATCAGCCCAGGGGAGAAAACAGGGCCCCGTATCAGCCTGAGCGGGTTTCCCAGTTAGAGCGCCAGGTTCAAAACATGGCGCGGGATCTGGGTCACATACTGAGGGCTCAGCAGAACCCTCAGATCGGCATGCCGGCGCAGAACGCACCCAACTCTGGACCTGGTGCTCCAGAACAATGACGGGGGCAGCACCCCGATAACTCACCGGTTCCCAGGGAGGAGGCACAAAGGGAAGGGGGGTGTAAAGCCTTGGAGGAAGCTTCCTTCCTCACTTGTAAACAGCCCCTGGAAACCCAGGAACCGGAAACAAAATCTCTTGCCCCTGAAAGTCTGCTTCCTAAGGAGCAGAGGGGGGGTAGGAGAAACAAAAGACCCAAACAGACTCAGTTTGAGGAGGAGGTACGGATCTTCCAATTTGAGGGAGAGGGATCCTCAGAGGATCCTGGGAAAAGGATCTTCTCCTTCAGAGAGGGGGGAACTCCTCCCAAAGAAAAATGGGTCCCTAGGGATGCAAATCCAGACTGGGGAGATGTGGAGACTGAGCTACCGCCGCCCACCATCTCATCCCAGAACCAACAGCAAGAAAATCCCCTGGTTCAAACCCACCCTGGGGACTGCCTCCAAAAAGGGGGGGGCGGCCCAGAATCGGAACCAGGGGAACCCACAATGGCTCTGATCTCCAGTTGCCAACTTTTTCTTTCAGATTCCCAAGACTCTCCACAGAATTCTGCCCAAATCTCTTCGCTAGCAATGTCCAAAACCAGAAAGTTAGCCCACCAGTTGTCCAAAAATGTACATTACCTGTGCCCCCTTGAGGAGAAGGAGGGAAGATATTATGCCCCGGTACAAGTACAGGGGCAGGGTACAATCTCGGCACTGGTGGACACTGGATCTCAAGCTACCCTTCTGTCCAGAAGGGCCTTTGACGAACTGAATGCAGGAAGGGGAGAGAATTACCAAATTCCTCTCACCTCTCTTCCGGGACAACTGCAGAACTTTGACGGGAAGGAAATTCCCGTTGAGGGGACTGCAGACTTGGACATTAAGATCGGGCGACACAAGTTGAAACACCCGGTCATAGTTGTGACCCCAGAGGGCACCCCTTGTTTACTAGGGAATGACCTCCTGAGAAGGTTGTCACCCCTAATAGATTGCGTAAACAAGGTCCTCTGGACCCAGACTAGCCGACCAATAAAATTAAAACGGAGTGTCAACCATGTTAGTTTAAACGGCACCTGCCACATGGTTGAACAAAAATCTGACCAAGTAGAATTTCACTTCCAGAACAACCAGATTCCAGACGTGACAGTAACAGCAGTAGGACAACAGACTAGTGATGGGGGGTCCTCTCTATTTCTGAAAATCAACCTTCCTTCCAGTTTAAGGTGGTATTCCACGCTGGAAGGAAACACTCTGAAATTCTATACCAATCCACAATCTGAAACTCCCACTCCTATAGTCCAGAAAGATGTGAAATCAGCTCAGAGCCTGGCTGATATTCAGCAAATTGGAGAGCAGTTGTTCATCCCTGTTCAGTTAAATGATGGGAAGGACTCTGTTCTCGCTCGAGTGTGTGTGAACAACGGTAAGAGCTTCATCAGCGAAGCCATGTTTCGCCAACTCCCAAAAGATCCAGCCATTCCCACCTTCAAACTGATAGACAAATGGGAAATGGACCTGGAAGCACCTAATTCCAAACATCTCCTGCCAAGCAGGTGTATGCTCAAAATCTCCATTGGCAACAAGAGCATAGTCCACAATTGTTGGGTCGTGCGAGACGTCCCTGCCGCCTTTTACTTAGGCAGTGACATTCTCAATCGCTTTGCCATTAGTTTGGACCTAATAAACTTCAAAGCTTGGTCCCGATTAGCGGATAATCCCATGGGCTTTGATGATCCAGAAAAAGCATTTAGGTCAGCTCAATTGCTACCTTATGCAGTTGAAATTCAGGTTAAAGAGGAAGTCACCATCCCAGAAAGGACCCGACAATTCTCCCTGGAAGTGAAAGTTAAAAGGGGACAAGAGTTGAAAAACCCTGATGCTTACATACATCTAAATGCTTCTCTCCAACAGCAAGGGTTGGGGGTAAACCCAACACCATTAGTCAACATAGAACATGACACCATTCCAATAGAGGTGGATAACAGCGACTTAAAGAGTATTACTCTAGCCGCAGGCACCATTATTGGAATGGCGGTTGATGACCGACATTTCTCCATTGATCTTAGAAATGAACTGTTAGGACCAATCCCCAAGGACTGTTTTGACAGTGACAGTGAGGACAATACAACACCAGACAGGATTTTTACCCGGCATGGGGGGAACTTCCTGGTGTACACTTCCTGCCCTTATGGTAAGGAAGATGTGACTTGTGAATTCAGGAGGGATGAGGTGATTTTCCAGGTTCATGAAGGCTGCCTTGCCCACCTGAAGCCTCCGGTCCAAATCAGCACTCTGACCAGGGACTTCTCCACCCAGCTGGAGGAGGCCGCGGAGATAGCCAAACCAGAAGTCTTTCCAGGCTTCAGGCAGATGGTGGAAGAGAGAGTCAACCTAGCTGATGCCTGTGTGACTCTGGAACAAAAGCAAAAGTTGAAACAAGTTTTCTTGGATTTCCAAGATCTCTTTGCGGTAGACTCATATGACTGTGGTCGCACTGACATCCACACAACAACAATCCCCACGGACCCTGGCATGTCTCCTGTGTTTGTGAAGCAATATCGCTTGCCTCTCGCATCAATGGAGTCCCTTACCGAAATAATTAAGAACCTTGAGTCCCGGGGAATAATCCGTCCCGTCCACAGCACCTTCAATAATCCGGTGCTGGGAATATTGAAGCCAAACGGCCAGTGGAGACTCTGCGCCGACCTTAGGGAGCTCAACAAACGGGTCCATACTTCCCGATGGCCTCTGCCCTACATTGACCAAGGGCTGGCCCAGATTCAGGGGTCACAGGTATTCACTGCAATAGACCTGACCAATGGATACTGGACCGTGCCTGTCAGCAGGGAGGACCAATACAAACTGGCTTTTACCTTTGGGGGCCAGCAGTACACATGGACCCGGACTCCCTTCGGATACCTCAACTCCGGCAATGAATTCAACATTTTCCTACATAAGGCCATGCCCGACCTGGGTGCGAGGGGTAACCTGGCTTATGTAGATGATGTCCTCATCAAAAGTTCATCTGTGGAGGAACACATAGCGGAGATCCGTTATGTTCTGACACAGTTGAGGGCCGCCGGAGCAAAACTTTCATTTCAGAAAGCACAGTGGTGTAGAACCCGTGTTAATTTCTTGGGGCATGAGATTACTCCTCAGGGCCTCTGTCCCCAGGAAAAGAAAGTGGAAGCACTTCAGAAACTGAAAGACCCCACAACTCTGCGTGAACTAAGGAGCCTCCTTGGACTGACTAATTACAGCAGAAAGTTCATTGAGGGCTACGCAGAGATCACCAGACCCCTGATTCATCTCTTGAAGGGGGGGGTCAAGTGGGAATGGGGTCCAGAACAAGCCGAGGCAGTAATACAACTCAAAAGAAGCCTCTCACAAGCGCCCTGCCTAGCTTACCCTGTCAGAAACAAGGAGTTCTTCCTGGAGACGGGGTTTTCTAATACGTGCTTGACGGCAGTATTATACCAAAAGCATGACAAGGTCAATAAAGTAATCTCCTATGCGAGCAAAACTTTATCCTCTGTGGAGGAAAAATTCAATGATTGTGAGAAGGCACTCCTGGCGACGGTGTGGGCATTGAAGAATTACCGCCCGTTTATCCAGGGGGAGCACATCATAGTGGAGACTCCACACCAGCCTCTGCAATATCTCCAAAGTGACAGAATCCGGGCCGGAAATGTGAGTAATTCCCGAATTACTTCCTGGATTCTGTCAATGCAAGGCTTTCCTGTGGAGGTCAGATATGGCCAAAACAAGAAGAGTCACCTCGCGCAAGGTCTGGCTGACTTGCATGATTGTGCCAGAGAAAACTGTCTCGAGGACGAAAGTCTAAAAATCAAGGACAACATGGAGGCATACCTTAATTCCCCCCACAAAGTCTTTGAAGAGGACAAGTGTGAGGGAATGCCCACTGTCTATGTGGATGGATGCTCTTACCATGTTGACAACAACGGGGAGAAAGAACTGGTGGCCGGCGTAGGGAATGCATGGGTGAATGAGTTCCCAGAACCCTCCGCTGGATACAAAATTGGTCCCCGAAGTAGTCAGGTGGCAGAATTGATGGCTGTGCATCAGGCCATCCTCACTGCTGTCCAGCATCAACTCCACGAACTGGTCATAATCACAGATTCGGATTATGTACGGAACGGGTTCGTGGAGCACCTGGTTAATTGGAAAACCAGAGGCATGTTATGTGCTAACAACAAACCCTTGAAACATGGGAAGTTGATCCAAAACATTGATGATCTGGTCACATCGAATGAGATGACCATCTATTGGAAAAAGATCAAGGGTCATTCCAAAGTAGAGGGACCAGACAAAACTGGAAATGACTTAGCTGATCAGCTGGCCAAAACCGGGGCCATCCAAGGGGATCTAATTGAGATTGAGTCCCTGTTGGGGGAAATCCAGGTCACTGCCATCACTAGGTCCCAGACAAATGCTCACAACGACCTTTCAATTGCACAATGGAGTAAGGAGACCCCTGATGCTGATTTGATTACTGCTCAGAAGGGGGATCCAATTATTGGTAAATTTTACCAGCACCTTGAGGACCCTGAGAACTTTCCCCTGACGGATACCGATTACATTGGGAAAGAGGACCTAAGAGTGTTGATGAAATGTCCAAAAATGTTCCGAAACCAAGACGGTTTGTTGGTAAGGAAATCCAAAGCTGGCCACGATCAGTGGGTGGTTCCTACCTCATTCCGAAGCCTGATGTTAAGTCACGCCCATGATGCGGCCACCGCCGGTCATAGGGGGTTTCACACAACATTGGAAATCTTAAGAGAGGTTGCATACTGGCCACACATGGGGCAGGACCTCGACCAATACTTGAAGGGGTGTCTTGTGTGTGCACAATTTCAGCCATCATCCCTTACGCACCGGGCGCCCTTACAAAAGAGGGGAATGACACTGCCATGGTCAGATTTACAAATCGACTTTGTAGGCCCTGTGATTCGCTCGGCTAGGGGGAATAAGTACATGTTGACTGTGACATGCTTGTTTACCAAGTGGGTGGAATGTCTCCCAGCCCTAAACTGCAAGGCAGAAACGGCAGCTGCCTTGATGATTAACCACATCTTTTCCCGTTTTGGTCTACCTCAAAGGATTGAGTCAGACAGAGGTAGCCACTTCACCAGTGAAGTAATGACAAAGATGTGGGAGATACTGGGGGTCAAGAGAAAGCTGCATATTGCTTATAGACCAGCTTCTTCTGGGGCAGTAGAGAGATATAACCGGACAATTGTGAGCATATTAAAGAAGTTTGTGGCAGATTCTGGGCCAAGTTGGGATATCCGATTACCTCTGGTCCTAATGGCTATCAGATCTACTCCTTCATCTGCAACCAAAATGTCACCATTTGAGTTGATGACTGGGCGCAAGATGGTGCTTCCTCAGCATTTGCTCTACAGGACCCAAGAGCAGACACTGATAAATGCCTCCACTACTCATGAGTATGTAGAGAATTTAAGGAAACACCTCCAACATGCTTTTGCTTACGTTCAGCGGAATCTAGAAAGATCAGCTGATAGCATGAAGACCCACTATGACCTGAAAACTTCCAGGAAGGAATATCAGGTGGGGGACCGGGTCTATCTATACAACTTCCAAAGGAACCAGGCCAAGCAGCGCAAATTTTTGCCTACATGGAAGGGACCATTCGAGATCATAGACAAAATCTCCCCTGTGGCCTACAAAATCCACATCCCCAAAGGTCCTTTGGCAGAGGGAGAAGACAAGTGGGTCCACATAAACTAGTTGAAATGTTGCCATCCCAGGCACACTCTGCAACAACTGGAGGAATCCTCTGGAATCCTAGCGGGTACTGTCTCAGACTAATTCAGTCCCAACCATAAAACATACCACATCTAGTCTCTAAAATATTGTGATTTGCATGAAACTGTCTCTTAGTTATACTGTTTTTTTTTCAAAATAAGAATGTAATGTTTCGTTATGATGAAATGCATATGCTGCCCCACTATCTCAACAGTGGTGGAAAAACGTCTATGAGTAGGTATTGCCGCTCTTCCTTTGTCGTCCTAGGAGAAAGAAAACCTGAAGACGGGCCAAGGAGGGCGATCCGGAGACCGGGAACGAAGATCCAATGGGCCCAGTGGACCGCCCAATATTCCCATCAGGACCGGCGAGGAGAACCGATCGATCAGTACCGGATGGAGAAGAAGATGCTGAACTGTGCCATCTACAGAGTAGGAAGAAGATTATGCGGACAGACCGGTGCGTGGGTCAAAACCCTTGGGCACGCGACTCCCCATCGACTCAAATTCAAAGTGCAGTCGCGTGGGGGGGCTTGTTGGGTGTCCTGACCCACGTTTAAGCTATCATGCCACAACATTTGGTGCTGTGGGCTTAGAAAATTTAAGATGGCGGAAAACCCACATATGCGCCGAAATCCAGGAAAGCTGCGCAGTTTGTGCGCCCACCAAAATGGTTGCCTCACTTGCCACCCACCAGTGCGAGAATGAAAGGCCGGGTTGCCATGAGGGAAATGGGTTGCCAAAGGAAAAACAGTAGCGCCGGTTAGCTTCAAAGCGCTTTAAAACCACCATTGGACTACCCGCACAGTAGTCTGAAACCATTGGGAATGGCAATGCTGATTGCCAAATGCAACTTAGAATTGTGGGGAATTCATTTGTTAAATCCCAAAAATGGGTGCAGTACCAGTACTCACCACTATCCAAAAGCCGGCGTTTTAAAACCACCCTGTGTTTCTCTGAAGGCAGGCTCAAAATGCCTATTTTCAAACATTACAATATGTGCAAAATATTCACTGAACACCAGCAGACATTTGGCAGAATGGAGTTGTGTGCCTACAAAATCTGGGAAATGAAGAGCCCAGAACAATGCTTATAACAAAACTGGCTGAGCTATGGAGTCAGCAGTTTAAGTTGCACTGGATTTAAAGACACTAAAATCGAAAATGTTTAGATTAAATGAGTGACCTATGTTTGGTGTCACATGCCTTTGTAACTGTTGAAATGTCATAGTTTTGCACTTAGAATCAGCATTCTAGCTGCATGTGTAAAATTGCAAGTTAATTTAAAAAGCAACAAAAAACATGACAGTTAGCTGAAAGTCTGGCTTAAGGAACTTGATTCTGCTTGACAGCTACCCCCATCAGGAGTGAAACTTGAGTCACAACTGTGTTCCCAGGCCCATCTGCCTTTTTGCTGGCCACACTAAGGATATGCCATCTATCTGATAATTGAATTACCTGTGCTCTACAGGAGCTCTGAACAAAGCCTGTCTTGACTCAGGCAAAGGTTTTATTACAGCGGTCGTAAAATGTAGCTTCCTCTTGGCAGAAGCTGGGAGGGGCACTGCCTGTGAGAGCAAGCTGGCTTGGCAGAACTGGAAAAACCAGAAATTCAACCTTGTGCTGAGGGTAAACCACACCCCTTTGGAGCCAGAACATAACTCTAAAAAGATGAATAACTCATAGAGCGGACATGTGAAAATTTTATAAATGATACCATAATTCTTGTGATTTTTCGGCCCACAGTTTAAGAGGTTTTTAGAACCGGTGGTATGTTCAGGGGGGTGTTAGCGGAAAAGTGGATATTACTCTAAATGTATGCATGTTAAAAATCTGAAACTTCATCAGTTAATGTCCATACTCCATGCGCACATGTATGTAAAGTTGGGTCAATGTCAGAAATTGAAAAATCAGTTAAAAAGTGAAATATGTGCCATTTCTCAATGCAAGCTCTTAGAAACAGCAGATTTGGGACAGAGTATACCTCATGTGATCTGTGACATGGGTATGTAATTTCAAACAACTGTGTAACTGTGAAATATGTGTTTTGATCATATATAGATTTGGGTGCACAGATGACAGGAGTTTTTTCAAGAGATCATAAATGAATGACATCACTCTGACACAACTTAGCTCCCCCAATCAAATGAAAAATGGAAGTTTGACCAATTAGAAGCTGAGAGAGAGGTAGGGTCAGTGATGCTAGAACACACCCACATTCTAAACACATAAAAGCAGACAGACAGGACAGATAGGGACCTTCAATTCCATCTGCCGCTGGAAGCTCTGCCGGAAAAATCCATACTTACCTCCATCAAATTTCAAAGAGCCAACACTTAGACTCCAAGATAAACAGAGACTTCAGAACCTTAACCAGAAAGGCCACTGCCAGCAAGAGTATTTGTCAGCAGGCCTAAAAATCTTTTTGCAACTGAACTCTTCAGACAGCCGGCTGAGCCGTCTGAATTTTGCCAAGAACTTTTGCAAGAACCCGGTGACAGAAATATCCAAAGAGAAGGCAGGACCCGACCCAGAGAACCGGTGCCTAGCAGAGACCAGGCCATTGTATCCAGAGTGCTGACCCCGATGCTGTGAGCAGTTCCAGAGGCCAGGCGCTGTGAGCGGAACCCGGGAAGACCTGACCAGATCGTGACAAAGCCGCCTTCCTGTTTAAAATCTCTTGTGAGTACCGCCAAACTGTACCAAACCAAAGCTCTTAGTTTAAATTCATCTAATTCAATCTATTTAACCTAAGTAGAACTGCCTGATAGCTCCAAATCTGTCACCTGTCATTTCTAGTAAAATCTGTCACTTGTCATTTTGAGCTTTTAAAATTTCAAATATGAAAAACGACCTTCACAAAATCGCTCATATCTCCGCGACCGTTTATCTTAGAGACTTGCAATAACTTTCATCTGAAAGCTTAGAATCGTGGCTTTCCTACGAACCCAGAACCGCATTCCTACCCCCTTAGTTTTACCGCAATCGCGGAACACGCATCCGCGAATTTTACCGCGATTTGCAAATTTCTCCTCGTGTAAAACCAGCTGCTGCTTGCCTTCCCTTTGCCAGAAATTCGTTTAACCTGCTAATCATTCCTGAATCATTGCAAGAGTGAGCCTGAGCTAATATTAACTAGATACCATTCACCCTGAACCTCTGAAAGGGAATTAAAAGCATTTTAGCATATTTTTTTAATTCATTGCCAGCACATATCAAAGCAATTTGGGCCTGTGTTTTCAAACTTCTGTAGTCTAAGCTTGCTGGGGTGAACTGAATCACATTTGATTGCATTTCTGAGAACTGTGTGTTTTCCTTCCATTTCCTTGCCTTGCATCAAGGGGGGGAGGGGATTGCCAGAGAAAAGTGATTACATTGTTTTGTTGAAATCATATTGAGTATTTTCTATACTGCATTTCATTCATTCAACCTTGCATTTCCTTGAACCCTATAAAGCATTCTCTACCACATTATACTTCTGTACCTATTTACCACTGTGCTACCTTATCCATTTCATGTCAACTCCTTATTGATTATAGAGAAGCGTGTTAGTGCCAGATTCTCCGTTGTTAATCTTTATCATATCAGATTAAGTGTGATATTCAATTATTAATTTATTATAAAGCGTGATATAATATATATTGTTTAAATTATCAAATAAACGTTTTAATTTGCAAAACAGAACTACTTCTTGGCTCAGTGGGGTCAGGGGGATTCCAAGAGAGGGGTGTTATATAGGGGTAGTCATCCAGAACGCATGAACTGGACATAAAGATATATCAATAAGGGTTTTCATTCAGTATTATAGACTAGGCGTTGACTTAGCTGTAGTGTTGAATTGAATCCTCTTACACCACATAGTACGTCAGTGCCCTTTTTGGTTCTAACCTCTCCTACACTTTTGATGGATAAGATGGTGGGGAAACAGACGTAACTCGATATTCGGATTAACATGGAATTCCAACACAACATCCAGCAAAAAAGATGGTGTAAACCTGAGTGTACGTCCACACTCAAGAGAGGGTCCTGTAGCAACAGGGGATTAAACCGAGAATAAAATTTAAGACAGACAAATTGAAATCCCCTTAAATGGTAGGCCTTTTCCTTCTTCTAAACCATAACCATGGACTCAATCCAAAAACTCAAATTAGTATCAAAAGTAGTATTTTTTTTTTTTTTTTTTTTTTTTTTTTATTTACTTGTATATAATCAAAAAATAGATTTTTACAAGGGCTGAATCCTAACGGAGCGAATCCCGTTGAGAGTGTAAAGAGTTTTGACGGTAGTATGAGTCAGAGTTTCAAGTTTCTGTTGACGACTGATCAGCGGCAATGGTGGATCTTGTCTTTTCGATTGCCAGGTCCAGAAGTTTGGCGGCTGCTGTGTGCCATCGGGTCTTTTCGCCATTTATGATTCGGTTCCACCAGTAGTATTTTATTGAAATCTTATCTTATAAAAAAACACATCTCCTAAATTTAAAAAGTTTTCCTTTTTCTATTTTACAATGCCACATGAATACAATATTGGGAAACGATCCCACAATGACACATTTGCCTTCACCACAACCAGTCACACAATGGGAACCACAACTTAATACTCCAAAACCACAAACAATTCAAAACATCAAAGGGAATAAAGGGGACATGTGTCCATTTCTTTTTTCACATCCCTTTGACCCCAACATGTTTCTGTTCCCTTTAATTGAGAACATTCTTCTTCTTCAGTTCCTCTGAGGCTTTGTCAGACAGATTTGCAATACGTCCCCACACATTTATGGACCACAAACCCACATGACGTAGGGATGTTGAAAGAAGTGACACCTGTAAAAATAACACTAAGACCAGAAGCATTACTCCCACTGGTAAAACAGTACCCACTCTCCAGGAAGGCAGAGGAGGGAATTCAGGAAACATTGCAGGCCCTTTTGCACCAAGGGATCATAGTGCCCTCCACCTCAACATGAAATACGGCTAAATAGCCCATTAGAAAGGAAAACTGGGGGCAGTTGGAGGATGATCCAAGATTTGAGGCCCCTTAATCACGCAGTACAGAAAGAGTTCCCACTTGTTCCAAACCCGGCATCCACCTTGTGTAGCATCCGCCATTTCACTGTGGTAGATTTGAAGAATGCATTTTTCTCAGTTCCTCTCCATCCAGAGTCACAGTACCACAGCCTTTACCCTGGGCGGGAAACTCTATGAACACGGTATTTTGCCCCAGGGGTACTGCAATAGCCCCAGTATCTTTAACAGGATATTACATGAAGACCTAGGGAACATCCAAGTACCCAGGACGATAATTCAATACATTGATGACCTACTGGTCTGCAACAACAGCGAGCAAAGCTGTCGAAGGAACTCCATTGCATTACTACAATTGCTAGCAAGAAAAGGGTATAACGTGGATAAAGCAAAACTCCAACGGAAGTGCTTTACCTAGGGCAGCTTATTTCGGGAAAAGAATAATTCCTGACAGGGCAGTAACAGTCAATGCCACCCCAAATCCCTCACAGTGAAGGACATGCAAAAGTTCCTAGGGTTATGCAACTATGACAGGGCATGGATCTTAGACTGCGCAGCATACACCAGGCCACTCTTACAAGGCTATAAGGGGGCCCAGAAGGAGAGCCACACAATTGCGTGGACAGCAGAGATGGTAAGTAGTTTCAGTGGCTTAAAAGAAGTAATTTCAGCAGCACCTATCCTTGCCACCCCATATTACACACAGGAATTTTGCATTTTATTCCACTCCAGTGGCATACTCATGACAGCGGTACTCACACAGAAGAGCACAATGGGTCATAAACCACTAGCATATTACAGAGGCACACTCGATTCTGTCATGCAGGGACAGTTTGTTTGCAAACAAGCCCTTGTTGCTGGAGCGTTTGCTATTGAAAAGAGCTCCACAATTGTCATGGGATGTTCAGTAATATTGTACGTGGAGCACTCACTTTTTGCAATACTAGACCGCTCCAAGTCGACACTAAGAACACAAAGAGCATCAACATATGAGATCATACTGCCTAGCCCCCACATTCATGTTGTGAGGTGTAAGACAGTAAACCCTGTCACGTTCCTCACCCGGCCATGCACGGCTGATAACTTACAGCAGCATGATTGTGTATCATATGAAGGGGAAGGCAATGATATCCCTGAAGCCAAAGATAGCCCCTTAGAAGAGGGGGAAGTGCTCTTCGTTGACAGATCAGCATCAATAGATAAGGAAACAGATGAAAGACCTGTTAGGGCAGCAGTGGTATGCCTAGAAGAGGGATAATATAAAACATTGGTAATGAAACGACTACCCACACACCATTCAGCACAGGCAGCAACTGGTAGCGCTCATAGAAGCACTACAGTGCTCTAAAGTGTGCTATGCAACTATCTATTCAGATTCTGTCTATGTCACCACAACAGTGCATGCAGGTCTGTCGCGCTGGAGAAGGAGGGGGTTAAGAAGAGCAGATGGCTCACCAGTCCAGTATGCTGCCCTGCTCAACACATTGATTTCCATCCTCGCAGAGCCCTCTGTGGTGGCGGTCGTCAAATGCGCAGCACATACACACAATACAGACAAAATCTCACTGGGAAACGCATCAGCCAACGCAGCAGCAAAAGCTGCAGCATATCTCCCAGTACCAACATCTACTGAGTACGTTGTGACACAGTAAACACCAGGCCAGACACAGATGCATACACAGCTCTCCCTATCACGCAGATCATTGAGCTACAGCGTAGGGCACCCCCAGAAGAACAGGACATATGGCTCAAATGTGGGTGTGTGCAGTCACCCACAGAACTCTTATGGAGATAAGCAAAGGACAGGGAAAGTAGTAATGCCTGTGAAATTATTTCACACAGCCTCCGAGCAATTGCAATACCTGTCCCATAGCTCTAAACAACACATTGCAGCAGACATTCAGGATGATTGGTTTGCCCCAAACCTACAGGAGCCCCTTGCAACGATGTTGGTGCAATGTACAACATGTCAAGTATTTAGTACAGGCAAGACACTGAGAACATTGAGAGGAACCTTGCCAAGCCCTGTGGGCCCATTCCTTATGCAGACATGGGAGAACGATGCAATGGGGCAAGATATCTAATTGTAGTGGTGTGTCCATTTTCCCGATGGGTTGAGGCTGGCACATGTGCCCACCCAGATGACAAGTGTGCCACAAAGTTCCTCATCAGAGAGGTATTCCCACGTTGGGGAGTGTGTGTGACGTTTTAAGATTAGATAATGGCACCAACTTTTTCAATGAGTTGTTCAAAGAAATAACAGCCTTGTTAGGAATAAAACATTGTTAGGGTAATTCATAGAATTTCGCAGAAAAGTGTCGCAAGCGGCTGGCGCAGAGTGTCCGCGTGCGATTGCCTGCGCCAGGCACGTGCGCTAAAACCGATTTCCGCGCACAGCGTATTCATGGATTTCAGGCTCCCAAACCAGCCGTGGCGCAGAGTATCGCAGCGACCCTGCAGCAGCGCCAGTAACGCCCCCAAGAACGCCCTCGCGCAAGGAAAAGCCATCAAAATCGCTAAATCATCGCAAAGGGCTGCGCTAACCCTGGACCAGTCTACAGGGCTGCCAAACAAGGAATGCAAAGCGGGTAACGTGCATATCAGGGGTACGCGTGAAGTCATACACGCGATTAGCCAGGGTACGTGTATTACAGGGGTGTGCGGGAAGTTCTACACGCGATTCTGCTGGGTACGTGTATTACAGGGGTGCGCGGTAATTCTCACATGCGATTTGGCCAGGTACGTGTATTACAGGGGTGCGCGGGAATTATCACACGCGATTTGCCCTGGTACGTGTATTACAGGGGTGCGTGGGAAGTTCTACACGCGATTGGCCAGGGTACATGTATTACAGGGGTGCGCGGGAATTCTCACATGCGATTTGGACAGGTACGTGTATTACAGGGGTGTGCGGGAAGTTGTACACGCGATTTGGCTGGGTACGTGTATTACAGGGGTGCGCGGGAATAATCACACGCGATTTGGCCTGGTACGTGTATTACAGGGGTGCGTGGGAAGTTCTACACGCGATTGGCCAGGGTACGTGAATTACAGGGGTGCGTGGGAATTATCACACGCGATTTGGCTTGCTACGTGTATTACAGGGGTGCGTGGGAAGTTCTACACGCGATTGGCCAGGGTACGTGTATTACAGGGGTGTGCGGGAAGTTCTACACGCGATTCGGCTGGGTACGTGTATTACAGGGGTGCGCGGGAATTCTCACATGCGATTTGGCCAGGTACGTGTATTACAGGGGTGCGCGGGAATTATCACACGCGATTTGGCCAGGTATGTGTATTACAGGGGTGTGCGGGAATTATCACACGCAATTAGGCTGGGTGGGTCCTCACAGGTGTTCCCTGTACACCCTCCACGGCCCCTGCAGGCAGCCCACAAAACAGGGGACTACCCTGCACACCTGCTCATGTCCCCCTGCACCCCCACCCCCCAGCAGTGCAGGGGCACCCTCCACCAGGCCCCCACCCATGTCCCCTATCACCCCCACCCCCCAGCCACCAGGGGCACCCTCCACCAGGCCCCCACCCATGTCTCCCAACACCCCCACCCCCCAGCAGTGCAGGGGCACCCTCCACCAGGCCCCCACCCATGTCCCCTATCACCCCCACCCCCCAGCAGTGCAGGGGCACCCTCCACCAGGCCCCCACCCATGTCCCCTATCACCCCCACCCCCCCGCCACCAGGGGCACCCACCACCAGGCCCCCACCCATGTCCCCTATCACCCCCACCCCCCAGCCACCAGGGGCACCCTCCACCAGGCCCCCACTCATGTCCCCTATCACCCCCACCCCCCCGCCACCAGGGGCACCCTCCACCAGGCCCCCACCCATGTCTCCCAACACCCCCACCCCCCAGCAGTGCAGGGGCACCCTCCACCAGGCCCCCACCCATGTCCCCTATCACCCCCACCCCCCAGCAGTGCAGGGGCACCCTCCACCAGGCCCCCACCCATGTCCCCTATCACCCCCACCCCCCGCCACCAGGGGCACCCTCCACCAGGCCCCAACCCATGTCCCCTATCACCCCCACCCCCCCGCCACCAGGGGCACCCTCCACCAGGCCCCCACCCATGTCTCCCAACACCCCCACCCCCCAGCAGTGCAGGGGCACCCTCCACCAGGCCCCCACCCATGTCCCCTATCACCCCCACCCCCCAGCCACCAGGGGCACCCTCCACCAGGCCCCCACCCATGTCTCCCAACACCCCCACCCCCCAGCAGTGCAGGGGCACCCTCCACCAGGCCCCCACTCATGTCTCCCACCACCCCCACCCCCCAGCCACCAGGGGCACCCTCCACCAGGCCCCCACCCATGTCCCCTATCACCCCCACCCCCCAGCAGTGCAGGGGCACCCTCCACCAGGCCCCCACCCATGTCCCCTATCACCCCCACCCCCCAGCCACCAGGGGCACCCTCCACCAGGCCCCCACCCATGTCTCCCAACACCCCCACCCCCCAGCAGTGCAGGGGCACCCTCCACCAGGCCCCAACTCATGTCTCCCACCACCCCCACCCCCCAGGGGCACCCTCCACCAGGCCCCCACCCATGTCTCCCAACACCCCCACCCCCCAGCCACCAGGGGCACCCTCCACCAGGCCCCCACTCATGTCCCCTATCACCCCCACCCCCCCGCCACCAGGGGCACCCTCCACCAGGCCCCCACCCATGTCTCCCAACACCCCCACCCCCCAGCAGTGCAGGGGCACCCTCCACCAGGCCCCCACCCATGTCTCCCAACACCCCCACCCCCCAGCAGTGCAGGGGCAGCAGGCAGGCAGTCAGGCAGCAGCAGGTGGGAGCGTGCTCGGGGCTCTGGGGGGCAGTAGTTCGGCCTTCCGGGCAGGAGCGTGGTATTCCGTGTGCGTAGGCGTGGCCAGCTTGGTACGGAGTGATTTTGCACGTGAAAATCCTGCACGTCAGCGTGAAAACCGAGGAAAGGCCCTCAGCGCGTAAGCGCGTCTGTGACGTGACCCGCACGGGTGTTTCCCACACAGCACGTGATGACAGAGCACACGTGGAAAGACTGCACATCAGAGTGTAATTGCGTGTGATTGGTGGAAATGGCCCTACACGCAGAAGTGACAAAGCGTGTAATTGGTGGAAATGTCCCTACACGCAGAAGTGACAAAGCGTGTAATTGGTGGAAATGGCCCTAGCGCGTACACGCCGCGTAAGTGACGCTGGACGTGTGGCACTGTATAAAAGGTATGTGTAGAACACGTTTTCCTTGTACGTGCTTTTCGTGGAGAGCGAGTGGGTGAATTCTGTACTTCTTGTCGTTTCACACGCGATTTACTTCACGGCGTTTCAAGTTCGTATTCCCTGTTACCTCTGACAGCTTTTTCTCTTTTTTCGCTTTTACTGGTTTACCTGGGCCTGTTCCCTCAAACAGTGTTCCCTTCTACTGTTGTCCTGTCTCCTCAGACAGCGTACAAATCTTCTTTTGGCGGGGGTGTTGCCAACCAAACGTGCTCCTTTTACACGCTCGTTTACCAGGCAGACGGTGAGTCACGCACGTATCTAACATCTGTGCTTGCCCTGTGTGTAGCCTACCCCTTCAGAGGTCATTCTAGGCTGCGTGTGACACGCATACGTTCATTCTTGTGTTACTGGGTGCCACAGCATAGTGCAGGTTTTTCTTTCTGCACACGTGGTCTAGGAGGGGTTGCGTGCACGTCATCTCCCTTTTTTGGGGCTCCTGTGCGTAGCGTGACCCGTCATCTTTCCCCAGGGGTTACAATCAGCCTTGCAAGAGCACTAGGGTACAATTACCATCTGGTACCCAACCCCTTTGACCCCCAATTGCCCAGGACAATAGTTTACAGGCACTCCCATACGCACATTTACATCAGTGCCATGGCTGGGAGGCGAGGATTCTGTAAGGGTGGCAAAGGTGGAAGAGCCACAAGTGGTGGCCGTGGTGGATCCGGTAGGGGACGTGGTCATTACTTGCAGGGTGAGCCTGTCCCCCCATGTGTGGAGGACCAGTCAAGGGCACCCATAATCCCCCCCCCCTCCCGTTGAGGCTGATGTGGCTGACACCATCCATGCTCAGCCCTTGTTGGACCAGCCCATTGTGGCACCAGATCTGGCTGACTCCATGGCTGACTTCCAGGTCAGCAGGCCTATGCCACGTGCATCTGGGCCAGCAAGGTTATCTGCTGCACCAAGGAGGCAGGGCGGAGAGGCTGCAGGGGCAGCTGCGGCTCCATCCACCCCAGCCCTCACACACCCAGCCAGGACAGTGTCGGTCCTAGTCCATGCTGCTGACATTCCCCCTGACACCATCACACTAGAGCCAATGCCTGCACCAACTCCCATGCTGAGTGTGCAATCCCACACTCCTGATACAGAGTCCACCAGGGCTCCTGCCCCTAGTGTCCAGAGCGGCGCAGGACACTCAGGATCACCACCACCTTCCAAGCGGAAGAGGAAGAGTGCTCGTCCGGCACAGGCTGATGCCCCAGACACGGCTACACAGTCCGGCCCATCCAGGAAGCCCAGCTTCACGGATGACGAACTGAATGCACTTGTCGAGTATGTGTCCGGACATGACAACGAGATGGTCATTGTTGCAGGATCCAAGACCACACCTGCACAACGCCAGGCACACTGGCAGACCGTTGCGGACATCGTAAGTGCCCTTGGAATCGTGAGGCGCACAGCCAATGATTGCTATAAGCGCTGGAATGACCTAAAGCGCAGGGCAAAGAGTAAGCTGGCCTCAAGTCATGCCGCAACTCTAGTGACTGGAGGTGGGTCTCCAGTAGTAGACATGGAACTCACTCCACATGAGTCAGTCGCTGGGACCTACGTCACGGAGGAACAGATCCAAGGCGTGGGAGATCTAGCTGATTACGAGGCATTGTCCGGTGAGTGCACATGCATGTGTGTGTCATCCATGTGCATGGTGTGTGTGTGAGGGCTTCTGTTTGTGTGCCAGGTGAGAGTGTGTGCGCCTGAGTCGTATGGGTCAGCCATGTGCTTCATGCAATACTTCCTGCGCAGCTGCATTTGGCCATAGCAGTATCCCTTCTGCCAACAGTACACATCTAGCCCAACTGCACGCCAGTTGCCCTTGAAGTGTCACCTTGCCACAACATAGTTGCTTATTTTTCACTGTTCATTCAGTCAGTTTGTTTGCATTCCACCACTTTCACTAGGCATGTCGCTGTCCACTAGTCACATGTCTGACATGGCTATGGTAAAGTGGAGTGACTTTGTTACCTGGATATCATTTGTACACACATGTCCCTGTGCAATTGGACCATTTCAGACTGGCAGCTCCAGGTGAAAAATCTGACCTGTTAGAATTAGAAAAGCGATTACATGCGGGAACTGGACTGAATGAATAGGTGCTGCCCTCCTCTCCATCTTCACTCAATAGCAATGGTACATGCCATCTGTGTGATGGCATGTGTGTATCACCTGGCAATCACAGGCCAATGTGTGATGCCACTGCCAGGCAGCATGCAGAAAATGTGTTCATCTTCCATCTTGGTGTCATCAGTGTGTGCCATTTGCCTGCACTTCATACGCAGTGAGGGTGCATGCATGGGAGGGTTTCAGTCATGTGGGACATGTGTCAATCAAGTACTGGTTCTCTTGCTTCTCAGCCCTCATTGTGTGCCATGGTGCTAATGCCTGTTTCCATTTCTTTGTTTTCATGTCTTTGCAGGGGAAGACGCACCTGATACTGCTGGGGTTGTGGAGATGGTGCAGACCCAGGAGGGGTCCGAGGGCCGACCAACCACCAATGAGGGACGTGGTGTGGTGGTGGGGGAGAACCCACAAGTGCTGCAGGTCGTGCTCTCAAGGGGTGTCTCTGGCTGCACCTCCCCCGAGCTGTACTCAGGTGTTGATTCGGATGAGACCTACGTGCCGTCGCAGGTGAGTGTTCCAGGGAGGGATTCTGTTCTGTCTCACCCACCTGCACCAGGGTCAGAACCCTCCATGGGGATGTCAGTGTTGGCAGCTACGCCTTCGGTGGTTACGGATGCAGGGTCACACTCCGCGACATCTGATCCTGTTCCTGGGCCAGCAGATCAGAGGGGGAATGCTGTCCTGCAGCCTCAGGCAGTGCCGGCACAGCAAGGCGCAGTTCGCCTTGCCCCAGACAGGTGTGGTGCCCGCCGACGTGGTGGCCGTACGCCACCCGGCAATACCGCATGGGAGCAATCCATTTACGGTATGGCAACCCAACAGGCTGCATCATCCGAGATGATGGCTCAGGCCATGGATAGGGTGGCCACTTCCATTGTCCCCCCAGAAAGGCTGATGGAGCGACTAGAGCAGGCAACCGACTCCATCTGCCAGTCACACAGGGAGGACATGTTGGGGTCCAACAGGGACAGGCGGGCGGCACTGGCGACTCTGCAGGAGGCCATCTCCATTGAGTCCCAGGGCCACAGGGAAGCCCTGAGGCAGGAGCTCCTTCACCTCAGGACGACTCTTGTTGAGCTTGAGGCTTCAACACACCAAAGGACAGAACAGCAGCTGGAGCGTCTCACCCGTACGCTCTCAGCTGAGATGCAGGCAACGAGGGCGGAGGTCCGGGCATCCCGTGAGTTGTTGCATGGGGACCTCCGCACACTCATCCTCCAGAACCAGACCTACCACACCCGCATGCTTGCAGCCATGGAGGAGCAGACTAGGGCCTTGCGTGGGCTGCCTCCCATAGTGCAACCACCTCCGGATGCAGCTGCACAGGGTGATAATAGCGACAGCAGTGATACTCCCACAATAGGGTATCCGTGTGGGCCATGAGCCCATGGAGGTGTTTTATCTTCCCAGGATCCACGCAGGTGGGTTCTGGTGTGCATCCTGTCCTCGGACCTCCTGGGTGGCCTCCCCAACCCCCCCGGGCCCATCAATGGCCATTTTTGATTGTTTCTTATTTTTATTTTTATTTCTTTTATTCCCAATTTTTTTGGGACGATTTGTTGGCTTCCGTGGTTACTGTGGGCATACGCTGCATTGTGGCTGGGCACATGCAGGCTTGTAATGTATTTGGTTCAGATGCTTGGGTTTGAGTCACACACACCCCTCCTGCTTCCCATTTCCATGGGCTTGCAAAGGGTGTGCCCAAGTGACAGTGAATTACACAGTGACGTTGGACTCCCATGAGCTGTGTGGGCAGTCTGTAGTCAATACTGTGTATACTGTGTATACATTCCTATTGCTGTTGTGTTGTACACTGCATGTTGCATTGATGTGTAACTCTTCTTCTGTGTCTACCTCCCAATTTGCAGGTCCCTTCCTCATGTCTACACAAGGACCTCTAGTCTGGAGATGGGGTCCATGTTGGCAGCAGTGCACCTACAACTCTACATGGCGCCAACACTGCACAGTTGGTAGTGGTGGGAGTGCAGGCATTTCCAAGTGGTGAGACTACTAATATGTAACATTTGTGATGTCATGTTAATGGTACTACGTGCTCAAGTATGTTGTTGGTCCGGCATTGCTGTGAGCATTTCAGGTGTTGCAGGTTTCTAATAGGGACACTGCACATAGTGAGACTAGTGTCATGTTGTGGGGATTACTTTGTTTACCTGCAATTAGCATGACATGGCACGGTGTGTCGTGTGGCGGTGCTGGGGTTGGGTTGGCTGACATGGCACTGTCCTCTTGTTGCATTTTGCAAGTGGGTATTCATTTTAGCTGCTTGAATGTGTAACTTCACAAAACTGCATTGGTGGTGTCTGTGTGGGTAGGGATGCACACATTGTGACACTTCCAGGTGAACAATCTCAGGCTGATATGGTATTCACGGTTCATTCTCCAGACATTCAGGATCAGTGTCAGGTTGAGTCATCATTGATTGTCAGATGGAATGTGCCAGGGCAGTGTGCACTCCACAGGGGTGTGATTTCTATGTGAAGTAATTAGCCACTAGCTGTGTACGGGCTGCCTCCCCCCGTGCCCTTTCCCCTCCCATGCGCAGCGGCTGTGCATGTGGTTGGGGATGTGGGGCCACCACCATGTCCACGGCCAGGCCCCGGCGTGTTGCAACGTTGTGCAGGACACATGCTGCCACTATGATCCTGCACACTACTGGGGGAGCGTATAACAGCTGCCCGCCAGAACGGTCAAGGGAGCGAAAGCGTGACTTTAGCACTCCGAATGTGCGCTCCACTATGCCCCGGGTCGTAATGTGGGCTGTGTTATTTCTTACCTCGGGTGGCGTGGTGGGGTTCCGAATTGGCGTCATCATGTGGGGGCTGAGAGGGTAGGCACTGTCCCCTGTGGAGGTGGTGATTGGTATCATTGGTGGGGTTGTGACCTTGCTCAGTATCCAACATGCATGCATGTGCAGTGGCATACATACTCACCAAGCAGCCATGTATCGCCATGCCGCCCAGCTTCTAGGTCCCGGCTTAGGGTGGACATTCGGTAAATGAAGCTGTCGTGGGTGGAGCCGGGATAGTTGGCATATACTGAGGTGATGATTCCCTTGGCATTACATGCTACCTGCACGTTGATGGAATGCCAGTGCTTGCGGTTCCTATAGATGTGCTCAGATGCCCTGGGGGGACGTAGAGCCACATGGGTGCAGTCGATGGCACCTAGCACTTTGGGGAATCGTGCCACACCGTAAAAATCCAGGGCGGCAGCATGCCTTTCTGCAGGTGTTCTGGGCAGGTATATGTGCCTGCGGACTGATGGGCGTGCAGTCATGATGTTCAAGACCTGGTGTAGGCAGCGTGACTGGGTGGCCTGTGACACCCCACCCACTATGACACTTGTCCGCTGAAATGATCCAGTGGCTAAGAAGTGCAGTACATTGAGGACCTTCTCCAGGGGGCTGAGTGCTTGGGAGCACAGGGTGGGTGATGTGAGGTCATCCTCCCACTCACTCACCAGGTCCAGTATAATGTGTGGTGGAAACCTGTACCTCCCATACACCTAGTCATCAGGCATCCCGAAAAGGCTGGTTCTGGGTGTGAATATTCTGGCCCTGACTATCCTCCTCCTCCTCCTCCTTTGGTAGCCCACTGCCACTACTGCTAGGAACGGTATGTTCATCCTGGCGTCTGAGCTTGTTATTGTTAAAGTGCGCAAATTTATGCTTTGCGCGTGTTCTAGGCGAGCGTGTGACCCGCGCACCCCTGGAATCCAGTTCCCAGTCCAATAGCATGTGGAAATTCACACGCACCACGGGATACAGGTTCGCTGACGTACTTGCGTGTGTAAGTGCCCGCGCACCCATGAAATACACGTACATAGGCCAATCGCGTGTACGCGCACTTTTGTCCAATTACACGCGATGACACTCTGACGTGCAGTATTTCCACGTGTGCCCCGTCATCACGTGCTGAGTGGGGAACACCCGTGCGGGTCACGTCACAGACGCGCTTACGCGCTGAGGGACTCTGGTCCAATAGAATCGCGTATGCGTGCTGACGCGCTTACGCGCTAAGGGCCTTTCCTCGGATTTCACGCTGACGTGCAGGATTTTCACGTGCCAAATCACTCCGTATCAAGCTGGCCACGCGAAAACACACGGAAGACCACGCTCCTGCCCAGAAGGCCGAGTTACTGCCCCCCAGTGCCCCGAGCAGCCTCCCACGTGCCATCTGCTGCTGCCTGCCTGCCTGCCTGCTGCCACCGTGCCCTGCCATTTGGTGCCTGCACATCAGCCATCTGCAGGGGTCCAGTTGCTGTGTCCACCCCTGCTGGAACTGAAGACTCCCGACTGGGATTACATCGCTCCACAGCCCAGCCCCAGGACCCAGTTGCCCACCCACACCTGCCTCTGGGGTTGCCATGTCGGGCACTTCCACACTGGCACCAGTGGCAACCCCAGGCCAGAGGGGCAGAGGGGCACCAGCTTCACTGACACCGAAGTTGGTGTCCTGGTGGAGCATGTCCTGGGGCAGTATGATGCCCTCTTTGGATCGTCCCGCGCCAGCAAGGAAGGACGGCAGAGGATCTGGGCCGACTGTGTGGTTGCCATCAACGCGGAGGGGGTGGCAACCCGCGACGTCCTGAAGATCAAGAAGCGCTGGGAGGACTTGAGGTCCAGGACCCTTGTGAAGGCCCGGCGCCTCGTGGAGGGGGGCCGGGGCCGCATGAGTTCCATCCAGATGAGGGTCCTGGAACGCGTACGCCCAGCGCTCCACGCCCAGATCCTTGAGAGGGAGGCCCGTCTGGAGTTGAGCGGTAAGTGTCCAAGCATTACTGTGTGAGACAGGGCATGTTGCGGTGTGCTGGTTCTATGATACTTGCCTGTATGTGTGCCATAGGCCATGTATGCATGTATGTGTGCAGGGACATCATGGTAATGCATGTGCGACCAGTGATGTGTGACCCACATGGTTGTTGCATGTGTTCAAATGCCGCATGGGGAGCCCTATGCAGATTTTGAACATGAGAGCATGCCAGTCTCTGTACCTGGACATGGGTGGGGGTGAGGGATGGGTGCTGATGCCAGGTACATATATGGTAGCCATGTCTGTGTGCCTGACCTGCGTGTCTGTGACTTGTGCATGCCATGGATGCATGACACATGTGTGTGACAATGCACAGATTCAGTGAAGCAGCCAAATTACCCTTGTATCCGCTGTGTTTGGTGTGTTTGGGGCCAGATGGATGTGACTGAGGTGAAGTGTGTGCATGTGATAGGCATGAGCCATGATGCATGTGAGTTACATATCATTGAATGTTTCAAGAGTCCATTGGACATGCATGGAAATGTCCATGGCATGCACCATGCCTGTTACTGTGTGTGTTTTGCCTGGACTGACCCATGTGTTGTGGAGGGACATGATGGAAGTGTACTTTGACAGTGGTGCTCATCTGCTATTGCTTCCTGTCTAGGGGACCATTGTACAGTGCCCTGATGCTTGTGTTCTTTGTCTCCCTCTACGCAGCGGCTAGTGAAGAAGAGGGCGGAGACGGCGCTGTGGAGCAAGGCGGCGGGGATGCCCCCACGGCTGCAGCGGAAGGGGTGGGTGAACACCCACAGGGGCCTGCTACGGTGGGAGACGGTGAGGAGCCATCCAGGTTGGTGGTTTGCACAGAGGAGGAGGAGGCCGCCACTGGGGCACACATGGGGCCTGGTGGGGGCATCCCTGCTGGTGCAAGTGGTGCAGTCCAGGGCCAGGGGCAGGAGGCAGCACAGGTCACCATGGAGGGGCCTGTGCATGTCGCTGTCCCTGACCCTGTGAGTGCACCACCATGCACCAGCAGGGATGCCCCATCCCAGGCCCGTCCGCAGGTAGAGGGGATGTCCATGTCACCTGACTCCCCTCCACCTGCGGACGTGGGAACCCCTGGCCGTGTGGAGAAGGTCCTGATTGGGGTCGCGATGCGCACGGCTGTGATTCGTGATGCCGTGCGTGCTTCCCGGGAGGACGACGCACGTCATCACGAAGTGCACCGTGCCGACGTGGCCCAATTGGGATCGGCCATGTTCGGGGGTTTTCTGCATGTGTTGTCCAATCTGGCGGCCCTCTCCTCCTCTGTGCAGGCTATACACCAGTCGTTCTCCTTGCCGTCTTCCGGCCCAGATGCCACCAGGGCCCCCTGTGGACCTGCCCCGACCAATGCAGCCAGCTCGGTGGGGATCCCATCCCTGCCACAGTTGGGAGTCGGAGGTCCAGCAGGGGTGGACAACACAGCAACTGGACCCCAGCAGGTGGAAGATGTGACAGCATCATCAGGCAGGGCACGTGCACGACGGCGTCGGTGGTTTCCATCAGCCTGGATGCCGTCGTGCTGGCAGAGGCAGTGGCGTCGGAGGCAGCAGCAGGCTCGACGTGGGAGGCATCATGGCTCGGGCCTTCAAGATCAGAGGGGCAGGCATCGGCCGGAGGGCAGGGCAACCCTGGGATGGTGGTGTCTTCCGTGTGGGAGCAGTTGGTCCAGCGGATAGGTGCGGAGCGGCAGCGGGCGGAAGAGGAGCGGCTCACCATGGTCAGGGCGGAGTTCTCCATGCGTCGGGCGTTGAGGCGGGCTGAGTGCCTCGAGGAAGCTCGCAGGGAGTTTGAGCTGGACATGGGGTTATCCCTGCGAGACCTCGGGGCCAGGACAGAGTCCCGCCTCCAGGACATCGACATGGAGTTCGATGATGCCCTGGCCAGCAACATCACCGAGTGAGCCGCAGGACTTGCCCGCTGCCTTTGTATATAGTTATTTAGTTAGTTAGTGTTAGGTTTCCTTTATTAATTTTTTTTTTTTTGGACCGCTCGGACAATGGCCACTTTTTTGTATATATTATTTTCATTAGGTAGTAGTAGGTTTCATTTATGGTGTTGGGCTCATGGACCCTGGAATTTTCGTGTATATAGTTTGCTTTTTGAAGAAACAGTTTTTTTATTAATTATTGTGTTCACCATGAGGAAATGTTTTTTCATTATTTTACTTCCACATGATTTTGCTTTGGACAACATTTGTTTTTGGATTACTTTTTTTTTTTTATTTTTACATTTGTTCTCGGACATGGACCATTTATTTTGTTATCCCCATTGTTGTATGTTTGATTTTTTTACTTATTTTTCCTCTTTAATACATGTTCTTTTTAACTTTCACTTGTGGTATTTTCTCATTGGTTTCATACATGTCATGATATGGGTTTTGACATTGACTTGCACCCATTGTGTATGTGTGTGTGACGGACATGTGTTCATTTACAGACTTGCCATTGGGGTTGTATCATGTAATTGCATTCACTATGTGGGTGGATGCAATCCTTGCCTGGGTGTTTGTGCTGGGTATGCTGCCCATTACTGCCATGATTGAGTATCGTCAGGACCTGGGGGCAGGGGGACATGTGTGGGTGCCTGGTGGAGGCTGCCCCTGCACTGCTGGGGGGTGGGGGTGGTGGGAGACATGAGTGGGGGCCTGGTGGAGGGTGCCCCTGGTGGCTTGGGGGTGGTGGGTGACATGAGTGGGGGCCTGGTGGAGGCTGCCCCTGCACTGCTGGGGTGTGGGGGTGGTGGGAGACATGAGTGGGGGCCTGGTGGAGGGTGCCCCTGGTGGCTGGGGGGGTGGGGGTGGTGGTAGACATGAGTGGGGGCCTGGTGGAGGGTGCCCCTGCACTGCTGGGGTGTGGGGGTGGTGGGAGACATGAGTGGGGGCCTGGTGGAGGGTGCCCCTGGTGGCTGGGGTGTGGGGGTGGTGGGAGACATGGGTGGGGGCCTGGTGGAGGGTGACCCTGCACTGCTGGGGTGTGGGGGTGGTGGGAGACATGAGTGGGGGCCTGGTGGAGGGTGCCCCTGGTGGCTGGGGGGTGGGGGTGGTGGGAGACATGAGTGGGGGCCTGGTGGAGGGTGCCCCTGCACTGCTGGGGTGTGGGGGTGGTGGGAGACATGAGTGGGGGCCTGGTGGAGGGTGCCCCTGGTGGCTGGGGTGTGGGGGTGGTGGGAGACATGGGTGGGGGCCTGGTGGAGGGTGACCCTGCACTGCTGGGGTGTGGGGGTGGTGGTAGACATGAGTGGGGGCCTGGTGGAGGGTGCCCCTGCACTGCTGGGGTGTGGGGGTGGTGGGAGACATGAGTGGGGGCCTGGTGGAGGGTGCCCCTGGTGGCTGGGGTGTGGGGGTGGTGGGAGACATGAGTGGGGGCCTGGTGGAGGGTGACCCTGCACTGCTGGGGTGTGGGGGTGGTGGGAGACATGAGTGGGGGCCTGGTGGAGGGTGCCCCTGCACTGCTGGGGTGTGGGGGTGGTGGGAGACATGAGTGGGGGCCTGGTGGAGGGTGCCCCTGGTGGCTGGGGGGTGGGGGTGGTGGGTGACATGTGTGGGGGCCTGGTGGAGGCTGCCCCTGCACTGCTGGGGTGTGGGGGTGGTGGGAGACATGAGTGGGGGCCTGGTGGAGGGTGACCCTGCACTGCTGGGGTGTGGGGGTGGTGGGAGACATGAGTGGGGGCCTGGTGGAGGGTGCCCCTGGTGGCTGGGGGGTGGGGGTGGTGGGAGACATGAGTGGGGGCCTGGTGGAGGGTGCCCCTGCACTGCTGGGGTGTGGGGGTGGTGGGAGACATGAGTGGGGGCCTGGTGGAGGGTGCCCCTGGTGGCTGGGGTGTGGGGGTGGTGGGAGACATGGGTGGGGGCCTGGTGGAGGGTGCCCCTGCACTGCTGGGGTGTGGGGGTGGTGGGAGACATGAGTGGGGGCCTGGTGGAGGGTGCCCCTGCACTGCTGGGGTGTGGGGGTGGTGGGAGACATGAGTGGGGGCCTGGTGGAGGGTGCCCCTGGTGGCTGGGGGGTGGGGGTGGTGGGTGACATGAGTGGGGGCCTGGTGGAGGGTGACCCTGCACTGCTGGGGTGTGGGGGTGGTGGGAGACATGAGTGGGGGCCTGGTGGAGGGTGCCCCTGGTGGCTGGGGGGTGGGGGTGGTGGGTGACATGAGTGGGGGCCTGGTGGAGGCTGCCCCTGCACTGCTGGGGTGTGGGGGTGGTGGGAGACATGAGTGGGGGCCTGGTGGAGGGTGACCCTGCACTGCTGGGGTGTGGGGGTGGTGGTAGACATGAGTGGGGGCCTGGTGGAGGGTGCCCCTGCACTGCTGGGGTGTGGGGGTGGTGGGAGACATGAGTGGGGGCCTGGTGGAGGGTGCCCCTGGTGGCTGGGGTGTGGGGGTGGTGGGAGACATGGGTGGGGGCCTGGTGGAGGGTGACCCTGCACTGCTGGGGTGTGGGGGTGGTGGGAGACATGAGTGGGGGCCTGGTGGAGGGTGCCCCTGGTGGCTGGGGGGTGGGGGTGGTGGGTGACATGAGTGGGGGCCTGGTGGAGGCTGCCCCTGCACTGCTGGGGTGTGGGGGTGGTGGGAGACATGAGTGGGGGCCTGGTGGAGGGTGCCCCTGCACTGCTGGGGTGTGGGGGTGGTGGGAGACATGAGTGGGGGCCTGGTGGAGGGTGACCCTGGTGGCTGGGGTGTGGGGGTGGTGGGTGACATGAGTGGGGGCCTGGTGGAGGGTGCCCCTGGTGGCTGGGGGGTGGGGGTGATAGGGGACATGGGTGGGGGCCTGGTGGAGGGTGACCCTGGTGGCTGGGGGGTGGGGGGAGACATGAGTTGGACATGGGTGGGGGCCTGCTGGCAGGTGCCCCACAGTGCTGGGGGGTGGGGGTGGTGGGGGACATGAGTTGGACATGGGTGGGGGCCTGCTGGCAGGTGCCCCACAGTGCTGGGGGGTGGGGGTGCAAGGGGACATGAGTTGGTGTTCATTAGTTCAAGGAGACATGTGCCTTTGCTGGGGGGCATGCCCATGTTGGGTGGGCTGCCTGCGGGACATGACCAGGGATGCAGGGTAGTCCCCTGTGGTGTGGGCTGCCTGCAGGGGCCGTGGAGGGTGTACAGGGTACACCTGGGAGGACCCACACTGTCAAATCACATGTGGGACTCCCCGGCACCCCTGAAATACACGTAGCGTGCAGAAATCGCGTGTAAAACTTCCTGCGCACCCCTGAAATACACGCGCCCAGGCTATTCGCGTGTAAAACTTCCCGCGCACCCCTGAAATACACGCGCCCAGGCTATTCGCGTGTGGAACTTCCCGCGCACCCCTGAAATACACGCGCCCAGGCTATTCGCGTGTGGATCTTCCCGCGCACCCCTGAAATACACGCGCCCAGGCTATTCGCGTGTGGAACTTCCCGCGCACCCCTGAAATACACGCGCCCAGGCTATTCGCGTGTGGAACTTCCCGCGCACCCCTGAAATACACGCGCCCAGGCTATTCGCGTGTGGAACTTCCTGCGCACCCCTGAAATACACGCGGCCAGGCTATTCGCGTGTGGAACTCCCCGCGCACCCCTGAAATACACGCGGCCAGGCTATTCGCGTGTGGAACTTCCCGCGCACCCCTGAAATACACGCGCCCAGGCTATTCGCGTGTGGAACTTCCCGCGCACCCCTGAAATACACGCGCCCAGGCTATTCGCGTGTGGAACTCCCCGCGCACCCCTGAAATACACGCGCCCAGGCTATTCGCGTGTGGAACTCCCCGCGCACCCATGAAATACACGCGCCCAGGCTATTCGCGTGTGGAACTTCCCGCGCACCCCTGAAATACACGCGCCCAGGCTATTCGCGTGTGGAACTTCCCGCGCACCCCTGGAATACACGTAGCCCGCTCCCCCAGGCCCGATCGCGTGAGGAACTTCACGCGAACCCCTGTAATACACGTAGCCCGCTCCCCCAGGCCCGATCGCGTGTGAAACTTCACGCGAACCCCTGAAATACACGTAGCACGCTCCCCCAGGCCCGATCGCGTGAGAAACTTCACGCGAACCCCTGAAATACACGTAGCCCGCTCCCCCAGGCCCGATCGCGTGAATAACTTCACGCGAACCCCTGTGATGCACGTACCCTGCAAATCGCGTGTGAGACTTCCCGCGCACCCCGGTATACACGCACACGTATTTTTTGTCAGCGGGTGTCCGTGTTTGTGGGTACCCCTTTGCACGTCATTTTTCCTGGAGGGCCACAGTATGGGACATTCATCATGGCAGTATATAGGTGCTATTTGTTGGCGCACCTTTTGGCGCACATTTCTTACAGCCGCAGAGACGCTACCGCCTGCTTTCTTGTGGCGGTCGTGTTTGTGCCTGTGCGCTGGTTTGAGCGTGCGCTTTTTTCCCCTATTCTATTCCATGAATACGTGTTGTAGGCGAGCGTGTGGGCGTTCCGCGCACTTGTGCCCTGTACTTCCCCCGTGACGCCCACGTTTTGGCAAGTTGTTCCCCATTCCGAGTGTTACGCCCGTGTTCCGCCTACTTTTGTTGCGTGCGCCGCGCTATGTGCGAATTTCGCTGTGGCCTGTGCGATTTTCGCTGTGACCTGGCGCACGCTGTTAGATGGCCTGTGCGCCAACGTGCGCCGCGCACTTTTTTATCGCACATCCGCTGGTTTTCTCGCGCACGGCCTTCCATGAATCGACGTGCGCTGCTTTTCGTGCGATTTTTGCACTTGCACTGCGATTTTCGCTATTCCACTGCGATTCGCACATTTTTGCCCACTTGCGCCGCGCTAATTATTCCATGAATCGGCCTGTGTATGTGTTAAATTTACCACCCACAGCAAATGGGATGGTTGAGAGGATCAACCGCCTCCTTAAAAGCAGACTGTCCAAATTATGCGACACTCTAAAAAAGAAGAATTGGGTGTATTGCCTGCCCCTAGCCCTGTTCCATCTGCACACACAACCCAGTGAGGACCACCACCTGTCCCCCCATGGAATAGTGATTGACAGGCATATGCAGACACCCCGATCCGCTGTCAGAGGAGCATCAGATGCTCATAGAGCAGCAGCAATACAAGGAGAAGAGTTTAAACAATACCTGTCCCAACTGACACATGCAATAACATGTATAGAAAAACAAATGGCTCTGCCACATACAGAAGAAGTACAAACAACAACTGCCCCACAATCTGACACCACACCGCACAACCATTGTTGCCTGTGGAAATGGTCTATGTCAGAAGCTTTGTGCGAAAATGGAACAACCCCAGGTTCCATGGGCCCTATGAGGTTGTGTTTTCCACCGCCTTCGCAGTAAAGTTGAAGGGGTTGATATATTGCATACGCCTCTCAGATGTTCGCAGGGCCCCACTGGACACAACACAAGGAGTCCAAAATGAAGAAAACAATACTGCCTCATCTCACGTAGCTTCTTGCTAACTATATTAAGTGCATGTGTAAACAGTAAGAGAGCATGCATTGCTGTTACAGCATCAGCTACATGAATTAAAACTCTCTATTTCTTTATCTCTCTATCTCACTCTCTTTCTTTCTCCTCCCCACCCCCTACCTTTTTCCTTTCCCTTGCCCGTTTTTTCCAAAATCTGCAGGTGCAACAAAGATAGAGATGACACCACTCAGACATTCTTCGAATACTAATAGAGATAGCATTAGTAGTACTGCGTTATACAGTTATGATTGAAGTCTTCATTTTATGGCCATTTTGTTCACTGTAATGATGTTTGCATTGGGAGTTTATTGGGGAACATCTAATCTGGGCTGGCCATCTAAAAGAAGGGGAATATGGAATATGAGTACACCTTTCAATGTCACTGGATCACTTTTAAAAGTATATTTTAACGTCACTGTGGTTCCTTCCAATGTATCTAAAATACCATCCACTATTGTTGAGCTTGCCCGTAGAAGCCCCCTGGTAGTTAAATTCATCCCAGCACCCACGTCCTCCACATGCTAAGTTCCAGCCCAAGCCTGAGCATGAACGAAAGGATGAATGAAAGTGTACAATTCTACATTTCAGAACCAATCACTGTAATGAAAATCGCCCAAATGTATAATGTAACCGTCGCAAATAGTAGCAGCTCCCAAACCACTATATGTAATAGTAAAATGTTCCAAATACTAATGCCCAATGTGAAAAACTCTTTGTGCAATGGGAGCAGAAATGAAAATATGACTAGGAGTAGAAGTACAATAGTGAAAAGGCACACAATACGTGATAAGAGAAACAAAAGACATGCGTGCCAATGCAAATATGATGCAAACCATGGTTTAGTATTAGATGCAGTGGAAGATATTAATCATCCTGAACACTTGAACAGTTGGAACTCCGACCTGAGTGCAATGGGAAGACGAACGACTAACAGGAGTTGCTACGTCTGTTCCTTAATGCTGCACTCATCTGCGGCACCCAAGGTCTCAGTTCCGCAAGAAGCGCCCATGATAGAAACCCAATGCCTAATTCATCTTGCTCTATGTAGGATCAAAGGCACTTTCCAGGCATGCAACGTTCATCATGAACTCATCGATCCTGACCCCCGAAAATGGAAAACCAGTTCTAATAACCCCAACTGTCTGAAAGAACCACATATGGTAATCGAAGGTGCGATATATGTCAACAACGAGGGGCAAGAAACAACACATGCATGTAGGGCTGAAGGACTTTTAGGGTTATCTGAGAAAATTGCAACACTCGTGGAGCAGACATGCGCACCAACCTATTATTGGATCTGCGGCCAGCAAGCGTACTTGCACCTCCCACCTTCTTGGAGGGGCTACTGTTCACCAGCAATGCTGCACTCCACCTTGTTTCTAGTACCAGAAGAGCACCTGAAGGGGGGACTCCCTACTCAAAGCTTTCACTGTGCCCCTAACTGTAGGCGCACGAGATACAATGCCACCACCAAACCTTTGCATCGTCCCTGAGAGAGGGCCCTATGACTAGCTGCGAAGAAGAACGAGAGCCTCGAATTACATATCCAATGACTCGTCCGAACTGCTTGCACAAATACCTGATGAATACAAGCTGTATAATTCAGCAGAGACATTTTTTGCATCTCTAGTACCCAGCATCCAGACACGGGCCAATGCATAATGACTCCAAATAGTGCAATGGGAGCTGATCCAGCTGGCTAACAATACTGAACAAGGGTTCAATGTCATAAAAGTGGAACTAAAGGTCCTCAGACTAATGGCAATGAAGAACTGCTACATACTGGATCTCCTAACAACCATGGAAGGGGGTATTTACAAAAAGATTGGGAGTTCATGTGGCACATTCGTACCTCCTGAAGAGGCTGAAAATGGGACATTGTCACACCTCATTGCAGCAGTACAAGAACTAGGGGTGCAAATGAAAGAAGAAGCTGGGTTCCAAGAAGAAGACTAGTTCACAATGGACTTCAGCTCGGTCCCATCATAGCTTGGAACATTAGTGAAGATGTTAGGCCCTATCACCGTGGTTATCGTGGTGATCTTCTACATGTGCCAACTGGGTCTCTAGTGTTGTGCCTAATAGTGCAATGATGATGGTAAGTATTGCAAATACTAAGGTACATCATGATACAAAAGAAGTAGAGATACAAACTGATCTAAATGACCACCCGTTCACCACATGGCCCCCATAGGAGACATAGTTGATAACTTATACCATACAACCATTGTTCCTCCTCCTGACCCTGAAAACTATAAATAGGTATGGGTGGATCTGATGGGCGATGGAGGGGGTATCTACATGACATGTACACCTGAACAGTATGCACAATGGGGGGAAAGTTTACGACACATGTGTAGAGCCTGGATGCCAATTAAGGGAACACCTGCATGGGAGGAAACAGTAAGGCGTGCAGATGAGCATGAATATGGGGGAGGAGAATTTGTTACTGTAGAAGTAATGAAAGGGGGGAATGTTGGGATGAAAATGAGCATATCCCACCCTCCTAGGCGGTTTCATGTGAGGCAAACCCCATATGAAGTGATGTAGTGTATAAGGGGGGAGAAAACCACCCTATTAGACACACTATAGGCATAATGTAGTGCCAATAATAGATGTGCAGCACTAGAAAACTCATAGACACGAAACTTCATTTTGCGATATGCCATACAGCACACGCTTGCATGATCGCGCTGTGTTAGGCAGAAACCTGTGCAGTTCCCTTAGGGACCACTGGAAAAAGTTGAAGACTACAGGTGTTAGCAGTAAACCCAATTGGTAGCAGTCTGTACCACCCAGATTTACCTGGTAGCTGTGGCTGAGCAGTCAGACTTCTCTCAAGAAGAGTTAGGCAGTATATAGAGTATACACATTAGGTACAAAGAGACAGTAGCACAAGCAAACACTGACCGGAGCTTTGGTATAAAAGTATATAATTATTTATTTAAAAGCACACTTGTAAAAATACACTGGCACTAATATGTCAAGCAAGGTCAAACACAGTCACTAGAAATATATACACCTCCCTAATTAATTATTTGACAAGTCTAGGTTAGTACACCACTTATTTAGCAAAAACCGAGGTGAGCGTGTAACCATAGATGGCACTCCAATAATGATTTAAAAAGGGAGAGAAAAGGCAGAAATAGGAAAACACACAATACCAATACTTTTAAAGAACCAGAGCAAGTCAAGAAAGGCAGGGTCTACTGTAGAGCAAAAAGTTCATAGGCCAGGCCCACTCTTTGAGAAAGCAAGGCGGAGTGTGCCCAAGATCACACAGTTGAAGTACACTTTAAAAGTCTTTGCAGATAGTTCAAAAAGGGGTTGGATCAGTTCAGAAAAGTTAGGTAACAGGTCCGAGGTCAACCCAGGATAGAGAGTCAAGGATTTACGGGACACCTTGGACAGTCTGTTGCAAGGGAGACCAGGCGGGACACAGTACCTGAAATGGTGAGAAAGCTCTAGCGGGGGCAGTTGTTCCTGGCAGCCGGTACACATCAGTGCTTCATGCAGGGGAAGAGAAGATCTCGACGTGGAGGAAAGCTGGGGGTCGTTGCACTGCCAGGGAAGAAACCAGCCGCGGAGTTTCCCCGGTTAAAAGGTACTACACTTTTATTTGCGGTAATGCTGAAGCGTGGCTATCCGGCCGCCGGGGTGCTTGGCACGGGCGATTCGACCACGAGACGATCCAGGTAGGCAAAAAAAAGGCGCACTGGTTAACCCCACCAGCTCAAAGGAAGAAGACTCTCCTGGAAGAAGATCTTCTCTGTCGTTGGGAAGTGGTGAGTTTGGTTCAGCAGGGCTTCACCGGTGGTGTCATCGTTGCAGGTCGGCTCAGCTGCTCCCTCTTCGGATTCTTTAGGTCCCGTGGCGACTTCTGAAGTTCCCGTCCCCAAAGCCCTGCTTTTATGCAGAAAACCCCCATTCATCAGTACTAGCTGTCACTCAAACATGCTAAGTGGTGAGCCGGGTGGCTCACCACTGGGCCAATCACACAAGAGTGCGACTTGAGTTGCCGAGGCAACTGAGTCCAGGGTGTCTATTCCCACCTCCCACACATCCTGTAGACCCAGACAGAGTGGCACCACTTTTGGAGGCTTCTGTGCAGAAGCCCGCCAAAAGTGGAACAAAGGGCTCGACTTGGGTTGGAGTTACAGAGGCGAACACAAACGCCATTTTAAAACCGAGTCCTGGCAAAAAGACCCAACCGGGGAATAAATATCAAATAAATAACCCGGCGGTATCTTTAACATTGCACCAAAAAAGGGGTGCGTTTAAAATGAATGGGAAAATCCCATAGGAAATATTCCGGTGGAATATTTTGCATGGTAACCACTGCCACCAGCCAGAAGCTCGACAAGGGGGGACTGGACAGTGCCCCCTTGAAAAACAGACCCAGGGGCAATCGAATTACCCCTACCAGTACTTCCACAATATGATGGTTTCTACTGGTTCTGTTCACAATTTAAGACTAGTAAAGTCAATGGTGACTTTACATGCCCTCGGAGACAGTAGTCAGTCCCAGGGTATGGAGTCCATGTTTGGGGGTCACTATGACACCCCTGTGTTACTGCACTGAGGGTGCTGTGTAACACACTTACCAAAACACATGCAGCCCTATGGAGTAAAAGCCCCCAAAGCCCATAAAACCCATTACAAAGTCAAAGGAAATTCTCAAATCATGCCTAAGAGTGGGAGGAAAAGAGTCTCACTCTTAGCAGGAGAAAAAATGAAACCCCAAAAATCCAGCAAAGCTGCTGGGGGACTCACTAGGTTTGGGAAATTAGCCTTTACAGAGCAGCACCCGCCAAGCTCCATGAACCCAGTTCAATAGGCCCAAACTCATTAAGGCAGAATTAATCCACGCATCCAGTTCTCATGGAAGTTCACATCCCCCTTGTCCCTCCACTGTTGCAAACATTTAGTATCTTTCAGAGGAATGCGCCCTGCAAGAGCGTGAGACAACACCAGGCTCCGCAAAGCATCCATCCATCTCCACTAAACTGCCAATAGGCCTTTAACCCCCACCCAGCAAGCCCAATGTTAGACCCACACCACTGACTCAACCGCCACACCTCTGCATTCACTGATAAGCAAGGGACCCTCCTGTCCTAACAACAATCAAGTGGCCATAAAAGATCCAAGCATGCACAACTGCATTTCTTCCAGCATAAAACAAAGGCTTTGTAACACAAGGTACACAGAGAGATACATTAAAGATCAAACCCAGGGTGGACACCTTGAGTGCGGGAAATGAGGTATCAATGAAGCCCTGAATTTGTGGGTCAGCATGGCTGTATTTTATCCTCCCTTACCCCTGGCACCAGTTTCTGTGCTGCCCAGGTGCATTCCACAGTGATGGAATAGGGAGCTTAGCGTGTTAGTTTAGCTGTAACAATGTATTATACGAGCAATCTGACCTTCACCCAAGACTGAGATGAGCCCAGCTGACCCACATGGATCCTGATCGACAGCAACAGAACTATCCAACTGTAGCATGGCATCCCCTATGGAGCAGGCCGATCCATAGGGTACTACCAATCAGTAGCACCAATTCACACTTTATGTGATGACGCCACATGCCTTTTTAAGTTTCTGCCTGTCCTTAGATTAACCAGAGTGCTCTCGAGCAGCAGAGTTCTTTGCTGATATTTGTATTCTGTACAATTAAACCCTGTTATCCTTGCAACACGATCTCCTGGACTATTTCCCTAGAGGGTTGTCTTTATTCTGGAGTGTGCATATAAAAAAGGGACTTGCCTTCATTACCCAGCACACTACCCCACTCCCTCCTCCCACCGCCAACTACCCAGCATGGCCACTCAGGTCAATAAGTGTATTGGTGTTGTTTACAACCGTGGACTCTCCTCCCTCCGCCAGCCCCCCAGGTGATCTTGGGCACAGATGGCGCTGGGACTGACCTCTCGGTGTGCTCTGCTGAAACTCCTCTGAGGGAGTCATAGAACTGGAAGGGATGGAGCCTGTCCCCGGATCTGTTGGCGTGTCAACTCGTTGCTCTTGTGGATGGCCTCTGCATGTGCAGAGACACCTTTAGTAATCTCCCTGACCCTCTGGGCGTATAGTGTCAGTGCAGCCGTACTATCAGTTGTCTTGGCCCGGTTCTTCATGATGGCCAGCACAATCCTGCGGGTGGCCCCTTACATGTAGTCACATATAGCCTCCAGGTGTTCCGAGTGCATGTGTTCTATTACCTCCATCTCCCTCTGTCTCCGCTCCATCTCATCTAGCCTCTGCAGCACCCTGCTGCTTGTTGATGTGTGCCCTGTGGGAGTGGGGCTGTGTAGTAGCACTAGGCTGTTGTCAGGGGAGCCATATGAAGGAGTGTCAATGTCCAGCTCGGGTGTTAGAGCACTCTGGCGGCAGTGAGGGCCTTTCAGGGACAGAGCACGCTGGCAGCGGCAAGGGGTTTCTGGGGACTGAGCATGCTGGTGGCGTTGAGGGCTTTCTGGTGTTGGTGTGCACTGGCAGCGGTGAGGGCTTATTGGTGTTGATGAACCCTGGCGGCGGTGAGGGCTTTCTGGTGTTGCTGAATGCTGGCAGTGGCGAGTGCGCCCAGGGGTTTGTGGCCCTTCTGTTTGTGGTGACACCAGACTGGTGTGCCCATGTGCTTCCACAGTCATCCTGTCTGCAGGTGTGGCCTCTGTGTGAGACCTTCCAGCTGTGGGAGTGGGTGCAGTGGCCCTTGCAGTGGGTCTGGCGGGCTGTGTAGTGGACGTCGACCTGGCCCTGCTGGGTTGTGGGCTCTCACAGTGAGACATCCGCCGTGGCGTAGCCTGTCTGCACCTTTGTGGGGTGGTGGTGGTGATAGCGGACCTTGAGGGCCTGGATGTGGCACTCCCAGATGGGCCTGCCCCCACGTCCTCCTCGGATGCCTCTGGCGATGCGTGAGTGCCTGTAGGGGACATAGGAAATGTCAACAGGTATGGTTCCCCCACGTGTGTTGGCATGCAAGACACATTCACTATGGTACCAAGTGGGACCCCTAACATTTATGCAGATGGGCATGGTTGGTCAGGGGAGATTGCATGTTGACCCAGCATAATGAGAATGTTGCAGCAATGAGTGTGTGACACATGGCCAGTTGGTCTTTTGCCTGTGTGTGGGGAGGGCAGAGTGTCCATGCTGGGTCAGCTGATGTTTGGTATGCATGCTTGTGGCCCTTCATGCCCCACATCCCCTCTTCAGGTGACACTCAGCTTGTGGTGGTGGAAGTGGTGACCTACTCCATGGCACTGGCATAGCTCTATGGGGCACTGCTGTGCAGCCAGCAGGGTTGCACTGTGGTGTAGAGTGATTGGCTAGCTGAGCCCATGTCGGTGTAGAGGGGCATGTCTGCCAGGCCAACATGGGGCAGGACAACTGGCCCTGCAACATGCTTGTGTGACAGCTGCACAGTGTTGTAGTTGCTCACGCACCACAATCCCGCTGGCACAGGGTGCACCAGCAGGGGCGAGGTGTGCATGGCACCTGGATAGGTCATTTGCCACCCATTCCCACTGCTATAACACAAGGGGTGCCCTTAGTGCCGTGCCACTTGACTGCTGTGGAGGGTGACGGATGTGCCACCCCCCACTCCACCCTGTTGGCAGGCCCAGCTTCTGGGTCTGCTGACATGTGTCCCTGTCCACTGGGGCATCTTATGCTAGACTCTCATTTGTGCATGCACTTGTGCTGGAGGGTGGTTGACTTGCCTCATGCCTCCTGGCTGCTGGCACCCGCCTCTGCACCTCTGACTCCCCCTATTCCCTCCATATCCAGCATTGTGCTGCACTTTTGCATCCCAAGCGGTGAGGACCTGTGGCTCCATAGTTCCTCCTCCATTCGCCAGGGACTCCTTGTGGTGTTGGGACAGCAGTCCACACACCCTGACCCTGAGGTAGTTCCAGCGTTTATGACAGTCCTCCCTGTCAAGGGTATGCTGGCCGCAGCTGTCACTTTCTGGCTGACGGAGTGCCAGATGTCTGTCCTGTGCTGTGCAGATGTTTTGCGTTGCCTTGTGCCATATAGCTCATCATTGTGAACAACAATCTCATCTGTGAGTTCCACCAGCTCCCCCTGACTAAACTTAGGTTTCCTAAGTTGATTTTCGGCCATCTTGCCTCTGATCCTCTCCTGAGACATTCTGGCTTGTTGCCAGGACCGGATGGCTGCAGGAAGTGGAGATATTTGATGGATTGCGATTTTCAAAATGGCTGCCGCAATGCTACCCATTCTGGCGATGGCACAATTTCCGCCGGCGCTATTTGCACCAGCACTAACAGCAGCGGGGTCGGCAGCGGTATCGCTATTAGCACCAATATTTCGGCGAAACCCCTATTTCGGCACAGTTTCTGTCCAGCGCTAATAGCGTAACCGCCGGAGTCGTGCACATGCTCACGCCAGGTTGTGATACAGCAGTAATACTGCCACATGACTCATTAGAAACGCTATTTCTGCTCAGTGGAAATTGCGCCAGATTTCCACCAGACTTATGATGAGGCCCTGTATTCTCCCACAGATTTCTCATCTGGATAGACTCCCACAGCAGTAACAGAAATGGGAGGAGGGCTGAAAGCTTTGATCTAAAAAGGTTCTGTAAATCCACCCTACTAAATCGGGCAACCCTGCCCCTAGGTTGGTCCAAGCTGCAATGCGTTGAAAAAGTGAGCAGGGATGGCGACATGATAGATATTTCTCACTGGAACTCATTTTTGTAGAGCGAAAGAGGCAGCCACTTCCCTTGTGAATTGACCCAGATACCTGACACAGCCTTCTTTTCCACCTTTTGATAGCATTCTGTTACACAAAGGGCAATCCATCGGGATATGGTTTGCTTTGTCACTGCAAGGCCCAACCTTGAGCGTGAAAACTCAACAAACAGCTGGTAGTCCCTGTGAAAGGATGCCGTTCTGGCCATGGCCACACAAAAAACAGTCCCGTTTTCGGTCCAATTTGTGCAGCCTCTCTTCTTACTTGGCCGGGTGAGGAGCCTGAAATAAACACTGGTAATACAATACTCAATGGTAATGAAAAACTTGAAATTCTGAAGCAACCTTCAGTAAAAATGTTGGCTTAACATTCAAATTAACAAGTAACCAAAGGGACTGAAAAGAAAGAACCTTGTCTAGCTCTTAAACAGAGAAAGAGATGCCAGGTACCTTTTGACTGTGCCCATCTGTAGACCCTGCTTGGCCAGGAACAACAGTAATTCCAAGAACACTGAAGTGGGGCACGACAGCAGGTCTGGACCTCTCTCCCTACACCAGGCCACAAATCTTCTCTATGTGCATAGAGAGACCTCATAGAGGGAATATGTACAGCCAGAAACACCCCCAAAACCCCATCTATTAAATCCCAGCCATCATATCTCAGCCTCTCAAAAGTCACGCATGTAGACTGAGAGACTCTGTGTTTCGGTGCAGTACCTGGCCTTTCGACTGGGACAAGAGATCCGACCTGTGTGGAAGGTGGCATGGTGCGCAAATGGCCAAATCTACAAGATATGGGTACCAACTCTGATTAGGATCAGGACAAGTCCAGAACTTCCTCAACTTTCCAGAACTAACAAGATGATCATAATGGAATGAAACGTCGAATACCTCCTTCACTACAAAGGGGTCCCCAATGGCCCCATTGGAGGAAATTAATTTGAGTAAAACAGTCTACACTTGCCCCCCAAGGGTCGGTGCAAAAGCTGTCATCAAAAGTCTGACAGCTCGTAGGTTCAGTAGATTGATGTGCCATAGACACTCTACCTAAGACCAAAGCCCGCTCATCTGCAGATCATCCCAAGGAGCACTCCAACCTTTCAGAATGTGTTTGTGACCACCTGTACCTCTGAGTGATGGTCAAAAATGAGAAATAGGGGCGCACTAATAATAACTTTGTTTTATAGAAAAAGCTATGAATTTTAATAAAACGTCTGGTGGCCTGGGATAGTCGTAGCCTACAGGAACAATACCCAATAAATACACAATGCCCATTCAAATAAAATGAGAATCCCAAGACACTCTCATCAGACAAATCTTTCACAAATAATTCAGTCAACTCAACCCAATATTAACTTTCAATGTTTGCTGACACAACAATAAACACAGAGTCCTTAATAGTGTATTCATTTCTTTATGTAGCATGTACTGGATAAACTGGGTGTCACCTACACAAATTATGCAGATGACACCCAGATCTTCATTCCCCTTTCAGGCAATTTTGACTCCGATACGTCCTTGGTAAACAAAATATATCTCATCATTCAGGCATGGGTGGCCATGCATGGACTATGTCTGAATGATGATAAAACCGAAATCCTGCTACACAGCACACCCAGGAAACCTTATTGACCAATCCCCTGGACTCCACAGTCCCATTTCCATACCTGCCATCCTCAAAAGCCCTGGATGTGGCACGTACGATCCTCGAACTACCGCAGTGTCCGCAAACATATTGTGCTTTGCGCAGGGGTGGGGGAACATATTTCAACCAGGGTAGATGATTTCCTCTTTAGTGGTGGCTATGAAAAGAGCCTTTTTTGGTGCTATTGAAAAAAACACCTTTTGTTTTCTATTTTGGGGGGGGGGGGTTCTCTTCTTTTCCTCCTTACTGCCTTACATCAACCTCTGCAAAGCATCCCTTAGATTCTGAGAAAAGAATTAGCATTTCCAAGAAATGACAATGAAACGCCATCTCCAGTAAAGTAGTGCACACTAAGGGAATCAATGTTCATTGAAGAAAACAGACATCTCAGCACGTCGCAAAACCTCACCCATGCCTCTATTAACAGGGCACCTTGTAATGTTTTGTGGGGGATTCAAGACATTCACATTTTTCCATTATGCTCTTGGTATTATTCCAGAAAAAATCACCTTTGCATTAGGGAAAAGCACTATTAGGTCTTCCATGAACAACTTCAATACACGAAGCAAACTTGGGGCACTGATGTAGCCCAAATGCTCTCCTCCACAGTGCACCACCAAAACATCAGGGCTACCAAAAGTAGCCATGTTCCTACAAACAGCAAACAGTGCCTGCAAATTGCGGCCAGGCTCACTGCACCACAAAGCCTCCAGTTCGGAAAACGAAGATCTGCAGAAAACCCTCTTAACTTTGCATAGCTCTCCAAATCACATACCTAGGAATCTCCCACTATCCACACAGTAACTCCAGCCATCTTCTCTACACATCCAACACAGCAATGACACAAAAGTATTGCCATCCTTTCCTGTTAAGCACACCCTGAACACCTGATTGGATAATCCCCATAGTACACTCCCATTTCCATGCCAATCATGCTAACAAGACCCAGATGCAGCACGTGTGATCTCCGGACTACCGTGCTGTCTGCGGATCTCATAAGACAGGGGCAGCCCTTTTTCCCATTCCACTTCACTGTCTGCCCCACTGCCTCATTGGCTACTGTTAAGAAGTCACACAACCATCCACCAATAACACCCAAGACCTCTACATCGAACTCTATCATCTCTGTTCAACACTGCAGATTTACTGTTAAACACTCAGAGTACGGGTCTCCTGTGTGTCATGATCTCTGCTTCCAAAAGGTCAGGGTTTTCCCAACTCCCTTGGAAGCAGATCCATAACCCAGGTTCCGAGTGCCAACCAGTCCCAATTGGGACTTTTTGGACCCAGTCCTGGCGCCAGTGGCACCAGGCTCATAAATATGCCCAGTCCCAGTGCTGGAAGCGCCGGGCTCATAATGCTTGGGTGGACTTACCCGCAGCAGACCATGCTGCTTACTTGCCTGCCAGTTGAGTCTCTGATCCTCTTCTGTTTGGAACTACTTTTCCTGTTGGGTGGGGCAGGAGCCACTCCCTAGATTCAGAACACTGGAACTCTTCTGGAAAGCAGGAACTCTTTTCTTACCTAGGCGTGGCTGTGGAAGGAGACACCTAAGCACTACAGGAGGCTATTTAAACCACACCCGATGGATGAATCTTGCTTTGCGTTATTCTGCATCCCCAGCAGCAGAACGCTCATCGTGTCTTCTGCATCTGATCCTGGGCCTAAGGAAAAAGGCTTACCATCCTGAATCCAGTCTTCAGCAACACCTATAAAGACAAGAAAGAACAGGTTAGCATTACGGTCTTCAGTGACAGCTCTTCACTTACCTGGTCCATCGGCTGTCACCAACGCCTCGCGCTGCATTCCGGCATCTGAAAGACAAAGGCTTACCTACTCTTCGTGCGCTCCGGAGGTCTTCACACTGCATTCCGGCATCTGAAAGACAAAAGCTTACCAACTCTTCGCACGCTCCGGAGGCCTTCGGCGCTGCATCCCGCATCTGAAAGACAAAACAAGGTGCGTTTAAAGACATTGGGGAACTTTAATACTCACGTGCCATTACTCCTTTCCACATCTAACCCAGTGGGTATTCCGGCACCCTGCAGCCGCCCCGAACTTGTACCTGCAAAATAAAAAGACAGTTAGAGCGCATCGTGAAGCAGGCAACAAGCGCTTACTTACGTGCTTCCAGGCGCTTCTATTCATCACACGGGCTCCATCTTCAACTCACTTCAGCCCGCCATCTGCCATCGCCGGAACCCTGCAAAACAAGAGACATCGTTACTAAAGACTTAAAAGACATTAGAATTACTCGAAACTTACCGTTCGTGCAGTAAACGACGGACAGCAGTCCTCTGAAGTCAAGAGGCCTGCTCCCCTTATCCAGTGAAGAAACTGGTTACAGCACCCTGCCTCGAGGCAGATGGAGAGCACGGCGTTCACTTACCTAAGGTGAGAGCGTTAACCTTTGGGGTTCTACAGGAGAAGAGAAAGGGAAGAAGAGAGAGACATTCAATAACCCAGTTCATTAATCCCACATTTTCTATCTGCAGACATCTTACCCTTCGAGCCAGACATACAGTGCACAGAGGTCCAGCCCAAAGAGCCAGCCGTGGGTTACACATCACCTTTGAAGATACGGTATACGCCCAGTCAAGACCGGCGCCTCTACGGGAATCAGGTGAGCGTTACACTGTGATTGCAAACACCTCCAGCAAAAAGTACTGTAAAACTATCCAAAATGTCTGCTTCCAGATTCATCCACATCTCCATCCATCAACACAAACTACAAGTATGAATATTTTTTGTAGAGTACATTTGCAACTCTGTTATAAGTGCCTGTGAACAGGGTACCTGCCACTTACCCTCCATAACCTACTCAAAAAGCATACTGTAATTTGTCCCATCACCTACCATCAAGTGGCACTTACAATAACTATGTGCTTTGAAAGTTTGCATTTACCCATATCACCCATTATAATGTTATAACTGTTATTCTCTTCTTTCCTTCTATAATTTTTGCAACCTCTTTCCCCACTAACACACCTCCTATAAAATTACTAAAATGCACACAGAAAAGGAAAACTGAATATATCTTACCAAAGCATACCAAGTACATACATTGCATGCATTTCAACAGGGTGCCTGCCACTTACCTTACACAGTTCACAGAAAGCAACATTACTTAAAAAGCAAAAAATGTATGTGTGCATTGAGAACAGTACCATTTATAAATGTCGATAAATAAATCAAACTACTCAAATGATTGCTCCACGTATGTACCAAGAATATATCGGCAAAAAAGTTAATGGAATTGCACACATGAAAACATTCTCCTTTCCAATCTGTACATCTCTCTGAACCTTTTTCTCACCCTACTACAACTTCCACTAATCCATTTCCCAACTACATAGTCCTACAGTAACACACACACTTCCTAAAGTGCTCCTAATACAGCACACTTATAAATAAACCTCTGACCCCCTTACCAAAAATACTGATGCTCCCAAGTCCCCATTCATAGAGAAAGCTATCCAATTTCACACACACACTAACTCTTCCTGCCAAGACATCCTCCTACAATTTTAAACAATGTATTCTCCAAATGCAACTACTATGCCATTAACAAACATATGTTCTTACTTATTTCTTTCGTAGTTGCAGTGAACACTTCTCTCCTGAAAGCCAGTGGTTTCTCAAGTGGAAAATATGACCAAGAAGAAACCTACTCTCAACATCCAGCAAAATAAGTGCAATACTATTGTAGAGTTCTGCCTCTTACTCACACAATGCAGTGTTTTTGTATAGTAGGATACACAATTCCATCAAACCAACAGTATTTGCTTCATTCTTACTCATTGCACCTCAACAAGCGCCCACTTCCTGTCCTCCGACCACCATTATAGTAACACACAGATACCAATACAGCCGTCCCAGCCTAAAGTAACAACCCATTACACTATCACACACCTCTATGTGTATGCCTTCCCTCATATTCAAACACTCACGCACAGTGCACACATATACATTGCACAACCTGCACATCCGCATGTTCCTTTTTTCTCCAACAGATACTACAGAATGCCTACCAAAAAGCAACTCCATAGAAAACAACGCAGAAATAGAGCAGATCAACCTAAAAGCATACAAAATAGCCATCCGCCTCTAGCAGATTTTGTACAGAAAGTTCAAACAAAACAGCTAATACAGTCACTAACAAAAACGGAAGCACCTAACAAGAAACAAACTTTTACTCCTCTTTCTTTCAAAATGTAAAAAGAAAATGAAATGTACTAAAAAGATTGCAACTACCCTTAATGCTAACAGAGCACGTACAAATAGTAACATAGTCACAAATAAGAAATCCAAAAAATGTATTTTGAAAAACATTTTCCACCACAGATTTCTTCAGAACCTTATCAATACAGCGGAAAAATCACACTCAACCCTTAAAACTTAGTGCAGAAAACGGATCCTGGAAGCTCTTGTAGACAGTCCAATGCTCCTCAAAGGGAAATTCTTTATATTAATTTTAAACAGAATTAAACCACTGACAAAATTAATTAGTAAACTACAACCAGTACTTCAAAACAAATGCAATATCAGCATAGATATCTTTGGCAACATCTGTACAGGTGAGTGGAGTCACAACACCAGCACAGAGCCATATTTCAATGAAGAATCATACAAACAAGAGCAAACAAACCAAATTGCCATACATAGCAGTGGGCAAGGGTATGAAAAGGTAGACAATACCATAATGGAAGAAGAAACACTGCTTTCACAAATATCCCCATCAAACTTAGAATCAACTCTCCATTCCACCGAACCAATATGCCCCATCTACAAAAGGCCATGCACATCAATGTGTAACGCATGCCAAAACTCTATCAAATCTTTGCAGCAGTTCCTCAATCACTATGTGAAATCCAACGACAAAGAAAAATGAAATTACTACAAACTATGGACTCCTGTCCAGTACGCAAATACACAGGAATACAAGAACATTCATTAGCCTGCATTTCTGGACCTGCTTGCAAAGGCACCTTCCACCATATCAAAATGTTAGCAACACACCATTCTACTGTAAGAATTCCCGTTCACAAACTGTACTATGCAGAAAGTTCTGCTTTAGCACTGCAGTATTTAAATGACATTCTCTTACACGGTACAGTCAAACAACTGCTCGAACAAATAGAATACATCCAAAGCAAATATTTTGGAACTGAAGAGCACTTACAAAATCTAGTAACTTCAGAAAACAGTAGCGACAACCTTACAGATGTCAACTTTATATTACACATATACAAAAAAGAATAGCCAAGTTCAAAAGCATATCTGCTGAAGTACCAACGCAAGTATGTGTCTGTTGTCGCAGAACTTTTTATACTAAGAGCACGAAAACTATAGATATAATATACAAAATAGAAGTCAATGAGGAATCTCAATGGTTCCAATTAGCTCTCTACCTTATAGCATAGCAGAAAACAAATACGAAATTACTAACCCCTCAATACTGTGCACATACTGCACTGCAAAACTTGACAATAACTAAATGCCTTCACGGGCTATCAGTAATAATGTGGAAATATTCCAACTGTCAAACGCACTCCAACAGATTTATTTGTAAAAGACCATTATAATCCAAACAGTACATCCATTTCAAGCAATAATACGACTACAATCAAAACTGCAAAATTACCTCCAACTGAATTACTGAGAGGCATTCATGGCAAAGTAGTTTATTTGCCATTAGATCTCAAAGAAAATGTAGACACTCTAGGAGTGCAACGGCCAATAGAACAATCTTTGATTATCCTAGTGAATGGTGTACCTACAAAAAAAAACCTTGGCAGCAACTAGTGGACTTAAACAAAGTTAGAAAAGCCCTACAATATCTTAAAGACAACAATGAATACTACAAAGAAATAAACATTGAAGAAAACCTGAGAGAAATGAACGAAATCATTCAGGACTCCTCAACAACTGGCCAATTTGAACTTCTAGATGCTACTGCAGCCGCCACTATTTTAGACCACTATACAATTCACCCACTGCACTCTTAAGACACCATAGACGATGCACTCGAAACATATCAAATGCGGCAAGCCAAAGGATCGGCAATCAGTATATGGGAAAAAAGTGTAGCAGCACGAGCCTTTCACAAATAACAACAACAGAAAACCACTCTATACAAATGTATTCTGAACACCCTAGATTAATAAAAAACGTGGAATACATATTCCACCTCCTCTTTGGAAGTGAACTAGCAACTCTATGTTATGGAGTTGCACACACATTGAAAAGGGGTTCCCATTTTCAAAACATGCTACACAAATACTTCAAAAGGTGCAAGAGAAAGATGAGGTTTTACAGTCAAGTATTACAAATCTCTTGGCAAACATGCGTGGTACGAAAGAATACTGGTTCCGACGGCATGCATATGTACGGTTTATGCTATGCAACCTTGGCCCGCCCACATGGTTTGTCACTTTAAGTTGTGCAGAGTATGCATGGGAAGACTTGCACACTTTCCTACGCATAGCAAAAAAAATAAAAACAGGTATAGACATGAAAACACCAGGAGGACTCTGCTCTCTTGATCCTGTAAATGTATCAAGGTACGTCCATCATCGCTTTATCATAACCCTCACCACCATCTACTCTACCATCCAGTCATGGATGGCAGAGACTTGGCTCTGCCTGAACAGTGAGAAAACTGAACTACTTCTCATCGGGTCACCCTTCACACTGGGCAACCTCGGAGATCAGTACACCTCCTTCACCATCGACAACATTCCCATCAAGGTCACCAACCACTTTAAGACACTCGGAGTCTACCTGGACTCTGATTTGTCCATGGACAGACAGGTCAATGCCATCGCTGCATCCTCAGCCTACTACTCCAAAGTCCTTAATGCTGCCAGGCCCTTCCTGTCCCACCTTAACTGCCTCACCATTGCTAGGGCAATTATCGGGTCAAGGCTAGACTACTGCAATGCCCTTCTCGTCGGGACCTCCAACAAAAACATTGCTAAATTGCAGCTAGTCCAAAACAACGCCCTGAGGGCAGCCACAGGTACCGCAAGAAGAGACCATATCTCCAAAATCAGAAGACAGGCACACTGGCTCCCTGCTAAAGAGAGAATTGTCTTCAAAACTCTCGCCCTCACCCACAAATGCCTTCACAAACTTGCCCCTCCATACCTGACACACAGAATCACCAAGCACACTGCCACAAGACCCTTAACAGCACGCTATGCCAATACGATTGTCACGCCCACGACGCGTAAGGTGCGCGCTGGTGGCTCCAGCTTCCCCACCAAGGCAGCCATGCACTGAAACGCGCTCCCACCCCATTTAAGATTGATCGTGTCACACCAAGCTTTTCGCAAAGCCATCAAAACCAGGCTCTTTGTTTAAATTGCCTCTCGCTCCACTATGAATATGCAAATGTCAGTTCCTGCATCTGTGCTTGTTCCTGTGCAACTATGAGACCTTTGGTCACCTGTCTGTAAATCATAAGTCCTTAATTTTCTGTAACAGCGCCTCGATGCCTTATGGGCTGCAAGCGCGCTTTACAAATGCAAATAAATAAATAAATAAATCGACATGCTGCACTTCATTTGTAATAAAACACTTTCTCCCCTCGGAGAAGTGGAATACTTCTTTTGGAGAAAAGAGTAACAAGCGAAAGGAGCACCACACATCCACATGCTTTTGTGGATTAAAAATGCTCTTAAATTTGGTCAAGACAGTAATGCAACTGTTTTGCAGTTCATTCACAAATATGTCACTTGAGAAATCCCTTCAGAAAGTACACATAACGACCTACATGCACACATTTTTCAGTTTCAAAGACACAAGTTAGGCAAGTATTGTCGGTGTAAATATAAAAACAGAGACAAATACTACACCAAATGCTGCTTTGGTTTCCCTAGACCACCTTCAGCAACAGGACAAGTAAACAGCTTCATGTCTTCAGTTAGACACAGTGTAAAAGGCAAATCTCCTAAGAACACATACTGCATAGCATAAAAAGAACCAAAGCATCAGCGCCCAGTTACTGCAGGGTTCGGTGCGCGGTATAAATAAAGAAACTAAACTAAACTAAACTAAACTAAACTAAAGTACATCAATGATTACAAAGCAAGTATTGCTGTTTTATGGAATGCCAATGTTGATGTACAGTACATTGCAGACAATTCCACTACAGTTGCACGATATATGTCACAGCTTACTTAACCAAAGCATAGAAAAAAGAGCTGAAAGACCTCTGGGATGACATATCATCGGACAAATGCTCTCCCATAGAGAATGTGGCTTCAACGAAGCCGCAGACCATTTAACCGGCACCGCCTTATATTGGAAATCTGAAAACCTAGTCTGGCTAAGCCCTGGTCCTGCTGCATCCAGAAATAGAGTTCTCAAATCGAACCAAGACATAGAAACAATAGCCAAAAATGATCCCAACAGCCAGGACATTTTGAAAAACAACTTATTGGACACATACCACCCAACAGGAGTACTGCTTTAGAAACCATGTGCCTATGCCACATAGCCCAAACATAATCATACAAAAAAAAAAGGTAAATACATAGTCGAAAGTTGTGAAGGCAGCCTGGTTAAACTTACCAAACGGAGCCTGATTTATTATATGAAGCTGTCATTAAAAACTCCTCAACACAAAGAACTCTACTACATGGCCCTACTGCAAATTTTTAAACCATGCAGAAGAAGAAAAAGATTTATTAGATACCCATTCCTCCTATGAAGATGCTTTCAATGCAAATGAAAGCACCATAAAAGATATGAACTTTACACAAAAACATGTTGGACAACGAACGCCAACAAGAAGAAGAACTTCAAGTACAACTAAATATAGACACTACTGAGAGCAGTCAACCTTCTCTGACAGGAATCCAAGAACCACTTGGACAACCACTTGTAGCAAGTGAGGCAGAATTACCCATGACTGAACACCATGTATCAGTATGAGCAATCTGCAGAAGACTTTGCTCTACTAAAATCACAACTAAACAATGAGCATCGTACCATTTTCCTAGAAGTAACTCAAGAAATTGAGCATGGTATGCAGCACAAAACTAAAACGTGTACCTGTCAACACTATAACCATGTATTGCTGTATGTAAGTGGTCAAGCTGTTTCAGGCAAAACATTCTTAATACAAATCACCAGTAAATTCCTCCAACAAATAACAAACAACAAGCTTTCAGCTGTTGTAACTGCCCCACAGGTTTAGCTGCCTACAACAAAGGTGGTGTCACTTTACACTGATTGCTACTCCTTCCAGTGGAACACCAAAACAAATTAGACTACTACAAAGTTTCAACAGAAGCTGCTGTGGAGGTATGCCGAGTTTTGAAACAAATGAAAATGCTCCTAATAGATGAGGTGAGCAAGTCTCCAAACTAATGTTAGCTTTGATTCACCTCAGATTGCAAACAGATTGTAAACTGTCCACAACACAGAATACGAAGAACTCTTTGGAGGAAAACATGTTTTTGTTTTTTGAGATCTCCTTCAATTAACACCAGTGAAAGGTGAACCTATTTTTAAAACCTTAGGACACAAACTATGGCGTAAAAATCTTGGAAGCATAGAGGATGTAAATCTCTGGCAACATTTCCAATGCACAGAACTAACTGAAAACATGTGTCAGTCTGCAGACCTCACCTACGCCAATATTTTAAAAAGCATTCATATTGGTGTATTATCTAAGGAAGCTCAGTGAATCCTAAATACCAGACGCATCCATGAGCTGTACAGGCATAACACATGCGCTACTGATGTCATGGAACAATTAGCACACAGAAATGTAAACTGTATGTCCTTAATGCCGACTCTATCAAACTGTGCACAATTCAATGAAACTATGCTGAAAAAAGAAATGCAACCACTAGTGCAAATTTACTCAACAGACAAACTGGACGTACACAGTATGACAATACCTATGTGTCAACAAGCCATCGCACAACTAATTACCTCAGAGAACTCTATCTCTAACAGAGCTGGTTTGGAGAAAATGTTAACATTGTGTTTAAACTGTAGAGTAATGCTAAAGCGTAACCTTGACGTGGAGCAAGGTTTAGTTAATGGAGCACTTGGTACAGTTGTTGGCTTCCAGACATATCCATGTTACAACAGCATTCATTTTGTCAACATCCACTTTGACAAACTTTCAGAAGTTAAAAGGATAGGACACTCAACATCCCGATTCCTTCATATCAAAGAAATGTATGTACGCAGAGAACAGTTTTCTTTGTCGCTAGTGTACGCAGTCACTATTCATTAATCGCAAGGTCTAACCTTAGATCAAGCATTGATTGATATTGGCAGCACAGTCTTTAAAGAAGGCAGTTATGTAGCACTGTCACGCCTGCCTACACTTGAAGGACTATTTCTAGTCAATTTTGATGCAACTAAAGTCAACGCTGGCATTCCTTGCATCGGAGATTACAAAGGACTACGTGCACTCTACACACCCCATCTCAAAATGTACCCTGTTCTTCAAACATACAAACTTTGTAAAAGAAAACAAATGTAATCAGAACTTATGCATGGTCGCCCAACAGTACCACCAAAGAAAATGAAATCAGCTCATACTCCATCAACTACCAAAACCTCAGAAAAATGTACTGAAAAGGAAAATACATACCTTACTGCAGAAACAAAGAGAACTACCTCTTCGAACAAAGCACGTGGACTTCCATCAAATGACTCAGACACAGAACTTTCTGGTCCATTCAAATTTTCCAAGACAACTGGTGTAAATTGCTATGCAAATGTAGCAATCAATGTTCTATTCCAATTGCCACCAATTGTGGAAAAAATTTATTTACAAGGCTCAGACCAGTTATGTTTACAAATGCTACTCATTCACAGAAATGCAACAAACAATCCTGACAACACTTACAGTGTCTCAGGAATAAGGCATTAATTGGACTACCGTGCTGGAATGGTGAGTTTCACTACAAACACACAAGAAGATCGACAGGAATTTGTAATGTACTTACCACAAGTACTGGAAAGCAAAAACATACCTATAAATGAAATCTTCCAGATTTCTTACATTTGGAAACATATATGCACTCTCTGCAACCACAAGATGCAGGAACAAGTGCCAAACGAGCGCTTTGTCTATGTATCTATACCTATCTGTGAATCTATTCCATTTTAGCAACTCATACAAAATGCAAACCATAGTATATTATGTACTACTTGCAATTCCGATAATCGTTCCACCTTACAGATACAATCACATAGACAATACGTAATATTAATGCTTTTAAGATTAAATGCAGTTCGAACCAAAAACAACTGAAAGCTTACTAGCTTCACACACGAAAAAGTATCACTTGGCAAGAAAACCTTCACATCAGTAGCCATAATCTACCACACAAGTGACACAACCAGTGCAGGTTACTATACTGCATACATTAAAAAGCAATGTGCATGGTTTGAATGCAATAATACTACCATTATTCTAAAGCAGAGATTACCAGCAAATCTTGCAAATACCTACTTAATATTCTTGAAAACAAAATGTACTCACTAATCTACAAAATTAGAATAATCTACTCCCCAACACCCACCAGTATATATATAATTGCACACAAAAAATGAAATGATCTACACTGTGCAACTATCCAACGCATACATCAGTTTGCCTCCTGTACAATTTTTTTCCACAATGACCCAATGATTGCAGTCACAAAAACAATAAGTGTAGAAAAGACACACTAATATTGTTTCATACATGCTACTTAAAAAAAGTACTGAGCATGAGGGTTTAAAACTGTCCTCAGTAACCTCTGAAACCACCAACTACTAGAATAAGACAACTGTCTAACAATGCCCATACCAATGCAAGAAATATACAAATATTATTAATAGTGCTCTAACTGCACTTCACAATATTGAAAAACGTAAATGTACCAACAAGAATGCTAAACATATCGTACATAAATTAGACACTGTAAACAGTTACAATATGCCAACTGGTATCTAACTGCAACCATAATACTTCAATATTACTTGCAGCATTCAAACTGCCAAACTCAACCTTCAGCAACCACCGTGCTAAAAACATACTGTCAACAACTTCCAAACTATCAACAGTTAGAATACACCAACAGGTATCTAACTCCCCCAACAATTCTGCAATATCACAGTGCAATGCCACAATACTTACAAAACATCAGCAACAACCAAATGCATAAAGAAATACTGCTAAAAAGAGGAAACAGATAAACAATTAGAATACGCCAACTGGTATCGTACTGCAACCATACTACCATCACTTCCAAAAGACAAATCATACACCATTTCAATTCCTCCTACTGCAACAGTGCACCTTAAACATTGCTGTAACTAGTGCAAACGTCCCTTAAACAGACTGTGCAACATAGCAACAAATGAATGTAGAAGTTTTTTTTAAAATCCTGCATGGATTTCTTTTTCCCACAGACCCAATGATTATGCGAAGAAACACAGGAACTGCGCACATTGCACAGTATACTTGTTTAAAGCATGGTACTTCTGAAGTACTAATTATGAGGGTCCACAAACTATGCAAATGGCTGCAATGCAATGAACTACAAAATAACGAAGTACCTACCCTACCATGTTATGTTTTATTTATCACAGAGAATGAAATGATTACTCCTACATTTCCACATACCATGCACAAAAACTGCATAGGCCCTCAACAATTCAATCAGTAAGTATAGCATTATTGGTGTCATACTTCTTTATAATCTCCAAATTGCAATATGTACATATATTTCTACAATCCACATATCAGTATCACAATGCATAGGTATGGTATACTGTGTTGCTTGCACCCACGGTCTACACTCTTGAGTGCATACCCCACAATCTATGGCCTCCAGCCATGCACTCAATGCTCTAAACCCTGGCCCACATCCATCACAGCATAATACAGCCATTCATGCAAACATCTACCCACTTACCATAAACCACAAACATAACACAGTCACCTTACCCCTACCCACTTCAGTTCACATAGTATTGCAGTACTTCCAGCCAATGGAAAAACTCTTTGATGAATGTCCTCTGCAAAGCAATACATCATAATACAGTAAGCTACCAAATAATCTGCACAGTGACCACAACCCAAACACAGAATGCATCCATAACTCGTACATAACTGTACTATGCTCTGTAAGATGTGCCTCGTCACATGCCAGTGGTATCGTTTACCCCATTACTTGATCTTTCTTCTTATGTAGGCCATTTCAGTAGCATGGGTAGAAGACACAATGGACTGGACCACACGGTGCAGGACTCAGGCAAGCATATTATAAGGTCTACTCTATTATTTAAAGTTTTAAACCTCTGCTTTAATCTTTTAATATCTAATAGAAACACAATTTCAAAACCATGCCCCACTTATAATCTTATAAGTAATTCCTTTGGTTGAGTGGAGGTGGGCCCCAAATATGTCTGTGCCCATGGACCCAAAAGTGCTTAACATGGCCCTGCCACCCATGTATTCTCAGCCGTCTGACACACACACTCTATCACACACAGTGTTCAAACATGACCCTTTGATTCGTAAGACACTGTACATAACAGTATTACATAGGAGCCGTAATTCTACAATTGTTTTTTTTACCATCCATCTATTAATTGCACCGTGTGTAAGGTAGGATCATCTCTCCATGTAGCTAATACTAAGTTCTACGTAACTAACTACTTACATTGCAAAATGCACGATAAAGTCCTAACAGTGTCCCGCCTCAATACTTTTTTTTCCCCCCACATTCTTTTCGGAAATCGAAACCTAACATCTCTCCGTTTCAACAGGACAAATGTTTATTGTAATATAGCCTTGACCGGTACGCATCAATTGCTCGAAGGACATACATTGTGCAAAAAAAAAAGAAAAGATAAGTTTAACTATATTCAGAGTGCACATGTACCGCCAAGGTAGTCTAAACTGTGTGATACGTCATACAGACCGATTTCCTGTGGAACGGATCTAAACACGGAATTTCCAGAAATTATGTAAATTGAAGTTTACATAACATTTCTATTGGGATTAAAAATGAGTAGGATAAAGTGCTGTATCCATAATTATTAATGGACGGTGGCTTATACGTTGTCCGTATGCACTATGCTCGGTTTTCTAACAGTAATCTTGCACGCTTTGTTACAATGACATCTCTCCGGGGTTCAAGCTGAATGATTGCTATGATTGTTTTTCGTTTCCTCCAAGTGGTTCTCCATCCCATTCGGACCTATACCTAATTCACAGCGCCCAAATTGTACGCAACTCGTGGTCTCAAACAGGACACCTGGTTTTCATTCATGTGTTAAAGATTGCTGTGTTGTGTCTTTAATTAGATTTCGAACGGTTACGAGTTATACGCTAACTTATTATATTAAAATAACGAACGGCTACATGAATGTATTGTTATTGCATTTTGTTCGCAGATACATTCTACCGTACTGCCCATGTCACTGCTTCCAAGTGCCAACAGATGGATTCTGGAACCAACAGTGCAGGATTGCCATAAGCAGTGTTTTCTCACTCACTGTTATCTGGGACGATCGATATGGCCCTATATGTCAATTTGTGTTTCCGGCAATAAGGAGCAACATGCCAGCATTCATGATGTAAGAAGCTGCAGAAACAAGAACTTTCATTTTTCAAAATGGCAAAAAAAGGTGTGTTCCTCCACATGGACCACCAAGGACCATCATTAAAGTGTTTTGCTAATTTGCAATACGACAAGACAAGGACACAAAAGGACAAAAAACAATGTCAGCTCCGAGTTACCGACAAAATTAAAAAATTGTTGTTTCATGGAGTTTACAATTTCTTGTGAACATTCTTTGAAAAATGAAAGCACTTGTATTATTGAAATATTCACTTACAAAATACTATTTATGACAAGACAAGGTACGCTCTGTGTGAGCAGGCCTGTTTTATCTTGTGTTTATCTTCCTGTTTGCATGGGCATGCATGATGACATGGCACGTTGGGCTACGCTAGCCACGAATTTAATGCAAATAGCTGGAGCAGATCGTTGGTACAACTGATGTCAGCTTTGGGGGCGGGTGTTTTGATTTATTGCTGCACCCTCACTTAAACTTAGGGTGATCGATCCACGCATAAGATTAGCACAAGATGGCCACGCCCAACACATTCTTTTCACATCTGTAAAAGTGAGGAAAACTAAGGTACGATGCATAGGGAAAATATTTACGACCGATCAATGTATGATTATAACGACTTGCCCAAACCAATGGAACAATAAAATCGCACTGTGTACACATATTTCACATTGTTTGAAAGCAGGGCTGTATTATGTTGCAGTGGGTGTGGCCAGGGCCTAGACTCTTGGGTGCATGGCCTACGGCCTACTGCCTCCGGCCATGCACCCAAGAGTCTAGGCCCTGGCCACACCCACTGCAAAATAATACAGCCTTGCATGCAAACATCTGTCCAGTTACCACAACCCACAAACATAACACAACCACCTGTGGCCCTACCCACTTCAGTTCACATACAATTGAAGTACTTCCAACCAATGCACAAACTCTTCAATGCATGGCCTCTGCACCCAAGACTATTAACTGCCCGCAAATACACCATAATACAGTAAAATACCCAAGAATCTGCCCAGTGGCCACAACCCAAACACATAAACCATCCAGCTAAAGCCCCGTCCACTTCTGCACACACATAGTCTTCCAACACTTCACCCAGTGGGCACGCTGCTGTACTGTTGACTCCATCACCCCCAGCCATGCACCCAACACTGTAGTACCTGTTCACAATCACCACAACATAACACACCCATTCACCCAAGAATCTGTACACTGGTCACAAACCACACACATACGCCAACAACCTGAAACCCTGTACACTGCTATACAAATACTATTCCAATACGAACAAGCAGTCACCACACCCTTCAAGCCATAAGAACAAGCAGTTACCACACTCTTCACTCCAATAAACCAGCCACCTAAGTCCATGTACACTTTTCTAGACATACTATACACCCTCAACAATACAAACAGTAAGTATACCATTATTGGTATTTTACTTCTTTGTAATCTGCACATTGCATTCTGTACACATATTTGTGCATTCCATACACCACTATCACAATGTTGACACCACTATCACAATGTTGACAACATGGCTATATTATGTTGCATTACTTGCAACCAGTGGGCAGACTTTTGGGTGCATGGCCTCTGGCCATGCACCCAAAAGTATAGGTTCTTAACACACACAACACAGCATAATACACCCTATACAAACATCCTCATATCATCTACAATCCACTCCCCTTCCCTAATTAAGACTGCCTGCAGTCACCACATAAACTGCTTGCCTCAGGACCTATCCTACCCTAATGAAGGCTGTCTGCCTGAGGACACTTCTGTACACATATTTGTGCATTCCATACACCACTATCACAATGTTGACAACATAGCTATATTATGTTGCAGTACTTGCAACCAGTGGGCAGACTCTGGGGTGCATGGCCTATGGCCATGGCCATGCACCCAAGAGTCTAGGGGCTTACCACACACAACACAGCATAATACACCCTACACAAACATCCTCCTATCATCAGAAATCCACTCCCCTTCCCTAATTAAGCCTGCCTGCAGTCAACACATAAACTGCTTGCTTCAGGATCTATCCTACCCTAATGAAGGCTGCCTGCCTGAGGACCCATCCGCGAACAGCCATACTATTTGCGGACACCGCACGCACACCATTGTCTTCTTCCACCTACACAAATACATCATATGAACCATTTTTCACTCCCCCACCCTTTGCAGCCCCCCTTCCCACCAACAGATGCCTCAAAGCATGTTTTCGAGCCCCTTTGGCCGCCGCTCTATCCTCGGATACAACATGACGGGTGTTTCTGAAAATTGTGACGCACATCACGCTTACCGCCAGCCAATCAGTGTGTGCACCGTATGTCCACGGACATCACACCGACCTCGGGGCCAATCGGGCTCCTGTTCGCGCAGGGAAATGGGATCGCTGAGCCAGATATCACACATTTTTTGGGACCTACATTTTACCTGTTTTTTAAGAAAGTACCAGACAGATTTTCACAAAATTTACAAAAGCACGCTTTCGGGACCAAGCCTCCGCTCCTGCCGCAAATTTGGTGAAAATCTGTCCAGCAGTTAGGTCTGACCTGGCGGGTTTAAGACCACCCAATGGGACTCAATGGGTATGGGGATTTACCAAATTCCGCCTCCGGAATTCCCGGGTCACCGGGGTCGTAATGCCCCGGTAATTCTGGGAATCACGGAGGCGGAATGGTAATACGAGTCCGGCGTTAACATGCTGGAATTTCAGGCACGGTTACCGCCAGACTCGTAATGAGGCCCTAGGTCGTTGGCACAAGACCTGCAAGGGAATGTAGGCATGTATGGGACCACTGTGATAATGGTGTGTGAATTGCACACAAACATACAAAAATTGGATTCCCATTGCCTTTGCTCATTTACATTTAAATAAGTTAGTATACCCATACCTTGTGACATCCCGTTGTTGTCTATGGGTGCCGGTGTTTATGTTGCCGTTGTGGGTTAACATTGTGTTGTGGCAGTGGGTAGGAGTGTCGGTGGCAGTGGTATGTTTGTCAAGTATGGTGTCGGGCACCATTGTTCGACGCATGCCTCCATTGCCTTGGAGTGGTTGTTGGCAAGGCCTAGGCCTTTGGGTACATGGGCGGAGGCTGTACGCCGCCACATGTACCCAAGAGGCTAGGGCTTGGTCACAGCCTTGCTTTAGGGAGGGTAGTAAGACATTGGCACATGCAAGGATTGTTTACCATCACAGTTTTGTGATATGGACCTTTTACACAGCTACTCACTTATACCTCATTGGGGGGTAGATGAACAGGCCGCTATCATTTTTTGGTGAGTGTAGGTAGACTCCATTGGGGATGGGTGAATTTATTGGAGGCAACATGAGGGTATCTGCAGACGATGTGTTATGCTGTGTTGTGCCTGCAAAGGCGTACTGGCTTATGTGCATGGCTACGGCCATTGTACCTAACAGTGTGGCCACTGTTTGAAAGTAGGTAGGAGAATACAGCCTTGTTTGAGTCCGTTGCTGTACCCATACGTACCGGTAGTCACGAAAGCTACATGGCCACATGGTAGCATGCATGCCTCTATTGCCTTCTAGTGGGTGTGTGGAAGGACTAGGGTCTTGGGTGCATGGGCGGAGGCCGTGGGCCTCTGCATGTACTTAAGAGCTAGGGCTTCCCCACAGCCTTGCTTAAGGGAGGGTAGCCAGACATTGGCACATGGTAGGAATTGTTTACCATCACAGTTTTGCGATATAGACCTTTAACGCTGGTAGTCACACATAGTTTATTGGTGGCCAGCTGTAGAGACAACTATTCTTTTTTGGTGAGTGGAGGCAGACTCCATTGGGGCTGGGGAGTGCACTGGAGATAATATGAGGATATTTCCTGTTGGTGTGCTATGTTGGGTTATGCCTGCAAAACACCTACTAGCTTGTGTGCATGGCTGGGGCTCTTGGACCTAACAGGCTGGCCACTGGTTGGACGTAGGTTTCTGAATGTTGCCTTGTTTGGGTTCCTTACTGCACCGATACGTACCTGTGGACAGGAAAGGTACGTGGTCACATGTTTCCATGCATAGCTCTATTGCCTTGCTGAGGGTGTGGCGAAGGAGTAAGCTGCTGGCTACAAACCCGCAATGCAATGCTGAAATGTATGGGAGTACTATGATATTGGTATGTGGATTGTACACATATGTACAAAGAGTGCATTCCCTTTGCCTTAGGTGATTTGCATAAGTTATTATAATTATACCTTGTGGCATACCATAGACGTTTAAATATATAAGTGTCCTCAGGTACGCGCCTTTGCACAAGTACTGTGGAGGACATGTTATAGTTCATACAGCAGCACTGGTGAAATAAGACATGATGTGGCTGTGAACAAAGCCTTGCTTCATGGAGTGTAGTAAGAAAGTGGACATGAAAAGATTGTTTTTACCACGTAATGTATGCGATTTTGCTCATGTACGCAGCTACTGAGATATAAAGCATTGTAGGGTAGGTGCGCAGGTGACTACCTTCAGAGCCCATTGGGGATGGGGAGTGTATTGCAGATGATATAGGGATTTTTATAATCAGTGTACCATGCTGTGTTTGGAGTGGCAAGCCCCTACTACCGTGTATGCATGGGTACGGCCCTTTGACTTAACAGTTTTGACACTGGTTGGAAGTAGGTTTCAGAATGTTGCCTTCTTTGGGTCTGTTCTGATACTGCTATGTAACTCCAGCCTACACTCTTGGAAATATGTATGTCTCTTGTGGGTGCTAACTATTACAGAATGGTTGTGGAGGACATTTTGAAGTTGGTACACTAGTGGAGGTGGTGTGAAGTGCCTGCACTTGTATATGTGTATGTCATTGGCCTTGTTGCTATTAACAGACTGAGATACCACCATTTATGTTTCGTATGGTGTGCCTCTCATAATACCCTGTATTTAGAGAGTGAAGGAAGATAATGTGACATGACACGGGTTAATAAGCATTACACATGTAAAGTATGGATACTGTACATAGCAACCCACATACATTTGCAGCCGACAACATCATCAATGCTGCTAAGTCCAGCCAAATACAGGACGGCAGGCAATCTGATTGTTAGCTTTGTTTTGCATATTTGTTAAGATGGCCAACGAACGCGGTTGGCGCTTCTACTGTGTGCAATTGTAATGTGTGCATCGCTTTTGTTACGTATACCTGTGTGCGGCATACACCATTGCAGCAGTGACTGGTGTTAGGAAGAATTCTCTGTTTAGGCTGAATTTCCTAACCTAGTGAGTCCCCCAGCAGCTTTGCTGGATTTTTTGGGGTTTATTTTTTTCTCCTGCCAAGAGTGAGACTCTTTTACCCTCACTCTTGGACATGACTTGAGAGTGTTTCCTGTGACTTGCTATGTGCTTATGGGCTAGGGGGTAATTTTCCCCATAGGCCATCATTGGTTTTTGAATGTGTGTTACACAGCACCCTCAGTGCAGTAGCACAGGGGTGTCCTAGTGACCCCCAAACATAGACTCCGCACCCTGGGACTGACTACTGTCTCCCTGGGTCTGTAAAGTTACCATTGACTTTACTAGTCTTAACTTAGGAACTTAACCAGTACAAACCATCTTACTGTGGAAGTACTGGTAGGGGCAATTAGATTGCCCCTGGGTCTGTTGTCGAGGGGGTACTGTCCCGTCCCCCCACGCCGAGTTCTGGCTGGTGGCAGTGGATACCACGGAAATATTCCACCAGAATATTTCCCAATGGGATTTCCCATTGTTTTTAGTGCACCACTTTTTGGTGCAATGTTAAAGATACCGCCGGCTTATTTAATTAATATAAATTCACCGGTTGGGATTTTTTGCCGGAACTCGCCGCCAAAATGGCGTCTAGGTTCACTTCAGTAACCCTGAACCCGAGTCGAGCCTTTGTTCCACTTTTGGCGGGCTTCTGCACAGAAGCCCTCCAAAGTGGTGCCATTCTGTCTGGGTACCACAAGGGCTGTGGGAGGGGCTTTAGGCACCCTGGACTGAGTTGCCTTGCCAACTCATGTCGCACTCTAGTGTAATTGGCCCAAGTGGTGAGCCACCCCGCTCACCACTTAGCATGTTTGAGTGACAGCTAGGCTGTATGAATGGGGGTTTGCTGCATAAAAGCAGGGTTTTTGGGACTGGTTCTTCAGAAGTCGCCACAGGACCTAAGAAGCCGATGAGGGAGAAGCCGAGCCGACCTGCCAAGACGACACCACCGGTGAAGCCCTGCAGAACCGTCTCACCACTTTTCCCGACGACAGAGGAGATCTCCCGCCGGAGAGTCTTCTTCCCTTAACTGGTGGGGACAACCAGTTGCTGCCTTCTTTTCGCCGTCTCGAAGCATCTCGTGGCCGCCTTGCCTGCGCCAAGCACCCCGGCAACCGGGATACCACTTTTTACCTCAACCGCGAAAGAGGGGTAAAAATCCTTTGTGACCGGAAAACTCCACGGCTGGCCTCATCCCTTGTAGTGCAACGACCTGCAGCTTTCCTCCACGTCGAGATCACCTCTTCCTCGGGACGACGCCGCAACTTGCACCCACTACCAGGAACGACTACCACCGCTGGAGGAATCTTTCCACTTTTAAAGGTACTGTGTTCCGCCTGGCCTCCCTTGCCACCGATTGTACGGGGTAGATTTAGTCCTCGGCTCTCGAACCTGGGTAGGTCTGGGACACCCTAACTAAACTTTTCAAGAACCGTAGGAAAACCCTTTTTTTCTCTCACCTGCAAAGACTTGTGACATTGTGTGATCTTGGGCACATTTTTCGCCTGGCTCCCTCTAAAGCGGGCCCCGAACTAATTCTCCTTGTTGAACCATTGACTGTCTTTGCTAACCTTGTGTGAAAAGTGGTTTACCTTACTGCTCTCTTTATTCCTGCCTTTTCCCTCCCTTTTGGCAATACTTGTTGGAGTACCATCTAACGTTAAGCGCTCACCTCTGGTTGGAAATAAGTGGGGTTAACTTAGAATTGTCCAACAAATGATTAGGGATGTACATATGAGTAATAGTAACTGTGTTTGACTTTCTTACCTTTTCTAATGTGCTAGTGTAATTTATGAGTGTACCTTTAATAAATAAGTTTATACTTTTACACCTAGCTCTGGTCAGTGTTTGCTTGTGCTATTGTACCTCTGTACCTATTATGTATCCTCTGTATACTGCCTAACTCTTCTTGAGGGAAGTCTGACTGCTCAGCCACAGCTACCACAGTGAATCTGTGTGGTACAGACTGCTACCAAGTGGGTTTACTGCCAACACCTGTAGACTTAAATCTTTTGCAGTGGTCCCAGAGGGAACTGCACAGGTTTCTGCCTAACAACTGGTGTCAGTGACGTTATTTGTGTAATGTCATTCCTCACAACGTTCACTCCAGGTATTTTCTTTATGTGTGTGCCAAGCGTAGCGCACCCTGTTATGTGAGCGACTAGCTCTGGAAAGGGATAACATAAGCAAAAGCAAAAGCAGACATGCGCACAAAGAGCATGCGGTTCCAGAACATTCCCATACTTTAGAAATACCACAGTGAATTGTTGGAAGAGCTTTACTTTTCCACATAATGTTAACGACAACATGTCATTTGGCTGCATTCACCAGTCTTTTATTTTGCTTTCAGAATCCAGTGAACTTCTGTACTTCTGTTCTCATGTAGCAAAGTGGGAAAAAGAGTACTTAGTGGTGCTTGGTGGGCTGTGTGAAAGAACACATTGAGCCTCATTACACGGTAGGCGGTAGCCATGGCGCTATTAGCACCATGGCTGCCTCCAAAACCTTACCGACTCCACCCTGGTGAATGGAGCAATTACCGGTCCATTCCAAGGCTGGCGGGACTGGTAATTCCCCATTTACCAGGGCCCTTCCCCATTGAGCCCCCATAGGGCTCAATGGGAATGGGGAAGGCGCTAATAACAGTACCGCAAATTGCAGTACCGTTATTAGCTCTAAAGTCCCTTTGCGGGTCCTGTCCTTAACGCCTGGAAAAACCAGGCGTTAAGGAAGGACCCGCAAAGGGAACTCGTAGTAAGGCTGTAGGGGATTACCGCCACTGGTGCCCTTACCGGTAATCCCCTACCGCCTACCGTGTAATGAGGCCCATTGTCTTTGAAAGGTAGACAAGCAGCTGGTGCCTGTGGGATGCCTTACAGCGTGAAGGTTTGCAGGTTGGTTCGTATTGCAGAAACCGCAAATGGACATACCGGGCCATATCGATCGGCCTAGACAATAACGACGGAAAAGAAATTGACTATGATAACCTTCATATAATTGGTCCACCACCCGTCTATTGGAAGTAAGGTGCAAGATACCTGAGAAGAAAGAGGAATACACATGAATGTAAGTAGCTGCTATTAGTGGCAGCGAACAGGACAAGAGTTGCGGGAAGGATGTCGTAACAGCTGTCTGCCGCATGGACCATTTACTTTGTGTTAGAGAGTTTCATCATATTTTAACCCACTGTCTTGCTATTTGTTTTGTAGGTGTTTCAGTGATAGTACGGCTCCACACAAGCAAAATGTTTTCACAACATTGCCACCAGACGCTCTTTTCATGTGTTTAATTTTTACAAAACTTGATAGTGGTAGCGAGTGTTGTTCGACCCACAGCCCAATGTGTCTGTGCGTCTGCAAATAAAGTAATAAAACAAGAACCCTCATGGGGGTGACTTGTGATTGCTGGAGAATGGAGGAGCTGCTTTGCTAAGAATTGTGTCGATGAAATGTGAGCTGTTGATGTTTGTGTGCCGGTTGACCGCTGCGTGCACCTGTGGACGTTATAACGTTCAGTGCACTGAGGGTGCATAGACCTAGTAATTGTGTGAAAGGGCATAGGAAGGGCAAAACAGGGAATGTAGCACTGTAGGAGTGAGCAGAAGGTGTGCTGTTTCAGTGCACGACTAGCATTCCCTTTTCGTCATGCCCTTTATGTTTGCATTTGCATGGGGTGCGGAAGGATGCCAGCAAAAGGAAGTACAATCTCAGTTGCAATTTACAGGCAATGGTGGAGTCATGGCAATGTAATGGCGCGTCTTTACTGCCGCCACAAAACTCCGCACAATGTACAGAGAGAAAGTGTGTGGTAGACAACATTTTGAAATATGCATACAGCACAGCAGCTTAATACATTTTAATCGTAATACACATGTGATGTAAAGTTGTACTTACATAACTTCGGCAACTTTCATGCTTGTATTGGGTGGGTGAGAAATTGTAGTGTACGGTGTATGGTATCGTTACAGACTACCTTTGGGGCAAATGGGCACAGCAAGTGCAGTGTAAGTTATGTATCTTTTTTTGCTGTACTTCCATACAATGTCTGACCTTGAAGCTAAAAATGCTTTTCCATCAAGGCTGTTTTACAATGAGCCTGTGTCCTGTTGAAGGAGAGGTATGTTAGGTTTCGCTTTCCGGAGACAATGCCTGAAAAAAAAGGAATCAGCCGGAAACATGTTTCGATTGTAGCATGTATTTACAAATGTTGGTAGTTTTATTACGGTGAAGGTAGTACTACGTACAAGTAGAGATGATGGTGCCATACACATCGTGCCGTGAATGCACAGATGGCAACATACATAAAATGTGGTTTTACAGTGCTTAAGGACTAGTTGTCTGTGCAGTGTGTTACGAGGCAACGGTGGACGATGGCAGACTGTGTGTTTGCCGCCTCAGAGTACGTGGGTGGATGGGCCATCGTATGCAGTTCGGTGTCGTGCAGCATGAACTTGTTCGGGCTGCCGTTTAGCAGAAAAAAGGAGTTTGTGCGTACGTTCGTCAAAGATTGTAAGGGGGTTATGGTGTTCAAATGGTGTTTCCTTTATACAATAAGAAAGGGAAACAGAAGTTTGAAAACTTAACCAGTGACGCAATGGTTGCAATATGGCTGTCGAGCTATGACCCATGCACTGCAGTGAAATATGTGTTGGATACCTTTTTTTGAAATTGTGTACATAACAATGAAAATGATGTAATGGCCTACTCGGTGCCAGTGGAAAGCAAGGAGCCAAATAGTGCAGCAGTTGCGACAGTTATATAAGATATATGGATGCATTCATCAAGTTGTATTGTGATTGTGCAGATTGTCAGGTAGGTTACTGTAGTGTTGTGCATTCAGTGTGCCCACTTATTATAGGCTTGGGTGAACAGTGTACGTAGGAAACAGGTTATGTATTATGTGTAAGAAATGGCAAGCAATGTCAACAGCAGTGGCTAAGGGGTAGGTGGCTGTGGTATGTGTGGGGTTAGTGGTACATGGGTAGATGTTTGTATGCATAGTTGTACAGTGCAGAGGCAATTGTGGGCAGGGAGTACAATGTTGAGTGCATGGCTGAAGGCCCTACACTGTACAGGGTGTAGTGAAGTGTGTAGGGCGTAGGCACAAGCTGCGTAGTGTAATATAGGTGTGTATTGCAATTTGTGGCATTGCTATCTGAATAGAAGAAATAAGTGCACACATTGCACTGTGGACATTGTAGAGAAGTAGAATAGCAATTGTTGCAGACGTACTGTTTGGATTGAGGAGGGCCTGGACTGTGCTCTGTGTATGGAGTGTGAAATGTTGTGGTACTGGTTGCTGCATTATCTGTGGGAAAAGAGACAGAACATGTTAGAACAGGTATTTTGTTAGGCTGCATTCCACTACATAGTATACATTCATGAACTTTGTCGACTCTCATAACTAGTCCTTCCTAAGTACTATGCTTTGAACCAGTGCACTGTGTTTCTTTGCATAATCATAGGGCCTGTGGGTAAAGAAATTCCATGCTGGATCAAAAAAATAAAATTCTAAATTTCGTTGCTACTATGGTGCACGATGAATGATAGTCACGTTTGCAGTGGTTACAGTACTTTTTAAGGTGTACTCTGGAAGTAGGAGGTAATGTAATGGTGTATGATTTGGGGCCTATACATGTTGATAGGATGGGTGGCGTTGTTTAGCAGGTAGTATTTTGTAAATGTTTATATGCTTCCTTTTTGTACCACTATTACTTTGTGCGTTTGGTTGCTGCTGGTGGTTTGCAAGTATTGTGGCATTGTTTTTTACTAGTGCAGAATTTTGACGGTAGTTCCGTACCTGTTGGTGTACATTAACTGCTCAAACTTTGGAAGTGTTTGGCGATATGTTTGTAGCACAGTACTTGTTAAGGTTGAGTTGGGTTGTTTTAATGCTGCATTGTCATATTCTGGTTGCAGTCAGATACCAGGTGGCATATTCTGTTTACAGTGTTCCATTCATAAAGAGTACGTTTAGAAGCTTGTGCATTCCTGCTGCTATTTGGACATCTGTGTACATTCTGAAGTGGTAGTGTACCATTATGGATTTACATGGAGATTGGTCCATATGTCTTGGAGTTGTATGAGTATGGTAGGAGAGCTGGTGACTGATTTGTGTACATGGTGGTTTCAGAGGTTTCTGAGTATAGTTTTGAACCCACATACTTTGTACTTTTCCTTCCACATATCCTGTTGAAAATACTGCTACTGTGATTTGTGTACATGTATTGTTTGTGTGAGTGTAGTCATTGGGTTCATTTGGGATAAAGTTTCCCAACACACACTTTAGTGCACTTTGTCAATGCTTGCAGTATGCTAAGTTGCTTTAGGTTGACAGTGTGGAAGGACATTTTTTTTGTCCATTTACAAAGGTACTGGTTGGTGCTGGGAAGTCAGGTATAGTAGGTTAGTATATCATTGAGTACATTTTGGCTTCAAGAATATTAAGTAGGCATTTGTAAGATTTGTAGGTAATCTCTGCTTTGGACTGATGGAAGTATCATTGCATTCCCACCATGACCAATGCTTTCTAATGTATGCAGTATAGTGACCTCCATTGGTTGAGTCACCTGTGTGGTAGATTTTGGCTACTGTTGTGAAGATTTTCTTGCCAAGTGATACCTGTCTGTGTGTGAAGGCAGTAAGTTTGCAAATGTGTTTGGTTCCATAGGCATTTTATCTTAGGAGCACTAATATTACATATTGACTATGTGAGTGTATATGCAGCATTGAACGATTATCAGAATTGCACGATGTACACAACATGCTATAGTTAGCATTTTGCACCAGTTGCTGAAATGCAATGGAGTCACAGTTAGGTATTGATACATACACAAAGCATTCCTTAGGGACTTGTTCCTGAATGACATGGTTGCTGTGCATGTATGTTTCCACATGCAGGAAATGTGAAAGATTTCATTTATGACTATGTTTTTCCTTTCCAATATTTGTAGTAAGTACATTATAAATTTCTGTGGATCTTTTTGTCGGTTTAAAGTGAATTTCACCATTCCAGCACTGTAGTCCAATTCTTGCCTTATTCCTGAGACACTGTAAATGGTGTCAGGATTACTTACTGCATTTCTGTGAAGGACAAGCATTTGCAAACAGAACTGGTCTGTGCCATTTAAATAAATGTGTTCAACAAATGGTGGCATTTGGAATAGAAGATTCATTGTTACATTTGCATAACAATTAATACCTGTTGTATTGGAAAATTTGAATGGACCAGGTACTTCTGTGTCAGAGCATATTTATGGAAGGGTACGTAGTTTCTCTGCAGAGACATTTTTCTGTGTGGGTGGAGTTGGGGATGTTTTGTCTATTTTACTCCTTTTGTATGTGCTTTTAATAGTTGCTGTAGTATAAGTTGCTTTCAATTTCTTTGATGAAGTGTTGCCAAATGATTTACTACTTCTAATTGAATGGGCCATCTTTTCAAACCTTTTGGTTTTTGAGGAATAGGGTACATTTTTAGATGGGGTGTGCACAGTGCATGTAGTCCACTGTACTCTATGATGTAAGGAATGTCTGAACTCACTGCAGTGCATCAAAATTCACTTGATACAGTCCTTCTAGTGTACATAGCCGTGACAGTGCTACGTAACTCATGCCTTCTTTGAAGACTGTGTTGCCAATATCAATTAATGCTTGATATAAGGTTAGACCTTGCGATTTATGAATAGTTACTGCAGAAGCTAGCGACAGAGAAAACTGTTCTCTGCGTACATACATGTCTTTGAAAAGAAGCAATTGCACCATTGTGCGTCCTATATTTTTGACTTCTGAAAGTTTATCAAACTTGATGTTTACAAACTGAACACTGTTGTGCCGTGGGTATGTCTGGAAACCAGCAACTGTATCAAGTGCTCTATTAACTAAACCTTGCTCTACATCAATGTTACGCTTTAGCATAACTGTACAGTTGACACATAATGTTAACATTTTCTCCAAACCTGCTGTGTTGGAGATGGAGTTGTCTAAGGCTTGTAGTCTTGCTATGCCTTGTGACACATGGGTACTGTCATACCGTGTACATCCAGTTTGTCTGTGGCATGAATTTCTACTAGTGGTTGTTTTTCTTTTTGCAGCAGTGTTGCATTAAATTGTGCACAGCTTGCTAGAGTTGGCAATAAGGCCATACAGCTGACATTTTTCTGAGCTGATTGTTCCATGACATCAATAGCACCTGTGTTACGCCCGTGCAGCTCATGAATGCATATTCTATTGAGGGTAGACTGTGTGTCCTTTGATAGTACACCAATCTGTATGTTTTAAAAAATGTTGGCGTAGGTGAGTTCTGCAGACTGAATCATGTTTTTAGTTAGTTCTCTGTATTGGAAATGTTGCCAGAGATTCACATTCCCGATGATTCGAAGACTTTTACAGCACTCTTTGTGTCCTAAGGTTTTGAAGGTAGGTTTTCCTTTGACTGGTGTCAATCGAAGGAGACCTCCGAAAAAAATGACATATTTTCCTCCAAAGAGTTCTTCGTAGTCTGTTTTGAGGACCTCTTTCAATCTGAGGTGAATCAAAGCCAACATTAGGTTGGAGACCATGCTCACCTCATCTATTAGGAGGATTATAATTTGTTTCAAAACTCTGCGTAGCTCCATAGCAGATTCTGCTGAAAGTTTATAGTACTCTAATTTGTTTTGGTGTTCTACTGGAAGGAGTAGCAATCGGTGTAAAGTGACTGCACCTATGTTGTAGGCAGCCAACCTGTAGGGGAGGTTACAACAGCAGAAAGGATATTGTTTGGAGGTATTTACTGATAATTCTTATTAAGAATGTTTTACCTGACCCAGCTTCAACACTTACATACAGCAGTACAGGTTTGTAGTTGTCACAGGTGCATGCTTTACTTTCGTGCTGTACACCATGTTCAATGGTTTCATTTACTTCTACAAAAATGTCATGCTGTTCATTGTTTAGTTGGGATTTCAGTATTGCCAACTCTTCTGTAGAGTGCTCATACTTCAGCATAGTGGTGGTTACTTCCGTCATGGCTAATTCTGCCTCATTTGCTATGAGTGGCTCTCCAAGTGGCTCTTGGCTGCCTGTTGGTTCACTGCTCTCAGAAGTGTGTACATGTAGTTGTGCTTGAAGTTCTTCTTCTTGTTGGCGTTCATTGTCCAACATGGTTTTGTACCGTGTAAAGTTTCCTTCTGTAATTGTACTTTCACTGGCACTGAAAGCATCTTCATAGGAGGTGTAGGTGGCTAATAAATCTTCTTCTTTTCTCCATGGTTTGAAAAGATGCAGTAGAGCCATGTAGTACAGTTCTTTGTGTTGAGGAGTTTTTAAGGACAACTTCATATGATTAATTAGGCTGCGTTTGGTAAGTTTCACCAGGCTGCCTTCCAAACTTTCCATTCTGTATTACCCTTTTCCTCATTTGGTTTAATGTTGTTTTTGTATGCAAAGTTTTGGGCTATCTGGTACAGGCACAAGGCTTCTAAAGTACTACTCCTGTTCGGGTAGTATGTGTCCAATACGTTTTTCTTCAAAATGTCCTGGCTGTTGGGATCACTTAGGACTATTGTTTGTATGTCTTCGTACGATTTAAGTACTCTTTTTATGGATGTAGCAGGCCCAAGGCATAGCCAAACTATGTTGTCAGATTTCCCGTATAATGCTGTGCCGCCGATTAAACGGTCAGTGGCTTCGTAGCTGCCACATTCTCTATGGGACAGCATTTTAATGCCAAAGCTGTACAATTTCTGTGCCAGTGTTTTGTCCAAAGATGTGTGATCCCAAAGGTCTTTGAGCTCTGTTTTCTCTGGTTTTGGTTAAGTAGGCGGTGACATATCGTGCAACAGCAGTTAAATTGTCTGAAATGTACTGTACATCAACATTGGCATTCCATAAGAGGGCAATAATTGCATTTTAATCATCGATGTACTTTGATGCTTCGCTCCTTTTTATGCAGTATATTTTTTTAGGAGATTTTCCTTTCACACTGTGTCGAACCAAAGACATGAAGCTGTTTACTTGGCCTGTTGAAACTGGTCTGGGGAAACCAAAGCAGCATTTGGTGTACTCATATTTGCGTCGATAATACTTGCCACACTTGTGTCTTTGGAATTGCAAAATTTCTGCTTGTACGACACTATGGGTACTTTCCGAAGGGATTTCGCAAGTGACATATTTGTGAATGAACTGCAAAACAGTTTCATCACTCTCCTCACCAAATTTAGGAGCATTTTTAATCCACAAAAGCATGTGGATGTGTGGTGCTCCTCTGGCTTGATATTCTCTTCTCCAAAAGAAGTGTTCCACTTCTCAGAAGGGAGGAAGTGCGTTATTACAAATGAAGTGGAGCATGGCAAGGAAGTGATGATGAAAGTAGCGTGAAACATTTACTGGATCGAGAGAGGACAGCTCTCCTGGTGTTTTCATGTCTACACCTGTTTTGTTTGTGTTTGCTATGCGTAGGAAAGTGTGCAAGTCTTCCCATGCATACTCAGCACAACTTAAAGTGAGAAACCATGTGGGTGGCCCAAGGTTGCGTAGCATACACCGTACATCTGCGTGCAGTCGGAACCAGTACTCTTTCGTATGACACATGTTTGCCAAGAGATTTGTAATACTTGACTGTAAAATGTTTTTAATGTGTGGGCAACTCCATAACATAACGCTGCCAGTTCACGTTCAAAGAGCAGGTGGAATATGTACTCCACGTTCTGTCTAAATCTAGGGTCTTCAGAATACATTTGTAAACAGCAGTATTCTGATGCTGTTATTTCTGTGCTTTTTTCATCCTATCTTTCACACTTTCCAGTCAGGAAGAGTAGAGGAAAGGCTTGTGCTTCCACACTTTTTTCCCAGATACTGATTGGTGCTCCTTTTGTTTGCCACATTTGATATGTTTCTATTGCATCGTCTATGGTGTCTTTGGAGGCAGTGGGTGAATTTTATATCGGTCTAAAATATTGGAGGCTGCAGTAGGATCTAGACATTCAAATTGGCCAGTTGTTGAGGAGTCCTGAATTATTTAGGTTGCTTCTGTCAGGTTTTCTGAAATGTTTATTTCCTTGTAGTATTCATTGTTTTCTTTAAAGTACTGCAACGCTTCCCTAACTTAGGTTAAGTCCACTAGGCGTTGCCACATTTTTTTGTCTTTTGTAGGTACACCATTTACCAGGATAATCAAAGATTCGTGTATTGGCCTTTGGACTCGTAGAGTGTCTACATTTTCTTTGAGATATAATGGTAAATAGAAGACTTTTACACAAATGGCTTTCAGTAATTCAGTGGGAGGCAATTTTGCAGTTTTCGGTTGAAGAAGTATTATTGCTTGAAATGGGTGCAATGTTTGGATTATAATGCTCTCATACAAATTAAGCTGCTGCATTGCGTTTGGCAGTGGAAATAGTTCCAAATTATTAGTAATTGCCTGTGAAGGCCTTTGGTTATTGTCAAGTTTTGCAGTGCAGTATGTGCACAGTGTAGGAGAATATCATTTAAATGTTGGAGTGCTAAAGCTGGACTTTTTGCATAGTACAGTTTGTAAACTAGATTTCTGACAGTTGAATGGTGGGTTGCTAACATTTTGATACAGTGGAAGGTGCATTTGCAAACAGGTCCAGAAATAAAGGTTAAGGAATGTCCTTGTATTCCAGTGTAGTTGCGCACTGGACAGGAGTCCATAGTTTGTAGTATTTTCATTTTTCTTTTGTCATTGTCTTTGACAAACTGTTTGAGGAATTGCTGCAAATATTTGATTAAGCATTGGCGAAACGTTTCACATTGATGTGCAAGGCCATTTGTAGGTGAGGCGTGTTTCTTTGAGGATTGGAATGTGACATCTTAGTTTAATGGGGATATTTCTAAAAGCAGTGTTTCCACTTCCATTATGGTATTGTGTACCTTTTCATACCCTTGTCCACTCCTATGTAAGGCAATTTGGGTTGTTTGTTGTTGTTTGTATGATTCTTCATTGAAGTATGGCTCTGTGTTGGTGGTGTGACTCCACTCACCTGTACAGATGTGGCCAAAGGTATCTATGCTGACACTCCGTTTGTGTCAAAGTAGTGCTTGCAATTTACCAATTAATCTTGTGAGTGGTTTCATTCTATTCAAAATTACTATAAACAATTTCCAATTCACCCTTATAGCACTGTCTACAAGAGCTTCTAGGATGACTTTTCTGCAGTAGGTTTTGAGGGTTGAGCGTGATTTCTGCCTTCTACTTATAAGGTTCTGAAGGACTCTGTGGTGGAACATTTTTTGTAAAATTATTTTTTTAGAATGTTCGCTTGTGATTAATTACCATTTGTACATGCTCTCTTAGCAGTAATGTGCGTTGCACTGTACTTCGTGGTTTTCTTTTCATTCTCACATTTTGACAGAACAACTACACTGTCTTTACTGGTAGATGCATTTGTTTTCCTTAATGACTAAATTACCTCTTCTCCTTCACCTTTCTCTTTACGTTCAGCTTTCAGTGGATGGCTACTTTCTGTGTTTGTAGGTTGTGTGGCTCTCTTTCTGTGTTGCTTTCTACAGAGTTGCTGTTTGGTAGGCATTGTGTAGTAGCTGTTGGTGAAGAAAGAGAAGTGTGGCTGTGCAATTTTTCAAATGTATATGTGTGAAATGCGCATTAGTGGGTCAATGGGAGGGTAGGCATTTAACTGCAAGTGTGTCGCTCTGCTGTGGTATCTAAGTTTTGGCTGGGGACAGTATCTTCCTATGTGGGGATTATTATAATGATGGTGACATAACAAACACTGATCACACCTGTAGAGGTGTGATCAGTAACAATGAAGTACATACTGGTGGATGGCCGCACATCTATATGCTACAGTACAACAATAGTGCACTCTTTTAGTAAGACATACAACATTATGCTGGTATTGTACTTACTTTGTTGATTGCTGAGAGTAGGTATATTGTAGGCTGTATTTTGAAGTGCACGCTCCAGTGACTTTCCAGAGAGAGGTGGGTACTGCTCCTGTATAAGAAGATGGTAACAAAATATGTTGGCTAATGGCATAGTGGTTACATTTGTGAAATACATTCTTGAAAACTGTAGGGGGATGTGTTGTTAGGAAGAGGAAGTGTGTGTGTATAAATGGAAGGCTTACAATATGAATAGGCACTTGGGCGCATATGCATGTTTGTTAAGGGGTTAGCTGGGTTATTTGGGAGTGTATTGTATGACTTGCTATGAAAAACATGTGTGTATTAGTGTAGGCCTAATTACTTTTAAAATGCAGTACTGCGCATTGTGGAGGGATGACAAAAAGGTGCGGAAAGATGTACAGAGTGGAAAGCAGAATGTTTTTGTGTGTGCATTTGCATGTACTTCTTTGCATATGTATTTATTTATTTGAATTTATAAAGCGCCCAGCGGCCCGGAGGCCTCGTGGCGCTGTTACAGCATATTCACTTAGTGCAGGTTAATTTTCAGTCGTGATACAGTTTTAGGACAGAAATTTACATAGGCAGTAGTACAGGTTAAATGCATTGTAGAAGTGGTTAGTTGAATGGATTGGTTTTTAGCACCTTTCTGAAAACTGTGAGGGATTCTTCGTGTCGTAGGCTGGGTGGGAGTGCGTTCCAGGCTTTAGGGGCTAGTACTTCAAGTATCTATGCTTCTAGTATGTATGCTTTCCACATGAGTGCAGGCATTGCTTCAGGGCTTTAATTTCCTTATGCACGTTTTTGAATGTTACTGTTGTCAATGTGCACATAACTTTTTTTTATTGATTAACTGCTGTTGTTATCTATGACATGCGGCTGGAAACTGTCGTAATGCTTGCAATGTATGCACTTGGCTTAGTTTGGTGGGAAAGGCTGCCTGATACTTTTATGTGCGATTTGTACAAATTTGATAGGAGGTGCCTTAATGGGGGAAGCATTGAAAAATAACGGAACAAAAGAACAGAGTAACCCTTTCCATATACCAATGCCTGTTGTGGGCAAACTGCAACTTTGCCACCACCTACCACTGTAGGAGCAATGTAATGGTAGGTGATGGGAGACATAACAGTATACATTTTGAGTACGTTATGGAGATTCACTGCTAGGTACCCCGTTGCTACAAACTTATAACACAGTTGTCACTGTACTGTACAAAAAATAGTAATACCTAATAGGCGTTGTGATGGGTAGCGATGCCGATGTATGTGGGCGCAAACCGCATAGATCGTTGTACAGTAGTTTCTTGTGCAGGTGCTTTTGATTTACAAGACATTTGACCTCTGCGTGTTTAACGGTTGGTTTGGACTGTTCAATAGATGTAATAGCGTTACATGCACAGTACTTGGATGTAATTGGTGGATGAATATGTAATAGTTTAACAGTAGCCAATCAGGGAGTGCTGGTAAAAGAGTTCTCGAAAGGGAAGAAGGAATGGCCCTGCTTTACTGGGCCGTGGCCCTCGCGGTAGTTGGTAAAATCGCACGTGCTACATGCTGTCCTTTGTAATGTGCTTGTCATGGAAATGGGACTACGGTTTACCGATTCAGGTGTATGTCTGCTTTTGTGTTCCATGGTAGGGTATTCTTCTGTGGCCATGAGAATGTTAGTGCTTGTAGTGTGACTTTTGTCAGTGGCTGTGACATTTTTTTTCTCCCTATTGCATTTAGTCAACTGTTGCACTATGTACAATGTACGCTGTGGTCACAAGTGTAGTAATGTAAGGAAGAAAAGCAGAGAGCAATCCCTAACAAGGAGCACACAAAAAGGTGTTTCTTTACACGTCAATTTAGCAAAATTATAAAAAAACACTTTTCACAACTTCCACCAAGACGCCCACTTTCTACGATACTTAAAATGTGTTTGTGCAGCCCACTACACAGGGCAATATGTTCACAAAATCCATGCCTTTTGGAGGTGCGCACATGCTACACATGCCATGTCTTTTGAGGTAGCTGCAATGGACATGGGACTGTGCAGGAGTTGGTATTGGTCAATATGATCTCCTGGGTGTGGTAAGTAGCAACAGATTGTGCCAGAACGTTTGTTTGCCAATAGGAGAGGACATGGCTATGGGGACGGGGGTGCCGTTCAATAGGCGGACTATATGGCTTTTGGGTGACTCCTGGATACATTGGGTACAAGTTTACGTAGAACGCTGTGCACTGGCAGCACACCTTGGTTTCCATAATGTCAATGTTTACTGGTACGGAATACGCGGGATGAAGTGGTTCCATGTGGGTCCTCTTTGTGCCAGTTTGGTCATGCTTGCTCATTCAGACATTATTATTGTTAATTGTGGAGGGAGCGGTTTAGGGCATGTCACCAGCATTTCCCTGCAGTTTGCAATGAAGGATACATTTCGGCAACTCATGGAAATGTTGCCAAAATCACACATCATTTTTCCTTGTATTGCCCAGAGACAGATGTGGCTGCGTTTTTCCTTGTGTGGCCCAAAAATGGAGAAAGCGCAGCGCAATGTGAACAAGGCTGTTTGCGCTTTTTTGCGCGAGGTTGGCATGCTCTCCTTCCCCAATGAAAACATTACGTTGGAGTGGAGTGGAGTGTCCCTACTCGTGGCAGGAGCAAATACGGAGGATGCTGTAGAGGATAATAAGCTACTGCCTGCTTGAAAGGGGACAACCCTCTGAAGAGCTGCCTGGTGGTTTGCTTTTAGGTGCCACATGGATATAGTGCCATAGCTGTATAAGCCAGGTATTCTGCGACTGAGCACTCAGTGCATTGTACCTAGTTTGCATGAGATTTTGGCACATCTCCAACACTCCTAAATAGTTTCCACACCCAGGACTGACACTGGCTTCAAGCAATGGGGATTCCTTCTACTTTATTCTCGTTTCCTTTTAGATGTCCCTACACATTATGATGCACGTCCCCTTACTCAGGACCTTCAGAAGGAGGTGTTGGTGGTGAGGGTGTGGGTGCTCCTGAGTCAGAGATAGTAGCAGAAGCTCTGGTGGCCATTACTTGGAGAGGTACTTTGCAGGCACACAATTGGTGAGAAAGCAATTTCTGCACGAACCAATGTGCACCGCTGCTCCTCTCTGGAAAGCCAAACAGCGTACTTGTGAGGTGTGCCCTTTGATAGGACTGTTGTGTAGTGTGTGACACCGCAAAGTGGGCCTAAGTCTTTCCCTACAATACCTACATGCAGAAGGAAGAGTGCAGGATTTCTGTAAGGGTGCACTTTCACTGTAACACTCCATACATTGCAGAAACATTTCCTCCTTCGATGTGTACGGATCTGGCTTGTGTCCACCAAATAAGGGACCAAGCACACCATTGATCCGTTGCCATGGTGACATCGCCATTGTTCTCCATTTGGACGCCTGTCTGCGGGACATATATTGGCCGTTATACTTTTTGGCCAGGTGGATAGCTTTCCTACAGATACTCTTGCCATCCCCAGACTACTCAAATGTACGGCACACGTGCATTGAACATTTCTACATAAGCTTGTTGTGAGCACGATACAGTTGGTGGAATATTTACATGCAAAAGTACTCACAGGACGTGGGTTTCAATGCGTCCGCCTACTAACACTATATCACACGTTTCTTCGCATATATTCACCAGGGGCAGTGTTACCAGGAGTCACAGGATGAGATATGCATGTGCGCAGTTGTGCGCCCGATAAACGTACGCTCCTGCATCTACTTACAGGCAGTTGTGTGCATGCAAACATGCGGCCCGTAGTGGCGTCCTACAGGTGCTTTTATTGTGATTGCGCATAGGGTAGCCATGTGCGGCGGTCGTCCGACTCCTCCATTTTTCTCACTTGCAATCATCCCCACTAGTGCTGTGCCCTTCACACTTACAATGGCCTTCTTAAAAGAAAGGAAAAGGCACATACACAATCAGTAGACATTAAGATATCAATCTTTATTAGCAGACATTCATAGCCACTATTCAGAAAAGGGAAGCGGGACCAGAAACAGATACATATACTGGGGATTTTCACATTTTAACAAGCTGCTGGTGAGGGGAAGAAGGGATTGAGGTCTCATCGAAGCGTCTCTCATGACACGCAATTTTCAGGCAAGGGGGGCTGGGAAATGGGGAAGGCGGGCATGTGCAAGGCGGGCAGTGATATCTGATTTTCCCCATTATATGTTGTTCAACAAAATTTCTCAAGGCGGCAAATTGGAGGAGCAATTCATCCATTTTAGCATCCAGGTGCTCTACTTGTATATGTGCATGGTTTACTTCAGTTTCGGTGGCCGTATGTTCCTGTGGAAAAGGTGCCGCTTCTGGGGTACACCTCTGCATTCCTGTATGTTCTGTTAAAAGACCACACATTTGGATAATGTACATGAAGCACTATATTGTAATTGGCTTAGTCTTGCCACTGCGTTCCCTACCTACGGGGTTACTATCCTCACTCATTTCTTCATGCGGAAAATTCTCCTCCGTCCATTCTAGGGTGGTAGCCATTGTTGCGCACAAACAGAAAACATCATGCTTTCCAACTATTGTACACTACCGGACCTGTGAAATTACAACATAAACTTTCATATACTTACCAAATTGCAGTGACGTTCTGCTCTTGGTAGTTGCTGTCTGTACCTCTGCCCCTTCGTCCTTTGTTGGATTGTGAAGCAGGTGTGCGGTAACATTGATGAACGGAAACGTCACTTCTCTTGTTGGTGCTTTCCATTATGCTGCATACCCTATGCCTTTGTGCACTTTGTTGCAAAAGTACAGAATTTGTACAGCTACTGCATTTTCCCTTCCCAATCACACACTTGCTGCTGTTTGTATAGGTGTTTTGTCTTTGCTGCATGTTACCACTTTTTATGACCACCCCTCCCTTTCTGATCACGTTGGACTCCGCCCGATGTCCGCAAACAAATGCAGTGTTCCCACCCTCTGTGGCTATTAGTATAGAGCCACCCGCTTCAGTATGTTGTACCGTACATCTTTACAAACTAAGTGTATCCTGTTAAAAACGAATGCAATTCAGTGAAAGAAACATTATTACAGAGACGCTATGCTTCACTTGTGCAACTAAAACCCTATCATCTTTCCTCAAAAAACTATTATATAAGAACGTTATGTTTAAAGCGCCCCACTAAAAACCTATGAAATTCATTAACAAAAAACATTGTCAAAGGGACGTTATGTTTAAGTTGCACTATTAAAAAAACCTATGAAATTCAATGGAAAAACGTTGCTACAGGGATGTTATCGTTACAGGTAAAACCGAAAAACCCCAGAAATTCGCAAGTTATGATAAGGTACGCAACAATAACCAGTGCTACCGCTGTGCACTGCAAGGACTAACACCCATGACATCAAAGATGACATCACAAATGTCATTGATGAGATCACTGATGGCATCACAGGTCTGGCTCCCTCTTTTTTTGTTCAGTGACATATCTACACTAGGTGCTTTCTTCACTAACAGTCAGGAACTAAAAAGTGAAAAGGTACTATGTTTGCACACCTTACTCTTCTCATATGTACTTACACTGCTTTCCTTAAGGTTTAGTCACATCATATGATACATATACATACGGGAAGAAGCAAGCCTGAAACACAGCAATAATTTCTGTGCATTAAGATAATCAGTTAGGTTATGAACACTTTCTGCTAGTACTGCTACTTTTTTGCTTACTTTACTTTCTCTGTGAATGCTGCTATTGGTATGTGTTGTGGTCTCTTCCAGTTTTGTGTGCAGTACTACAATTATGTAGTAAGTGAGGGATTCAGAGGAACCTATCACTCCAGCAAATGTAGAAAGCAGCAATGATCTTGATATGGAACAAAGTATTGATGATCTTGGGTCAGAACCAGAAGAGGAGGATGAAACTGTTGTAGATAGTCCCTCTAGGCCTCTGTCTTCTCTACCAGCTGTACCTACTGGACCTTTGCCAGGTCCCACATTTAGTCCTCAATACTTTGAACTAGAGAAAATGAAACTTGAATTAGAGTACAAGAAACTTAATGCTCAAACTGACAAAGAACTAAGGCTAAGGGAAATGGAGCTCAAGTATGAGCTAGAAATGAAGAAATTGTCTGTTGAGAATGCTTCTCTCTCTCTGGCTCCTCTAGAAGTTCCAGTCCTAAAAGACCCCGGATGCCTAAGGAATTGATTGGTATGTATGAGCCTAAGTTGGATGTGTTGGATTGGTTGTCTATGTTTGAGTATAATCATGGTATCCAGAACATCACAGGTAATGAGTTACTCACCTGGTTGTTCTCTAGGCTTCCCCCTGTTGCAACTGATGTAGTAATGGAGTTGGGAGAGGAGGATAGGAAAGAGTATGAATGTGTGAAACTAGCTTTGATAGCTAGGTTCGGGAAGACCCCTTCCCAGTATCTTAAGAGGTTTAGGAGCCTCAAAAAGCATGATGGTTCCCCTTGGGCTACCTGGGTGTGTGAAGGGTTGAAAAACTTAGAGGGATGGATTAAGGGTTACAAGGTGAACACTTATGAAGGAATGAGAAATCTGGTAATGATGGAGTCAATTTATGATGCCTGCTCTCCTGAGCTCAGACAGCACTTGGCTGATTCACAGGAATTAGATCCTAGGAAACTAGCTAAGGCTGCTGACTTGTGGGTTGCCAACAGGGCTACTCACAAGGATTCTGGGGTAACTCAGAAGAAGGATGAGGGAAGACAGCCTAAGAAAGACTCCAAAGAGAATTCTAATAATCCTAATCCCAAAGAGGGTCCCAAACAAAACCATAAGGGTAAGCCACCTGGGAAACCACAGCAGAGTAGTATACCTTCTAAACCAGAAGGAGGTCAGAACAAGCCTCCATTCCAAAGGACCTTTGGGGCCTGTTATGTTTGTAAGGCTACTGACCATGTGAAAGGAGATCCCAGATGTAAGGGTAAACCTTCAGGGGTCCAGCTTGTCTCCTTAGCCTTCGCTCCAGAGGAGGAAGTCACTATGGCAAGTGGAAACTTTCTACTACTGGCTGATGAACCCACTGGAGTCTCAGCCAGTGTTTCTTTAGTCTCTCTGGGGTTGTGGGAACAACAAAATTTAGATGTATATAATTCTATCCCAGATAATTCTAAAGAGTATTATAAGGACAGTGTCCACGTGAATGGTCAGGAGACTCCTGCCATCAGGGACACTGGGGCCAGCATAACTGTGGTGGATGAATCATTTTTCAAGGCAGAGGATGTTGCTAAGGCACCCAAATGCCTCACCAAGTTAGCTGGAGGGCCTGTGCAGATGTGTCCCCAGTTACCAGTTCTCATCCAGTGTAATGATATGGCTGTGAAGATACCTGTCAGTATACAATGTGAAGTGCCAGGAAGAGTTCTGCTAGGAAATGACCTGAAAGCTCTGGGAGTTGTGTCACATACCCCCAGACCTCCTAGTAAAAGGTCACGGGAGCTCACCAAATCTGCAAGAGAGAAAACCCTGCGAGGTTTATCTCAGGAGATGATGACAGAAATCACTCCTCTCCCACTGGAACAACTTACTGCAGTAACTACCAGATCAGGAGCAAAGGGGCAACCCAAGACTCCTAGGAAAAAGCCTACAGCAAGCACTCCAGTGCTTCCCACAAGGACGTCCCCGAGGTTGTCCAAAGTTACACCTGTAACTCCACCTCCAGCTGAGGCTGAGAGGGAGGTACAACCCTGTGTGGTTGAACTAGACTCTGAAGAAGAGCTAGTAGGAGGCCCAGAACTTATTGGAGACCTGGACCCGGCTGACCATCCTGAGCTGCAGTCTTTACTGGCAGAAGGTGGACCCAGCAGGACAGCTTTCCGTAAGGGACAAAGAGAATGTCCAACTCTGGAGGGTCTCCGCCAGCAGGCAGCTTCTCAGGCTGATGGGCAAGAGCCTGGGAAGTATAGGTTACACTGGGAAGATGGCCTCTTCTACAGTGAACCAACCGAATCTGAACCTGGAGCATACCAACGCCTGGTAGTGCCCCAAGAGAACAGGCAACAGTTCTTGCAACTAGCCCACGAGATTCCTTTGGCTGGTCACTTGAGTTTCAAGAAGACCAAGGAAAGGCTCTCTCTCTACTTCTATTGGCCAAAAATGGGGGCTGAAGTAGATAGGTATTGCAGGAGCTGCCATACCTGCCAGACTTCTGGTAAGGTTGGTTCCAAGAATGTGGCACCTTTGGTGCCTCTCCCAGTCGTGGGAGTCCCATTTGAGAGGGTAGGGATTGACATTGTTGGTCCCCTTGATCCCCCAACCTCCTCAGGCAACAGGTTTATCCTTGTTGTAGTAGACCATGCTACTAGATACCCTGAGGCAATTCCTATGAGGACTGTTACAGCTCAGGCTGTGGCTAAGGCCCTCCTTGGTATCTTTACCAGGGTTGGGTTTCCTAAGGAGGTGATCTCTGACAGGGGGACAAATTTTATGTCCAACTACATGAAAGCCATGTGGAAAACCTGCGGAGTTACCTACAAGTTCTCAACCGCCTACCACCCTCAGACAAACGGGTTGGTAGAAAGATTTAACAGAACCATGAAGAGCATGATAGGTGCCTTAGAAGAATCCCTTAAGAAGAAGTGGGACCTTCTACTGCCATGCCTTCTATTTGCTTATAGGGAAGTCCCTCAGGAGGGAGTGGGTTATTCTCCCTTTGAAATTCTCTATGGCCATCCCGTCAGAGGCCCCTTGGCCCTGATTAAGGAGGGGTTGGAGAGTGCTCCTTCCCCCAAGCCAGTCAGAGTGACTGACTATGTGATAGGTCTCCGAAGGAGAATGTCACACATGATGGCAGAAGCAAGTGACAACTTGAAAGCTGGCCAAGCTCTGATCAAACATTGGCATGATCAGAAGGCTAACATGGTTGAGTTTACTCAAGACCAGCTAGTTCTAGTTATGCTCCCAACAAGGCAGAGGGCCTTGCAAGACAAATGGATGGGATCCTTCAAGGTTGTGGGAAAACTTGGAGAGGTCAACTATCTGGTGGATCTGGGCAAACCCAGGGAAGCTCCCAGAGTCTTCCACACCAACCGCCTCAAAGCCTATGTCTCTAGACCAGAAGTTGGAGCATTGCTTCTAGCTTCATCGGAAGAGGAGGAGGAGAGTGACGCTCTACCTGACCTCCTGAGAGGCTTACCTTTGGACGAAAAGGTTGAAGGAGTTAATCTCTCTTCAGATCTGACCCCTGAGCAACAGGAGGAGTGCAAAGCTATGTTAAATCAGTTTGCCCCCCTGTTCTCACTTTCACCAGGCTTGACCCCTTGGGGGCAGCATGAGATACTCACTGGTGACTGTCTGCCAGTCAAAAGCAGGGGATATAGAATGTCAGAACATGTCAGAACCCACATCAAAGGGGAGGTCAAGAAGATGCTTGATCTCGGGGTAATAGAGCCCTCTACTAGTCCATGGTCTAGCCCAGTAGTGTTAGTACCAAAGGCAGGATCCAAAGAGTTGAGATTCTGTGTGGACTATAGAGCTCTTAATGCAGTCACCAAGACTGATGCCCACCCTTTGCCAAGGACAGATGAGTTGGTGGATAAACTTGGTGCAGCCAAGTACCTCAGCACACTGGACCTTACGTCAGGCTACTGGCAAATAGCCCTGACAGACCATGCCAAGGAGAAAACTGCATTTTCTACCCCAGTTGGCCTATACCAATTCAAGGTTATGCCTTTTGGACTGAAAAATGCACCTGCAACATTCCAGAGGATGGTGAACCAAGTTCTAGCTGGGATGGAGGACTTCTGCATGGCATACTTGGATGACATTGCAGTCTTCAGCCACTCCTGGGAAGAACATGTGACCCACTTAGGACATGTTTTGCAGGCTCTTGAGCAGGCCAATCTGACCATAAAGGCAAGCAAGTGCCAAATTGGTCAGAGTAAAGTGGTCTACCTTGGACATGAGGTAGGAGGTGGAGAAATAAGGCCTTTGCTCAGCAAGATTGAAGCTGTGCAAAATTGGACAACACCTACTACTCAGACCCAGGTGAGAGCCTTCTTAGGCCTCACTGGGTACTACAGGAATTTCATTGAGAACTATGGGACCATAGCTTCTCCTCTGAATGTGATCTCCTCTCCAAAATTCCCTAAGAAGGTCAAATGGACTGAGGAATGCAATCAGGCCTTTGAAAACCTGAAGAAAGCTCTCTGCCAAGCTCCAGTACTCAGAGCTCCTGACTACCACCAAACTTTCATTGTACAAACTGATGCTTCCAATGTAGGTATAGGTGCAGTTCTTAGCCAACTGGATGAGAAGGGTAGGGAACACCCCATTTGCTTCATCAGTAGAAAACTGAAGGATCCTGAAACAAGGTGGGCAACAATCGAAAGAGAATGCTTTGCTATTGTGTGGGCACTGAAGAAGTTTAGGCCATACTTGTATGGTTCTACTTTTGTCATTCAGACTGACCACCAACCCTTGAGATGGTTAATGCAAATGAAAGGGGAAAATCCAAAACTATTGAGATGGTCAATCCGCCTCCAAGGGTTTGATTTCACCATTGAGCACAGGTCAGGGTGTCACCATCAAAATGCTGATGGACTCTCTAGGATGTATGTCATCGACTAGAGGTATGAGGTTCATCCAGGAGTGGATTAAATCCTCCTGTCCCTTAGTCTGGGGGGGGCGAGTGTTAGGAAGAATTCTCTGTTTAGGCTGAATTTCCTAACCTAGTGAGTCCCCCAGCAGCTTTGCTGGATTTTTTGGGGTTTATTTTTTTCTCCTGCCAAGAGTGAGACTCTTTTACCCTCACTCTTGGACATGACTTGAGAGTGTTTCCTGTGACTTGCTATGTGCTTATGGGCTAGGGGGTAATTTTCCCCATAGGCCATCATTGGTTTTTGAATGTGTGTTACACAGCACCCTCAGTGCAGTAGCACAGGGGTGTCCTAGTGACCCCCAAACATAGACTCCGCACCCTGGGACTGACTACTGTCTCCCTGGGTCTGTAAAGTTACCATTGACTTTACTAGTCTTAACTTAGGAACTTAACCAGTACAAACCATCTTACTGTGGAAGTACTGGTAGGGGCAATTAGATTGCCCCTGGGTCTGTTGTCGAGGGGGTACTGTCCTGTCCCCCCTCGCCGAGTTCTGGCTGGTGGCAGTGGATACCACGGAAATATTCCACCAGAATATTTCCCAATGGGATTTCCCATTGTTTTTAGTGCACCACTTTTTGGTGCAATGTTAAAGATACCACCGGCTTATTTAATTAATATAAATTCACCGGTTGGGATTTTTTGCCGGAACTCGCCGCCAAAATGGCGTCTAGGTTCACTTCAGTAACCCTGAACCCGAGTCGAGCCTTTGTTCCACTTTTGGCGGGCTTCTGCACAGAAGCCCTCCAAAGTGGTGCCATTCTGTCTGGGTACCACAGGGGGTGTGGGAGGGGGTTTAGGCACCCTGGACTGAGTTGCCTTGCCAACTCATGTCGCACTCTAGTGTGATTGGCCCAAGTGGTGAGCCACCCCGCTCACCACTTAGCATGTTTGAGTGACAGCTAGGCTGTATGAATGGGGGTTTACTGCATAAAAGCAGGGTTTTTGGGACTGGTTCTTCAGAAGTCACCACAGGACCTAAGAAGCCGATGAGGGAGAAGCCGAGCCGACCTGCCAAGACGACACCACCGGTGAAGCCCTGCAGAACCGTCTCACCACTTTTCCCGACGACAGAGGAGATCTCCCGCCGGAGAGTCTTCTTCCCTTAACTGGTGGGGACAACCAGTTGCTGCCTTCCTTTTCGTCGTCTCGAAGCATCTCATGGCCGCCTTGCCTGCACCAAGCACCCCGGCAACCGGGATACCACTTTTTACCTCAACCGCGAAAGAGGAGTAAAAATCCTTTGTGACCGGAAAATTCCACGGCTGGCCTCATCCCTGGTAGTGCAACGACCTGCAGCTTTCCTCCACGTCGAGATCACCTCTTCCTCGGGACGACGCCGCAACTTGCACCCACTACCAGGAACGACTACCACCGCTGGAGGAATCTTTCCACTTTTAAAGGTACTGTGTTCCGCCCGGCCTCCCTTGCCACCGATTGTACGGGGTAGATTTAGTCCTCGGCTCTCGAACCTGGGTAGGTCTGGGACACCCTAACTAAACCTTTCAAGAACCGTAGGAAAACCCTTTTTTTTCTCTCACCTGCAAAGACTTGTGACATTGTGTGATCTTGGGCACATTTTTCGCCTGGCTCCCTCTAAAGCGGGCCCCGAACTAATTCTCCTTGTTGAACCATTGACTGCCTTTGCTAACCTTGTGTGAAAAGTGGTTTACCTTACTGCTCTCTTTATTCCTGCCTTTTCCCTCCCTTTTGGTAATACTTGTTGGAGTACCATCTAACGTTAAGCGCTCACCTCTGGTTGGAAATAAGTGGGGTTAACTTAGAATTGTCCAACAAATGATTAGGGATGTACATATGAGTAATAGTAACTGTGTTTGACTTTCTTACCTTTTCTAATGTGCTAGTGTAATTTATGAGTGTACCTTTAATAAATAAGTTTATACTTTTACACCTAGCTCTGGTCAGTGTTTGCTTGTGCTATTGTACCTCTGTACCTATTATGTATCCTCTGTATACTGCCTAACTCTTCTTGAGGGAAGTCTGACTGCTCAGCCACAGCTACCACAGTGAATCTGTGTGGTACAGACTGCTACCAAGTGGGTTTACTGCCAACACCTGTAGACTTAAATCTTTTGCAGTGGTCCCAGAGGGAACTGCACAGGTTTCTGCCTAACAACTGGTGTCAGTGACGTTATTTGTGTAATGTCATTCCTCACAACGTTCACTCCAGGTATTTTCTTTATGTGTGTGCCAAGCGTAGCGCACCCTGTTATGTGAGCGACTAGCTCTGGAAAGGAATAACATAAGCAAAAGCAAAAGCAGACATGCGCACAAAGAGCATGCGGTTCCAGAACATTCCCATACTTTAGAAATACCACAGTGAATTGTTGGAAGAGCTTTATTTTGCCACATAATGTTAACGACAATGTGTCATTTGGCTGCATTCACCAGTCTTTTATTTTGCTTTCAGAATCCAGTGAACTTCTGTACTTCTGTTCTCATGTAGCAAAATGGGAAAAAGAGTACTTAGTGGTGCTTGGTGGGCTGTGTGAAAGAACACATTGAGCCTCATTACACGGTAGGCGGTAGCCATGGCGCTATTAGCACCATGGCTGCCTCCAAAACCTTACCGACTCCACCCTGGTGAATGGAGCAATTACCGGTCCATTCCAAGGTTGGCGGGACCGGTAATTCCCCATTTACCAGGGCCCTTCCCCATTGAGCCCCCATAGGGCTCAATGGAAATGGGGAAGGCGCTAATATCAGTACCGCACATTGCAGTACCGTTATTAGCTCTAAAGTCCCTTTGCGGGTCCTGTCCTTAACGCCTGGGAAAACCAGGCGTTAAGGAAGGACCCGCAAAGGGAACTCGTAGTAAGGCTGTAGGGGATTACCGCCACTGGTGCCCTTACCGGTGCCGGTAATCCCCTACCGCCTACCGTGTAATGAGGCCAATTGTCTTTGAAAGGTAGACAAGCAGCTGGTGCCTGTGGGATGCCTTACAGCGTAAAGGTTTGCAGGTTGGTTCGTATTGCAGAAACCGCAAATGGACATACCGGGCCATATCGATCGGCCCAGATAATAACGACGGAAAAGAAATTGACTATGATAACCTTCATATAATTGGTCCACCACCCGTCTATTGGAAGTAAGGTGCAAGATACCTGAGAAGAAAGAGGAATACACATAAATGTAAGTAGCTGCTATTAGTGGCAGAGAACAGGACAAGAGTTGCGGGAAGGATGTCGTAACAGCTGTCTGCCGCATGGACCATTTACTGTGTGTTAGAGAGTTGCATCATATTTTAACCCACTGTCTTGCTATTTGTTTTGTAGGTGTTTCAGTGATAGTACAGCTCCACACAAGCAAAATGTTTTCACAACATTGCCACCAGACGCTCTTTTCATGTGTTTAATTTTTACAAAACTTGATAGTGGTAGCGAGTGTTGTTCGACCCACAGCCCAATGTGTCTGTGCGTCTGCAAATAAAGTAATAAAACAAGAACCCTCATGGGGGTGACTTGTGATTGCTGGAGAATGGAGGAGCTGCTTTGCTAAGAAGTGTGTCGATGAAATGTGAGCTGTTGATGTTTGTGTGCCGGTTGACCGCTGCGTGCACCTGTGGACGTTATAACGTTCAGTGCACTGAGGGTGCATAGACCTAGTAATTGTGTGAAAGGGCATAGGAAGGGCAAAACAGGGAATGTAGCACTGTAGGAGTGAGCAGAAGGTGTGCTGTTTCAGTGCACGACTAGCATTCCCTTTTCGTCATGCCCTTTATGTTTGCATTTGCATGGGGTGCGGAAGGATGCCAGCAAAAGGAAGTACAATCTCAGTTGCAATTTACGGGCAATGGTGGAGTCATGGCAATGTAATGGCGCGTCTTTACTGCCGCCACAAAACTCTGCACAATGTACAGAGAGAAAGTGTGTGGTAGACAACATTTTGAAATATGCATACAGCACAGCAGCTTAATACATTTTAATCGTAATACACATGTGATGTAAAGTTGTACTTACATAACTTCGGCAACTTTCATGCTTGTATTGGGTGGGTGAGAAATTGTAGTGTACGGCGTATGGTATCGTTACAGACTACCTTTGGGGCAAATGGGCACAGCAAGTGCAGTGTAAGTTATGTATCTTTTTTTGCTGTACTTCCATACAATGTCTGACCTTGAAGCTAAAAATGCTTTTCCGTCAAGGCTATTTTACAATGAGCCTGTGTCCTGTTGAAGGAGAGGTATGTTAGGTTTCGCTTTCCGGAGACAATGCCTGAAAAAAAAGGAATCAGCCGGAAACATGTTTCGATTGTAGCATGTATTTACAAATGTTGGTAGTTTCATTACGGTGAAGGTAGTACTACGTACAAGTAGAGATGATGGTGCCATACACATCGTGCCGTGAATGCACAGATGGCAACATACATAAAATGTGGTTTTACAGTGCTTAAGGACTAGTTGTCTGTGCAGTGTGTTACGAGGCAACGGTGGACGATGGCAGACTGTGTGTTTGCTGCCTCAGAGTACGTGGGTGGATGGGCCATCGTATGCAGTTCGGTGCCGTGCAGCATGAACTTGTTCGGGCTGCCATTTAGCAGAAAAAAGGAGTTTGTGCGTACGTTCGTCAAAGATTGTAAGGGGGTTATGGTGTTCAAATGGTGTTTCCTTTATACAATAAGAAAGGGAAACAGAAGTTTGAAAACTTAACCAGTGACGCAGTGGTTGCAATATGGCTGTCGAGCTATGACCCATGCACTGCAGTGAAATATGTGTTGGATACCTTTTTTTGAAATTGTGTACATAACAATGAAAATGATGTAATGGCCTACTCGGTGCCAGTGGAAAGCAAGGAGCCAAATAGTGCAGCAGTTGCGACAGTTATATAAGATATATGGATGCATTCATCAAATTGTATTGTGATTGTGCAGATTGTCAGGTAGGTTACTGTAGTGTTGTGCATTCAGTGTGCCCACTTATTATAGGCTTGGGTGAACAGTGTACGTAGGAAACAGGTTATGTATTATGTGTAAGAAATGGCAAGCAATGTCAACAGCAGTGGCTAAGGGGTAGGTGGCTGTGGTATGTGTGGGGTTAGTGGTACATGGGTAGATGTTTGTATGCATAGTTGTACAGTGCAGAGGCAATTGTGGGCAGGGAGTACAATGTTGAGTGCATGGCTGAAGGCCCTACACTGTACAGGGTGTAGTGAAGTGTGTAGGGCGTAGGCACAAGCTGCGTAGTGTAATATAGGTGTGTATTGCAAATTGTGGCATTGCTATCTGAATAGAAGAAATAAGTGCACACATTGCACTGTGGACATTGTAGAGAAGTAGAATAGCAATTGTTGCAGACGTACTGTTTGGATTGAGGAGGGCCTGGACTGTGTTCTGTGTATGGAGTGTGAAATGTTGTGGTACTGGTTGCTGCATTATCTGTGGGAAAAGAGACAGAACATGTTAGAACAGGTATTTTGTTAGGCTGCATTCCACTACATAGTATACATTCATGAACTTTGTCGACTCTCATAACTAGTCCTTCCTAAGTACTATGCTTTGAACCAGTGTACTGCGTTTCTTTGCATAATCATAGGGCCTGTGGGTAAAGAAATTCCATGCTGGATTAAAAAAATAAAATTCTAAATTTCGTTGATATTATGGTGCACAATGAATGATAGTCACGTTTGCAGTGGTTACAGTACTTTTTAAGGTGTACTCTGGAAGTAGGAGGAAATGTAATGGTGTATGATTTGTGGCCTATACATGTTGATAGGATGGGTGGCGTTGTTTAGCAGGTAGTATTTTGTAAATGTTTATATGCTTCCTTTTTGTACCACTATTACTTTGTGCGTTTGGTTGCTGCTGGTGGTTTGCAAGTATTGTGGCATTGTTTTTTACTAGTGCAGAATTTTGACGGTAGTTCTGTACCTGTTGGCGTACATTAACTGCTCATACTTTGGAAGTGTTTGGCGATATGTTTGTAGCACAGTACTTGTTAAGGTTGAGTTGGGTTGTTTTAATGCTGCAAATAACATTGTCATATTCTGGTTGCAGTCAGATACCAGGTGGCATATTCTGTTTACAGTGTTCCATTCATAAAGAGTACGTTTAGAAGCTTGTGCATTCCTGCTGCTATTTGGACATCTGTGTACATTCTGAAGTGGTAGTGTACCATTATGGATTTACATGGAGATTGGTCCATATGTCTTGGAGTTGTATGAGTATGGTAGGAGAGCTGGTGACTGATTTGTGTACATGGTGGTTTCAGAGGTTTCTGAGTATAGTTTTGAACCCACATACTTTGTACTTTTCCTTCCACATATCCTGTTGAAAATACTGCTACTGTGATTTGTGTACATGTATTGTTTGTGTGAGTGTAGTCATTGGGTTCATTTGGGATAAAGTTGCCCAACACACACTTTAGTGCACTTTGTCAATGCTTGCAGTATGCTAAGTTGCTTTAGGTTGACAGTGTGGAAGGACATTTTTTTTTGTCCATTTACGAAGGTACTGGTTGGTGCTGGGAAGTCAGGTATAGTAGGTTAGTATATCATTGAGTACATTTTGGCTTCAAGAATATTAAGTAGGCATTTGTAAGATTTGTAGGTAATCTCTGCTTTGGACTGATGGAAGTATCATTGCATTCCCACCATGACCAATGCTTTCTAATGTATGCAGTATAGTGACCTCCATTGGTTGAGTCACCTGTGTGGTAGATTTTGGCTACTGTTGTGAAGATTTTCTTGCCAAGTGATACCTGTCTGTGTGTGAAGGCAGTAAGTATGCAAATGTGTTTGGTTCCATAGGCATTTTATCTTAGGAGCACTAATATTACAGCATTGAACGATTATCAGAATTGCACGATGTACACAACATGCTATAGTTAGCATTTTGCACCAGTTGCTGAAATGCAATGGAGTCACAGTTAGGTATTGATACATACACAAAGCATTCCTTAGGGACTTGTTCCTGAATGACATGGTTGCTGTGCATGTATGTTTCCACATGCAGGAAATGTGAAAGATTTCATTTATGACTATGTTTTTCCTTTCCAGTATTTGTAGTAAGTACATTATAAATTCCTGTGGATCTTTTTGTCGGTTTAAAGTGAATTTCACCATTCCAGCACTGTAGTCCAATTCTTGCCTTATTCCTGAGACACTGTAAATGGTGTCAGGATTACTTACTGCATTTCTGTGAAGGACAAGCATTTGCAAACAGAACTGGTCTGTGCCATTTAAATAAATGTGTTCAACAAATGGTGGCATTTGGAATAGAAGATTCATTGTTACATTTGCATAACAATTAATATCTGTTGTATTGGAAAATTTGAATGGACCAGGTACTTCTGTGTCAGAGCATTTTTATGGAAGGGTACGTAGTTTCTCTGCAGAGGCATTTTTCTGTGTGGGTGGAGTTGGGGATGTTTTGTCTATTTTACTCCTTTTGTATGTGCTTTTAATAGTTGCTGTAGTATGAGTTGCTTTCAATTTCTTTGGTGAAGTGTTGCCAAATCATTTACTACTTCTAATTGAATGGGCCATCTTTTCAAACCTTTTGGTTTTTGAGGAATAGGGTACATTTTTAGATGGGGTGTGCACAGTGCATGTAGTCCACTGTACTCTATGATGTAAGGAATGTCTGAACTCACTGCAGTTGCATCAAAATTCACTTGATACAGTCCTTCTAGTGTACATAGCCGTGACAGTGCTACGTAACTCATGCCTTCTTTGAAGACTGTGTTGCCAATATCAATTAATGCTTGATATAAGGTTAGACCTTGCGATTTATGAATAGTTACTGCAGAAGCTAGCGACAGAGAAAACTGTTCTCTGCGTACATACATGTCTTTGAAAAGAAGCAATTGCACCATTGTGCGTCCTATATTTTTGACTTCTGAAAGTTTATCAAACTTGATGTTTACAAACTGAACACTGTTGTGCAGTGGTATGTCTGGAAACCAGCAACTGTATCAAGTGCTCCATTAACTAAACCTTGCTCTACATCAATGTTACGCTTTAGCATAACTGTACAGTTGACACATAATGTTAACATTTTCTCCAAACCTGCTGTGTTGGAGATGGAGTTCTCTAAGGCTTGTAGTCTTGCTATGCCTTGTGACACATGGGTACTGTCATACCGTGTACATCCAGTTTGTCTGTGGCATGAATTTCTACTAGTGGTTGTTTTTCTTTTTGCAGCAGTGTTGCATTAAATTGTGCACAGCTTGCTAGAGTTGGCAATAAGGCCATACAGCTGACATTTTTCTGAGCTGATTGTTCCATGACATCAATAGCACCTGTGTTACGCCCGTGCAGCTCATGAATGCATATTCTATTGAGGGTAGACTGTGTGTCCTTTGATAGTACACCAATCTGTATGTTTTAAAAAATGTTGGCGTAGGTGAGTTCTGCAGACTGAATCATGTTTTTAGTTAGTTCTCTGTATTGGAAATGTTGCCAGAGATTCACATTCCCGATGATTCGAAGACTTTTACAGCAGTCTTTGTGTCCTAAGGTTTTGAAGGTAGGTTTTCCTTTGACTGGTGTCAATCGAAGGAGACCTCCGAAAACAATGACATATTTTCCTCCAAAGAGTGCTTCGTAGTCTGTTTTGAGGACCTCTTTCAATCTGAGGTGAATCAAAGCCAACATTAGGTTGGAGACCATGCTCACCTCATCTATTAGGAGGATTATAATTTGTTTCAAAACTCTGCGTAGCTCCATAGCAGATTCTGCTGAAAGTTTATAGTACTCTAATTTGTTTTGGTGTTCTACTGGAAGGAGTAGCAATCGGTGTAAAGTGACTGCACCTATGTTGTAGGCAGCCAACCTGTAGGGGAGGTTACAACAGCAGAAAGGATATTGTTTGGAGGTATTTACTGATAATTCTTATTAAGAATGTTTTACCTGACCCAGCTTCAACACTTACATACAGCAGTACAGGTTTGTAGTTGTCACAGGTGCATGCTTTACTTTCGTGCTGCACACCATGTTCAATGGTTTCATTTACTTCTACAAAAATGTCATGCTGTTCATTGTTTAGTTGGGATTTCAGTATTGCCAACTCTTCTGTAGAGTGCTCATACTTCAGCATAGTGGTGGTTACTTCCGTCATGGCTAATTCTGCCTCATTTGCTATGAGTGGCTCTCCAAGTGGCTCTTGGCTGCCTGTTGGTTCACTGCTCTCAGAAGTGTGTACATGTAGTTGTGCTTGAAGTTCTTCTTCTTGTTGGCGTTCATTGTCCAACATGGTTTTGTACCGTGTAAAGTTTCCTTCTATAATTGTACTTTCACTGGCACTGAAAGCATCTTCATAGGAGGTGTAGGTGGCTAATAAATCTTTTCTTTTCTCCATGGTTTGAAAAGATGCAGTAGAGCCATGTAGTACAGTTCTTTGTGTTGAGGAGTTTTTAAGGACAACTTCATATGATTAATTAGGCTGCGTTTGGTAAGTTTCACCAGGCTGCCTTCCAAACTTTCCATTCTGTATCTACCCTTTTCCTCATTTGGTTTAATGTTGTTTTTGTATGCAAAGTTTTGGGCTATCTGGTACAGGCACAAGGCTTCTAAAGTACTACTCCTGTTCGGGTAGTATGTGTCCAATAAGTTTTTCTTCAAAATGTCCTGGCTGTTGGGATCACTTAGGACTATTGTTTGTATGTCTTCGTACGATTTAAGTACTCTTTTTATGGATGTAGCAGGCCCAAGGCATAGCCAAACTATGTTGTCAGATTTCCCGTATAATGCTGTGCCGCCGATTAAACGGTCAGTGGCTTCGTAGCTGCCACATTCTCTATGGGACAGCCTTTTAATGCCAAAGCTGTACAATTTCTGTGCCAGTGTTTTGTCCAAAGATGTGTGATCCCAAAGGTCTTTGAGCTCTGTTTTCTCTGGTTTTGGTTAAGTAGGCGGTGACATATCGTGCAACAGCAGTTAAATTGTCTGCAATGTACTGTACATCAACATTGGCATTCCATAAGAGGGCAATAATTGCATTGTAATCATTGATGTACTTTGATGCTTCGCTCCTTTTTATGCAGTATATTTTTTTAGGAGATTTTCCTTTCACACTGTGTCGAACCAAAGACATGAAGCTGTTTACTTGGCCTGTTGAAACTGGTCTGGGGAAACCAAAGCAGCATTTGGTGTACTCATATTTGCGTCGATAATACTTGCCACACTTGTGTCTTTGGAATTGCAAAATTTCTGCTTGTACGACACTATGGGTACTTTCCGAAGGGATTTCGCAAGTGACATATTTGTGAATGAACTGCAAAACAGTTTCATCACTCTCCTCACCAAATTTAGGAGCATTTTTAATCCACAAAAGCATGTGGATGTGTGGTGCTCCTCTGGCTTGATATTCTTTTCTCCAAAAGAAGTGTTCCACTTCTCAGAAGGGAGGAAGTGCGTTATTACAAATGAAGTGGAGCATGGCAAGGAAGTGATGATGAAAGTAGCGTGAAACATTTACTGGATCGAGAGAGGACAGCTCTCCTGGTGTTTTCATGTCTACACCTGTTTTGTTTGTGTTTGCTATGCGTAGGAAAGTGTGCAAGTCTTCCCATGCATACTCAGCACAAATTAAAGTGAGAAACCATGTGGGTGGCCCAAGGTTGCGTAGCATACACCGTACATCTGCGTGCAGTCGGAACCAGTACTCTTTCGTATGACACATGTTTGCCAAGAGATTTGTAATACTTGACTGTAAAATGTTTTTAATGTGTGGGCAACTCCATAACATAACGCTGCCAGTTCACGTTCAAAGAGCAGGTGGAATATGTACTCCACGTTCTGTCTAAATCTAGGGTCTTCAGAATAAATTTGTAAACAGCAGTATTCTGATGCTGTTATTTCTGTGCTTTTTTCATCCTATCTTTCACACTTTCCAGTCAGGAAGAGTAGAGGAAAGGCTTGTGCTTCCACACTTTTTTCCCAGATACTGATTGGTGCTCCTTTTGTTTGCCACATTTGATATGTTTCTATTGCATCGTCTATGGTGTCTTTGGAGGCAGTGGGTGAATTTTATATCGGTCTAAAATATTGGAGGCTGCAGTAGGATCTAGACATTCAAATTGGCCAGTTGTTGAGGAGTCCTGAATTATTTAGGTTGCTTCTGTCAGGTTTTCTGAAATGTTTATTTCCTTGTAGTATTCATTGTTTTCTTTAAAGTACTGCAACGCTTCCCTAACTTAGGTTAAGTCCACTAGGTGTTGCCACATTTTTTTGTCTTTTGTAGGTACACCATTTACCAGGATAATCAAAGATTCGTGTATTGGCCTTTGGACTCGTAGAGTGTCTACATTTTCTTTGAGATATAATGGTAAATAGAAGACTTTTACACAAATGGCTTTCAGTAATTCAGTGGGAGGCAATTTTGCAGTTTTCGGTTGAAGAAGTATTATTGCTTGAAATGGGTGCAATGTTTGGATTATAATGCTCTCATACAAATTAAGCTGCTGCATTGCGTTTGGCAGTGGAAATAGTTCCAAATTATTAGTAATTGCCTGTGAAGGCCTTTGGTTATTGTCAAGTTTTGCAGTGCAGTATGTGCACAGTGTAGGAGAATATCATTTAAATGTTGGAGTGCTAAAGCTGGACTTTTTGCATAGTACAGTTTGTAAACTAGATTTCTGACAGTTGAATGGTGGGTTGCTAACATTTTGATACAGTGGAAGGTGCATTTGCAAACAGGTCCAGAAATAAAGGTTAAGGAATGTCCTTGTATTCCAGTGTAGTTGCGCACTGGACAGGAGTCCATAGTTTGTAGTATTTTCATTTTTCTTTTGTCATTGTCTTTGACAAACTGTTTGAGGAATTGCTGCAAATATTTGATTAAGCATTGGCGAAACGTTGCACATTGATGTGCAAGGCCTTTTGTAGGTGAGGCGTGTTTCTTTGAGGATTGGAATGTGACATCTTAGTTTAATGGGGATATTTCTAAAAGCAGTGTTTCCACTTCCATTATGGTATTGTGTACCTTTTCATACCCTTGTCCACTCCTATGTAAGGCAATTTGGGTTGTTTGTTGTTGTTTGTATGATTCTTCATTGAAGTATGGCTCTGTGTTGGTGGTGTGACTCCACTCACCTGTACAGATGTGGCCAAAGGTATCTATGCTGACACTCCGTTTGTGTCGAAGTAGTGCTTGCAATTTACCAATTAATCTTGTGAGTGGTTTCATTCTATTCAAAATTACTATAAACAATTTCCAATTCACCCTTATAGCACTGTCTACAAGAGCTTCTAGGATGACTTTTCTGCAGTAGGTTTTGAGGGTTGAGCGTGATTTCTGCCTTCTACTTATAAGGTTCTGAAGGACTCTGTGGTGGAACATTTTTTGTAAAATTATTTTTTTAGAATGCTCGCTTGTGATTAATTACCATTTGTACATGCTCTCTTAGCAGTAATGTGCATTGCACTGTACTTCGTGGTTTTCTTTTCATTCTCACATTTTGACAGAACAACTACACTGTCTTTACTGGTAGATGCATTTGTTTTCCTTAATGACTAAATTACCTCTTCTCCTTCACCTTTCTCTTTACGTTCAGCTTTCAGTGGATGGCTACTTTCTGTGTTTGTAGGTTGTGTGGCTCTCTTTCTGTGTTGCTTTCTACAGAGTTGCTGTTTGGTAGGCATTGTGTAGTAGCTGTTGGTGAAGAAAGAGAAGTGTGGCTGTGCAATTTTTCAAATGTATATGTGTGAAATGTGCATTAGTGGGTCAATGGGAGGGTAGGCATTTAACTGCAAGTGTGTCGCTCTGCTGTGGTATCTAAGTTTTGGCTGGGGACAGTATCTTCCTATGTGGGGATTATTATAATGATGGTGACATAACAAACACTGATCACACCTGTAGAGGTGTGATCAGTAACAATGAAGTACATACTGGTGGATGGCCGCACATCTATATGCTACAGTACAACAATAGTGCACTCTTTTAGTAAGACATACAACAGTATGCTGGTATTGTACTTACTTTGTTGATTGCTGAGAGTAGGTATATTGTAGGCTGTATTTTGAAGTGCACGCTCCAGTGACTTTCCAGAGAGAGGTGGGTACTGCTCCTGTATAAGAAGATGGTAACAAAATATGTTGGCTAATGGCATAGTGGTTACATTTGTGAAATACATTCTTGAAAACTGTAGGGGGATGTGTTGGTAGGAAGAGGAAGTGTGTGTGTATAAATGGAAGGCTTACAATATGAATAGGCACTTGGGCGCATATGCATGTTTGTTAAGGGGTTAGCTGGGTTATTTGGGAGTGTATTGTATGACTTGCTATGAAAAACATGTGTGTATTAGTGTAGGCCTAATTACTTTTAAAATGCAGTACTGCGCATTGTGGAGGGATGACAAAAAGGTGCGGAAAGATGTACAGAGTGGAAAGCAGAATGTTTTTGTGTGTGCATTTGCATGTACTTCTTTGCATATTTATTTATTTATTTGAATTTATAAAGCGCCCAGCGGCCCGGAGGCCTCGTGGCGCTGTTACAGCATATTCACTTAGTGCAGGTTAATTTTCAGTCGTGATACAGTTTTAGGACAGAAATTTACATAGGCAGTAGTACAGGTTAAATGCATTGTAGAAGTGGTTAGTTGAATGGATTGGTTTTTAGCACCTTTCTGAAAACTGTGAGGGATTCTTCGTGTCGTAGGCTGGGTGGGAGTGCGTTCCAGGCTTTAGGGGCTAGTACTTCAAGTATCTATGCTTCTAGTATGTATGCTTTCCACATGAGTGCAGGCATTGCTTCAGGGCTTTAATTTCCTTATGCACGTTTTTGAATGTTACTGTTGTCAATGTGCACATAACTTTTTTTTATTGATTAACTGCTGTTGTTATCTATGACATGCGGCTGGAAACTGTCGTAATGCTTGCAATGTATGCACTTGGCTTAGTTTGGTGGGAAAGGCTGCCTGATACTTTTATGTGCGATTTGTACAAATTTGATAGGAGGTGCCTTAATGGGGGAAGCATTGAAAAATAACGGAACAAAAGAACAGAGTAACCCTTTCCATATACCAATGCCTGTTGTGGGCAAACTGCAACTTTGCCACCACCTACCACTGTAGGAGCAATGTAATGGTAGGTGATGGGAGACATAACAGTATACATTTTGAGTACGTTATGGAGATTCACTGCTAGGTACCCCGTTGCTACAAACTTATAACACAGTTGTCACTGTACTGTACAAAAAATAGTAATACCTAATAGGCGTTGTGATGGGTAGCGATGCCGATGTATGTGGGCGCAAACCGCATAGATCGTTGTACAGTAGTTTCTTGTGCAGGTGCTTTTGATTTACAAGACATTTGACCTCTGCGTGTTTAACGGTTGGTTTGGACTGTTCAATAGATGTAATAGCGTTACATGCACAGTACTTGGATGTAATTGGTGGATGAATATGTAATAGTTTAACAGTAGCCAATCAGGGAGTGCTGGTAAAAGAGTTCTCGAAAGGGAAGAAGGAATGGCCCTGCTTTACTGGGCCGTGGCCCTCGCGGTAGTTGGTAAAATCGCACGTGCTACATGCTGTCCTTTGTAATGTGCTTGTCATGGAAATGGGACTACGGTTTACCGATTCAGGTGTATGTCTGCTTTTGTGTTCCATGGTAGGGTATTCTTCTGTGGCCATGAGAATGTTAGTGCTTGTAGTGTGACTTTTGTCAGTGGCTGTGACATTTTTTTTCTCCCTATTGCATTTAGTCAACTGTTGCACTATGTACAATGTACGCTGTGGTCACAAGTGTAGTAATGTAAGGAAGAAAAGCAGAGAGCAATCCCTAACAAGGAGCACACAAAAAGGTGTTTCTTTACACGTCAATTTAGCAAAATTATAAAAAAACACTTTTCACAACTTCCACCAAGACGCCCACTTTCTACGATACTTAAAATGTGTTTGTGCAGCCCCCTACACAGGGCAATATGTTCACAAAATCCATGCCTTTTGGAGGTGCGCACATGCTACACATGCCATGTCTTTTGAGGTAGCTGCAATGGACATGGGACTGTGCAGGAGTTGGTATTGGTCAATATGATCTCCTGGGTGTGGTAAGTAGCAACAGATTGTGCCAGAACGTTTGTTTGCCAATAGGAGAGGACATGGCTATGGGGACGGGGGTGCCATTCAATAGGCGGACTATATGGCTTTTGGGTGACTCCTGGATACATTGGGTACAAGTTTACGTAGAACGCTGTGCACTGGCAGCACACCTTGGTTTCCATAATGTCAATGTTTACTGGTACGGAATACGCGGGATGAAGTGGTTCCATGTGGGTCCTCTTTGTGCCAGTTTGGTCATGCTTGCTCATTCAGACATTATTATTGTTAATTGTGGAGGGAGCGGTTTAGGGCATGTCACCAGCATTTCCCTGCAGTTTGCAATGAAGGATACATTTCGGCAACTCATGGAAATGTTGCCAAAATCACACATCATTTTTCCTTGTATTGCCCAGAGACAGATGTGGCTGCGTTTTTCCTTGTGTGGCCCAAAAATGGAGAAAGCGCAGCGCAATGTGAACAAGGCTGTTTGCGCTTTTTTGCGCGAGGTTGGCATGCTCTCCTTCCCCAATGAAAACATTACGTTGGAGTGGAGTGGAGTGTCCCTACTCGTGGCAGGAGCAAATACGGAGGATGCTGTAGAGGATAATAAGCTACTGCCTGCTTGAAAGGGGACAACCCTCTGAAGAGCTGCCTGGTGGTTTGCTTTTAGGTGCCACATGGATATAGTGCCATAGCTGTATAAGCCAGGTATTCTGCGACTGAGCACTCAGTGCATTGTACCTAGTTTGCATGAGATTTTGGCACATCTCCAACACTCCTAAATAGTTTCCACACCCAGGACTGACACTGGCTTCAAGCAATGGGGATTCCTTCTACTTTATTCTCGTTTCCTTTTAGATGTCCCTACACATTATGATGCACGTCCCCTTACTCAGGACCTTCAGAAGGAGGTGTTGGTGGTGAGGGTGTGGGTGCTCCTGAGTCAGAGATAGTAGCAGAAGCTCTGGTGGCCATTACTTGGAGAGGTACTTTGCAGGCACACAATTGGTGAGAAAGCAATTTCTGCACGAACCAATGTGCACCGCTGCTCCTCTCTGGAAAGCCAAACAGCGTACTTGTGAGGTGTGCCCTTTGATAGGACTGTTGTGTAGTGTGTGACACCGCAAAGTGGGCCTAAGTCTTTCCCTACAATACCTACATGCAGAAGGAAGAGTGCAGGATTTCTGTAAGGGTGCACTTTCACTGTAACACTCCATACATTGCAGAAACATTTCCTCCTTCGATGTGTACGGATCTGGCTTGTGTCCACCAAATAAGGGACCAAGCACACCATTGATCCGTTGCCATGGTGACATCGCCATTGTTCTCCATTTGGACGCCTGTCTGCGGGACATATATTGGCCGTTATACTTTTTGGCCAGGTGGATAGCTTTCCTACAGATACTCTTGCCATCCCCAGACTACTCAAATGTACGGCACACGTGCATTGAACATTTCTACATAAGCTTGTTGTGAGCACGATACAGTTGGTGGAATATTTACATGCAAAAGTACTCACAGGACGTGGGTTTCAATGCGTCCGCCTACTAACACTATATCACACGTTTTTTCGCATATATTCACCCGGGGCAGTGTTACCAGGAGTCACAGGATGAGATATGCATGTGCGCAGTTGTGCGCCCGATAAACGTACGCTCCTGCATCTACTTACAGGCAGTTGTGTGCATGCAAACATGCGGCCCGTAGTGGCGTCCTACAGGTGCTTTTATTGTGATTGCGCATAGGGTAGCCATGTGCGGCGGTCGTCCGACTCCTCCATTTTTCTCACTTGCAATCATCCCCACTAGTGCTGTGCCCTTCACACTTACAATGGCCTTCTTAAAAGAAAGGAAAAGGCACATACACAATCAGTAGACATTAAGATATCAATCTTTATTAGCAGACATTCATAGCCACTACTCAGAAAAGGGAAGCGGGACCAGAAACAGATACATATACTGGGGATTTTCACATTTTAACAAGCTGCTGGTGAGGGGAAGAAGGGATTGAGGTCTCATCGAAGCGTCTCTCATGACACGCAATTTTCAGGCAAGGGGGGCTGGGAAATGGGGAAGGCGGGCATGTGCAAGGCGGGCAGTGATATCTGATTTTCCCCATTATATGTTGTTCAACAAAATTTCTCAAGGCGGCAAATTGGAGGAGCAATTCATCCATTTTAGCATCCAGGTGCTCTACTTGTATATGTGCATGGTTTACTTCAGTTTCGGTGGCCGTATGTTCCTGTGGAAAAGGTGCCGCTTCTGGGGTACACCTCTGCATTCCTGTATGTTCTGTTAAAAGACCACACATTTGGATAATGTACATGAAGCACTATATTGTAATTGGCTTAGTCTTGCCACTGCGTTCCCTACCTACGGGGTTACTATCCTCACTCATTTCTTCATGCGGAAAATTCTCCTCCGTCCATTCTAGGGTGGTAGCCATTGTTGCGCACAAACAGAAAACATCATGCTTTCCAACTATTGTACACTACCGGACCTGTGAAATTACAACATAAACTTTCATATACTTACCAAATTGCAGTGACGTTCTGCTCTTGGTAGTTGCTGTCTGTACCTCTGCCCCTTCGTCCTTTGTTGGATTGTGAAGCAGGTGTGCGGTAACATTGATGAACGGAAACGTCACTTCTCTTGTTGGTGCTTTCCATTATGCTGCATACCCTATGCCTTTGTGCACTTTGTTGCAAAAGTACAGAATTTGTACAGCTACTGCATTTTCCCTTCCCAATCACACACTTGCTGCTGTTTGTATAGGTGTTTTGTCTTTGCTGCATGTTACCACTTTTTATGACCACCCCTCCCTTTCTGATCACGTTGGACTCCTCCCGATGTCCGCAAACAAATGCAGTGTTCCCACCCTCTGTGGCTATTAGTATAGAGCCACCCGCTTCAGTATGTTGTACCGTACATCTTTACAAACTAAGTGTATCCTGTTAAAAACGAATGCAATTCAGTGAAAGAAACATTATTACAGAGACGCTATGCTTCACTTGTGCAACTAAAACCCTATCATCTTTCCTCAAAAAACTATTATATAAGAACGTTATGTTTAAAGCGCCCCACTAAAAACCTATGAAATTCATTAACAAAAAACATTGTCAAAGGGACGTTATGTTTAAGTTGCACTATTAAAAAAACCTATGAAATTCAATGGAAAAACGTTGCTACAGGGATGTTATCGTTACAGGTAAAACCGAAAAACCCCAGAAATTCGCAAGTTATGATAAGGTACGCAACAATAACCAGTGCTACCGCTGTGCACTGCAAGGACTAACACCCATGACATCAAAGATGACATCACAAATGTCATTGATGAGATCACTGATGGCATCACAGGTCTGGCTCCCTCTTTTTTTGTTCAGTGACATATCTACACTAGGTGCTTTTCTTCACTAACAGTCAGGAACTAAAAAGTGAAAAGGTACTATGTTTGCACACCTTACTCTTCTCATATGTACTTACACTGCTTTCCTTAAGGTTTAGTCACATCATATGATACATATACATACGGGAAGAAGCAAGCCTGAAACACAGCAATAATTTCTGTGCATTAAGATAATCAGTTAGGTTATGAACACTTTCTGCTAGTACTGCTACTTTTTTGCTTACTTTACTTTCTCTGTGAATGCTGCTATTGGTATGTGTTGTGGTCTCTTCCAGTTTTGTGTGCAGTACTACAATTATGTAGTAAGTGAGGGATTCGTAGCTACTTATTACTTGTTTCACAGTACACAAACGTCTAAAAGGAGAGCATTCATCATTTCACTATGCAACATGGGAAGAATTTGGATATTGCACCTGTATGATGCGTGCTGCAGACAATAGCTACCTTTGTACATTAGTTTGGTCATGTAGTGCAAAGAACTTTGTAATGCAATACGTTTTATAGCAATGCATTGCCTAATGAACTATTTATGTCATGACAGTTCTTCCAATGATCCTTGATAGTTTTCTGCCAACATTACAATGACAATCCCTTGTGGAGGCTTTTCATTAAAAAGAATACACATGTGATGTCATCAGTGATGTCATCAATGACATTTGTGATGTCATCTTTGATGTTATGGGTGTTAGTCCTTGCATTGCACAGGGGTAATGCGAGTTATGGTTGCGTACCTTACCATAACTTGTGAATTTCTGGGGTTTTCCGGTTTTACCTGTAACCATAACGTCCCTGTAGCAACGTTTTTCCATTGAATTTCATAGGTTTTTTAGTAGTGCAACTTAACCATATCGTCCCTTTAACAACGTTTTTTGTTAGTGATATATATATATATATATATATATATATATATATATATATATATATATATATATATATTACACCACCCACAGTAGTGGCCGTGTAGTTATGGTTAAGTTGCTAATCCCATAGGAAGAGCACTTTTTGGGCGGCTTATAACTTCGCTCTCCCTGGACGAATCCTCACCAAACTCTGCAAAAAGAGTATATGGCCCACTCTGAATTGTTTTGCAAAGATTGGTGAGGTTTGGTCCAGGGGGGGCAAAGTTATAGGGGGGTCCCAAATGTCTTTTTTTTTCCCATAGACTGAATGGGGAAAATACTTTGCACACGCCTACAGCCCAAACCGCTGGACGGATTTTCACCAAATTTGCGGCAGGAGCAGCGGCTTGGTCCCGAAAGCGTGCTTTTGTAAATTTGGTGAAAATCTGTCCAGTATTTTATTTTAAAATGACCAAAAAGTAGGTCACAAAAAATAGTGATATCTATGTCCGCTCGCGGACACACTTCCCTGTTCGCTCCGCGGACAGCACACGGATTGGCTAATCGCCTTGCGTCATGTCCGCAGACATGCAACGTGTTCGCTCATTGGCTGGAATGAAGCGTGAGGTGCATCGTATTGTTTTGATGCGCCTGCCATCTTGGATCCGCGGACCGCCCAGCGACGAACAGGGGAGAAATACAACTTTGGCTAGTGTGTTGGTATATAAGAGTGCTTAGGGAGGGTGGGGGAGTAAGAGATGGGTCAAATGCTGTATTTGTTTAGGTGGCAGGCACCCATGATGTGTTCGTCATGTCCGCGGTCAGCGCGGCTGTCCGCGAACATAAAAAATGCAATGCAGTAGCCCATATAGCCAGTTAAAATGTTTGATTCTATGGGTGTGATATGCTGCAGTGGTTGTGGCCAGGGCCTAGAGTCTTGGGTGCATGGCCATTGGTAACAAGCACTGCAGTATAACATATCCATGGAGTAAACATTACGGGGGTAATTCATAGAATTCAGCGCACAAGTGGCACACTCGGCTGGTGCACAGAGAGTGCGTGCGGCAGTCTGCGCCAGCTGCGTGCGCCTAAACCCATTTAGGCTCACAGCGTATTCATGGATTTATACATCCATAAGCAGCCGTGGCACAGAGTGGCGCAGCGACCCTGCAGCAGTGCCAGTTACGCCCCCAACTCCACTCCATGCGCCAAAAACATTGCAGAAATCCATTAAATGGCGCAAAGGCCAGTGGACCAGCATACAGCCCCCAACCACGAAAACGCATGGAAAACTCCCCACGCGCCCCTTGGAATACACTTACCCCGCTCGCGCCAGCGAAATCGCATGTAAAACTCCCTGCGCACTCCTCGGAATACACGTACCCCGCTCGCGCCAGCGAAAATGCATGTAAAACTCCCCGCTCACCCCTCGGAATACACGTACTCCACTCGCACCAGGCCTATCGGGTGTGAAACTCCACGCGCACCCCGGAATACACGTACCCCGCTTGTGCCAGGCCAATCGCATGTAAAACTTCACACGCACCCCACGGAATACACGTACCCTGCTCATGCTAGGCCTATCGCATGTGAAACTCCACGCACACCCCCGGAATGCATGTACACTGCTCGCGTCAGGCCTATCGTGTGTGAAACTCCATGCGCACCCCCAGAATACACGTACCCTGCTTGCGCCAGGCCTATCGCGTGTGAAACTCCACGCGCACCCCCGGAATACACATATCCCACTCGTGCCAGCGAAAACATGTGGAAAAAGTCCCCCCCTGTGGAGTGGGCTGTCTGCGGGGCATGCCCAGGGGTGATGGGCTCCCTGCGGGATATGGACTGGGGTGATGGGCTTCCTGTGGGGCATGCCCAGGGGTGATGGGCTGCCTGCGGGCTACGGACTGGGGTGATGGGCTGCCTGCGTGGCATGCCCAGGGGTGATGGGCTGCCTGCAGGCTATGGACTGGGGTGATGGGCTGCCTGCGGGGCATGCCCCGGGGTGATGGGCTGCCTGCAGGGCATGCCCAGGGGTGATGGGCTGCCTGCGGGGCCTGCCCAGGGGTGATGGGCTGCCTGCGGGCTATGGACTGGGGTGATGGGCTGCCTGCGGGGCATGCCCAGGAGTGATGGGCTGCATGCGGGCTATGGACTGGGGTGATGGGGTGCCTGCAGGGCATGGGGAGGGTGGATGCGCTGCTTGCGTGTATTCTGGGGGTGCGCGTGGAGTTTCACATGCGATTGGCCTGGCGCGAGCGGGGTATGTGTATTCCGAGGGGTGCGTGTGAAGTTTTACATGCGATTTGGCAGTGTGTTCCCTCCCGGGTGTGCCCCCCCTCCCCATGCCCCTCAGGCAGCCAACACCACAGGGGACCACCCCACACCCCTGGGCATGCCCCGCAGGCAGCCCATCATCCCTGGGCATTCCCCGCAGGCAGTCCATCACCCCTGGGCATGCCCCACAGGGAGGCCACATGGCACCATGCACTTGGGAGCCCCGACACATGATCCCCACCCCCATTGACGGGCACCTGCCAGCCGGCCCCGACTCATGTCCTCCACCCACCCACCAGTGACGGGCACCGGCAAGCAGGCACGACTCATGTCCCCCAAATGTGACAGGCACCTGCCAGCAGGCCCCAACAGATGGCCCACCAAACAGCATGTCATAACAAAACAGACTTATGCCCCTAATGCCAACCCAAATTCCCCCTGCCCCCAAGTACAAGAACGCAACCATCCACTGCACCCACTCACAAATTAGCCATGCCATGAGAGTCTCAAAAGAACCAGCATGGCCATGTATGAGTGTACAACAGAGCCACACAGTGGCAACACATGACTGAGGCAATGCTCATAGAGACATGCACAAAACCAATGACAGAACACCACACCAATAATGAAGGAATATTAAATGTATTGAAAAAGGTAATGAAATAACAAAATGAAAAATCAAATGTGCAATTTAAGAAATAATGAAAGGAAAAAAATGAAAAGAAAGAATTCCAATGTAAAACAAAAATCCACAACAGGAAACTAGAAAAGTGGTCCATTGCCATTGTCCATATAAAGTACATTAAAAAAATAAAAACCATTGATCCATGGAAAGTTCAAATAACGAAAGTATGTACAAGTCTTGAATATTAACAATGCAAATCCAAAGGGTCCATGATCCAAAAAGAAAAGGAAACCTACCAAAAAACCTATAAAAAAACTATATACAAAAATTTGAGCAATGTCCATGAACTCCAAAAATAAATACTAAACAAAGGAAACCTAACCCTAAAGAACTATGTACAAAGGCGGCGGGCACGTCCTATGGCTCACTCTTCGATGTTCCGGGCCGGGGCGTCATCGAACTCCTCTTCAACGTCCTGGAGGCGGGCCTCTCCCCTGGCCTCGAGGTCTCGCAGGGATGCAGCCATGGCCTCCTCCAACTCCCTGCGAGTTGCCTTGAGGCACTCAGCCCACCTCAATGCCCTGCACATGGAGTTCTCCGCCCTAACCATAGTGAGCCGTGTCTCCTCCACCCGCTGATGCTCCGCATCTATCTGCTGGCCCAACCGCTGCCACACGGAAGACACTCCCAATCCAGGGTCCCCCTGCCCTCCGGCCGATGCCTGCCCATGTGATGTTGATGGCCCGAGCCATCATCGCTCCCACCTTGAGTCTGCTGCTGCCGTGCATGTGCCCTGCCTGTCAATGCCTGCAAGTCCGCCGCTTGCTGGGGTCCAATTGGTGGGGTGGCCATCCCTGCTGGACCTCCGACTCTCGACTGTGACAAGGATGTGTCCTCCACAGGGTGCCCATGTGATACTTGGGCAGGAAGACGGCACGGAGGACGACTGGCGCATAGGGGGTGCAGTTGAGGAGGCGGTCGCTAGAAGATCCAGCACACGGAGGAATCCAGACTTGGTGACCTGTCCTAGTAGGCCCACGCGGTCATTGAGGTATTCGAAATGACGTGCATTGTCCTCACGAGAACCCTGCACGTCACCCCGAATACCAATTTGATGCAACGCCACCCCAGCTAGGACAGGCTTAACCCGGTCACGGATTGCCACGTCCGCAGGGAGAGGAAGGCCAGTTGTTGGTTGCGCATCCCCTCCCTGAAAACGGGTCTGGACGAAGGCATCCCTGCTGGTGCAGGATGATGCAGTCACATGATAGGGGACAGGATTACACACACGTACCTCCGTGGTGGCCTGTGCTGCCTCCTGTCCTTGCCCCTGGACTGTACCACTAGCACCAGTGGACTCCCCCTCCAGGCCCCGTGCGTGGGCCTTCCACGGCCTCCTCAACCGAAACCCCCACCAACCTTGATGACTCCATGCCATCTTCATCCATAGGCCCCTGTGGGGGCTCAGCTGCCCCTACTGCTGCTGAGGTGCCCACCTCTAACCTTCACCTCCTGGACCACCCCTCGGCAGCTGCGGCCCTGGATGTGGCACCAGACTCCTCACTCCCGGAAGAGATGACAATGTGGGAGGAGAGCTGGGCCTTGCGTCTCCGGCTGGCGGTGGGATCCCTGCCGCTGTGCTCCACAGCACCATCTCCGCCCTCTTCATTAGTCGACGATGTAGACAGGGAGAGACAGAACACAGGCATCAGGGCACTGTACAATGTTCGGATACACACATGACAGTTGCACATGAGTGTCAGTGTCAAACTTCACAGATGGCATCAGACTCCCCAACACTCATATCATTTGAACTCACACACATGCACAAATTAACAGGAATCATGCAGCAAGCAGCATCATCCATACACACACAACAGCATGAACATCTGAAGGTTAGAATGACGTTACAAGCAACATGCCTAACACATGCACACACGCCAACAGACAGACATGCATCTGTACATATCCACCACCTGTCACAGTGCAATCATCGGCAACTATGTCACATCTGCCAATTGGGTTCCTACATATCTGTGTCACATGCATCCATGGCATTTCACAGTCGCACACATGTCAAACACACAAACGCACATGTATGCCGTGCACGTACATGAAGGTGGAACCAGCATCCATGAGTCACACCCCAACCATGCCATAGTACATACACAGAAATGCCAACATGTGTGCATCTCCAGATGCAGTTGTGCATCATGCTTCAAACACATACACCAGTGATGTGCATCACACGTGACAGGACTCATATGCAGCACGGTCATGTCCCTGCACATACACATCCATACATGGGCCTTTTCAGACATATGTCCAAGCTGCACACTTCTGGCACACCTCAACACGCACTGCGTCCAATAAGTATGCATGGACACTTACCGGTCGACTCCGGACTGCTCTGCCTCTCGAGGATCTGGCAGTGAAGCGCTGGGTTAATGCATTCCAGGACCCTCATGTTGTCGGTGGTAAGGTGGACCAGGGGCCTCACTGCACTCGCTGCTGCCATGAGGCGCTGGGCCTTCCTGGGGGTCCTGGACCTGAAGTCCTCCCAGCGTTTCAGGACGTGTTTTATGTTGCGGACTGCCACCCCCTCCACGTTGATGGCAGCCACGATGTCCTTCCAGATCCGCTCACGTCCATCCTTGTCGGCGCGTCTTTTTCCATAGAGGGTATCATAATACATCAGTACTTGCTCCACCAGGATACCAACTTCTGTGGCATTGAAGCTGGTAGCCCTCTGCCTCTCTGGCTGGGGGTCGTCAGTGGTCTATGATGGTGTTTGCCCCGACATGGCAACCCCCGAGGCAGGTGTGGGTGGGCAACTGGGTCCTGGTGCTGGGCTGTGGAGCGATGGAACTTCAGTCGGGAGTCTTCTGTTCCAGCAGGGGTGGTCACAGCAACTGGACCCCTGCAGATGGTTGATGTGCAGGCACCAAATAGCAGGGCACCTGGCCAGCAGGCAGGCAGGCCGCAGCAGATGGCTGGTGGGAGTCGGCTCGGGGTTCTGGGGGGCAGGAAAATGGCCTTCTGGGCAGGAGCGTGGTCTTCCGTGTGTTGTCACGTGGCAGGCTTTATATGGAGTGATTTGGACATGAAAAAACAGCACGTCAGCGTGTAATTCGAGGAAGGGCCCTTAGCGCTTAAGCACGTAGATGATGTAACATGCGCGTAGGAGTTTCCCTGGCACGGGTTGTAGGTCCCACGTGGGTTTCCATCGCTCTGTACGTGCTTTTCGTGGAAAGCGGTGTGTGTGTTTTCCAGGCATTGGGGTTCACACGTGATTACCTCACAGCGGCTACAGTGCATACTTCTTCTTTTGGCATGGGTGTTGGCTACGCATTCTTCTTCTACACGCAAGGCAGACTGTGAGTCTCACACGCTATTTGTCATGATGCGGGTATCCCTGTTAGTCGCGTACCCCTTTTTTCCGGGCATACTAGCCTGCGTGTTGATCATATACATATTTTTTGTGTTCCTGGCTGCCACAGCGTACTGCGTGTGTTTTTTACACGCACGTGGGCTACAGGGGTCTCTTATCTCTTTTTCTTGCTTTTTTGGGATGCCTGAGCATTGCGTGACACATAATTTCTCCTAGGGGGCCACAGAATGGGACATTCATTGTACATTCATTGTAGCTGTATATACGTATTTGTTGTTTGCGCACACTTTTGTAATGCGCAGGGACGCATTACAAAAGTGTGCGTAGTTCGCGTGCGTGTGGGTGTTCCGTGTACTTCCCAGCAGTACATCCCCAGTTACGCCCTTATTTTCACATGTTGTTCCCCATTCCGAATGTTCTGCTCCGTGTTCTGCCACCTTTCTGGTGTGTGCGCTAATGTTGTGCGCTTTTGCTGTGTCTGTCGCGCATGGCGTTCTGGATGTTGCAATGACGTCGGCGCCCGTGTGCGCCATGCACGGATTTGGCACGCATTCCGGGGATTACACGTGCAGACCCTTCCACATGCGCTTGCTTTTTCATGCTTGCGCCAGCTTGCGCCACGATTTTCGGCGCACATTTGTTCCATGAATCTGCCCTAATGTATTGTGGTGTATAGTTAGATGTTTGCTTCAATGGTTGTGTTATGGAGCAGTATTTGTGAGTTGTATTATAATATACTTACTGTTTGCTTTTTTGTGATTGGATATATTTTTTTCATGACTTGGGTAACTGGAGCAGATATTCTTTTTCAATTTCTGTGATAAAAGAAAAGATCATGTTAGTGTAGGTAGTTTATAAAGACTTATTACATTGCATAATAGACATTTATGCTTTATTTCGACCCTCATATTTAGTAGTTTACAAACCAGTGTACTTTGCAATTTGCTCAGTTTCTGTGTTTGTTTCTTAAATCATTGGGTCTGTGGGAAGAAAATCAGGTTGCATTAAAAAACCCTTTCTTTGTTATGGTACAGTAAATTTATTTCTTTGTTTTCAGTGCTTACTTGTTGTTTCTGGCTAATGATCTATCTGTTGGCTTGTTGCAGATTGTTAGATACCTGTTGTCGAATTGTAACTGGTTATAGTTTTTTTTATATTCTCAAGTTGCTGATCTATCTGTTGGGTTGTTGTAGATTTTTGGGCCAGTTAGATACCTGTTGGCGTATTCTAACTGTTTATTTCTTGTTATATTTTAGTGGTATTGATTTATTTGTTTGGTTGTTAGTCTTAGGACAGTTAGATGCCTGTTGGAGTATTGTAACTGTTTATTTCTTCTTATAATTTAGTGGTATTGAGTTATCTGTTTGGTTGTTGCAGAATCTCGGGGCAGTTAGATACCTGTTGGCATATTCTTACTGTTTATAGTTTTCTAATTGAAGTTTTATTAATGTTTATGCACAGATTAGTTATTACATTTTGGTTTTAAGAATATTAAATAAACATTTATAATATTTGCTGGTAATCTCTGCTTTAGAGTAATGGTACTATCATTACATTCGAGCCATCCACAATTTCATTTTACATTTGCAGTGTAGTGACCTGCATTGGTTGTGGCTCCTGCGTGGTAGATTAAATCTATTGTTGTGAAGGTTTTCTTACCAAGTGATACTTGACCATGTGTGAATCCAGTCAGCTTGCAGTTGTTTTTGGTGCTATCTGCAGTGTAACGTAGAAGCATTAGTATTACGTATTTACTATGTGTTTGTATTTGTAAGGTGGAGCGATTATCTGAATTGCAGGTAGTACATAATCTGCCATGGTCTGCATTTTGTACAAGTTGCTGAAATGGAATGGATTCACAGTTAGATATGGATACATACAAGAAGTGTTCATTAGGGATTTGTTCCTGTGCCACATTGTTGCAGAGGTGCATGTATGTTTCCACATGTATGAAATCTGGAAGATTTCATTTATAGGTATGTTTTTGTTTTCCAGTACTTGTAGTAAGTACATTAGAAATTCTTGTGGATCTTCTTGTGAGTTTATAGTGAATTTCACCATTCCAGCACAGTAGTCCAATTCTTGTCTTGTTCCATGAACACTGTATGTGTTGTCAGGATTGTTGCTTGCATTTCTATGAAGGACTAACATACGAGAACACAATTGGTCTGTATTGTGTAGGTAAATGTTGTCAACAATTGGTGGCAATTGGAATAGAATATGTATTGCTACATTTGCGTAGCAATTTACACAAGTTATATTTTAAAAGTTGAAAGGACCAGATAGTTCTGTGTCCAAGTCATTTCTTCAGAATGTGTGTTGCTTCTTTGAAGAAGTACCTGAGTTACTTTGACTAGTAGATTCTTCTTTGGCTGTAGTAATTGATTAAGTATTAGCTTCTTTTACTCTCTTTGGAGGATTTGCAGTGAGATCCTGTTGCATTTCTGTTTGAAGTAGTTTTCTTTTACAACGTTTTGTTTTTTGTGGAACAGGATAGGTTTTTAGATGGGGGTATACAGTGAGGGTAGTCTATTGTATTCTAAAATGCAAGGAATATCAGCGTTTATTTTACTTGCATCAAAGTTGATTAGAAATAGACCGCCAAGTGTACGTAAGCGTGATAGTGCTACGTAGCTCATGCCTTCTTTAAAGACTGTGTTCCCAATATCTATTAATGCTTTATCTAGGGTAAGACCTTGTGATTTGTGAATGGTGACTGCGTATGCTAGAGTTAGAGAAAGTGTCTCTTTGCGTACATACATGTCTTTGAAAAGAAGGAATTGAGCTGTTGAGTGTCCTATCTTTTTTACTTCTGATAGTTTGTCAAAGAGAATATTGAAAAACTGAATGTTGTTGTGACGTGGATATGTTTGAAAGCCAACAACTGTACCAAGTGCTCCATTAACTAGTCCTTGCTCCACGTCAACGTTATGTTTAAGCATTACTCTACAGTTTAAAGATAATTTTAATATTTTCTCCAAACCAGCTGTTTTCTAAGGTATTTAGTCTTGTTGTGGCATGTTGACACATGGGTAGTGTCATTGCATGCACGTCCAGTTTGTCTGTGGAGCAAATTTCAATTATTGGTTGCATTTCTTTTTTCAACATTGTTCCATTGAATTTTGAACAGCTTGCAAGAGTTTGCATCAAGGACATACAAGAACATACAAGTGACATTTTTGTGTGCTAATTTTTCCATGACATCAGTAGCACATGAATTATGGCCATACAGTGCATGGATGTGCCGGGTTTTTAATATTGATTGTGCTTCTTGAGGTAGTACACCAACTCTAATACTTTTTAAAATGTTGGCGTATGTGAGGTCTGCAGACTAGCGCATGTTTTCTGTTAAATCTCTGTATTGGAAATGTTGCCAAAGGTTGACATTTCCTATGGTGCCAACAGTTTTACGGCAGAGTTTGTGTCGTAAGGTTTTAAAAATAGGTTCACCTTTCACTGGTGTCAATTGAAGAAGATCTCTGAAAACAATAATGTGTTTTCCTTCAAAGAGCTCTTCGTAGTTTGTTTTGAGTACTTCTAATCTGAGGTGAATCAAGGCCAACATTAGGTTGGAGACCATGCTCACTTCATCTATTAGTAGCATTTTCATTTGTTTTAACACTCTGTGTAGTTCCATTGCAGCTTCTGTAGAAAGTTTGTAATATTCTAATTTATTTTGGTATTCTACAGGAAGGAGTAGTAATCGGTGTAAAGTGTTGTAGGCAGCTAAACCTGTGGGGGCAGTTACAACAGCTGCCAGTTTGTTGTTTGTCAATTGTTGAAGGAACTTACTGATGATTTTGATTAAGAATGTTTTGCCTGAATCAGCTTGACCACTGACGTAAAGTAGTATAGGTTTGTAATTTTGGCAGGTACATTCTTTATTTTGATGTTGGACACTGTGTGCAATTTCGTTTTGTTACTTCTTGAATAATGGTACGCTGCTCATTGTTCATTTTTGATTGCAGTACAGTTAAGTCTTCTGTATCTTCTTCATAGTGACACATGGTGTTTTCTACTTCTGCCATAGCCAATTCTGCCTAATTTGCTATTAGTGGCTGTCCCAGTGGTTCTTGGCTTCCTGTTATACAAGCTTGACTACTGTCGGGAGTGTCTTTATCTAGTTGGTCCTGGAGTTCTTCTTCGTGTTGCTGTTCATTGTGCAACATTGTTTTGTACTGTGTAAAGTTTACGTCAGTTATAGTGCTTGCATTTGCTTTGAAAGCGTCTTCATAGGAGTCATAGATATCTAGTAACTCTTCTTCTTTTCTCCATGGTTTAAAAAGTGGTACCAGGGACATGTAATATAGTTATTTATGTTGAGGAGTTTTTAATGACAATTTGATATGATTAATTAAGCTTTGTTTGGTAAGTTTCACTAAGCTGCCTTCACAATTTGTCATTCTGTATCTATCTTTATTTTCATCTGGTTTTATATTATTTTTGTATGTAAAGTTTTGGGATATGTGGTATAGACACATGGTTTCTAAAATGGTACTCCTGTTTCGGTAGTATGTGTCTAGTAAATTGTTTTTCAAAATGTCTTGGCTGTTGGGATCATTTTTGGCTATTGTTTCTATGTCGCCGTACGATTTGAGAACTCTTTTTCTACATTTAACAGGACCAAGACTTAGCCATACTATATTTTCAGATTTTCCATACAAAGCAGTATCGCTTAAACGATCTGCAGCTTCATAGCAGCCACATTCTCTACGAGAGAGCATTTTTATGTCTAAGATGTACAATTTCTGAGACAATGTTTTGTCCGATGATAGGTCATCCCAGAGGTCTTGAAGCTCTGTTTTTTCTGCTTTGGTTGAGTAGGCTGTAACGTATTGTACAACTGCAGTGGACTTGTCTGCAATGTACTGCACATCTATGTTTGCATCCCATAAGAGGGCAATGATTGCATTGTAATCATTGATATATTTTGCTTCTTCTGTTCTTCTTATGTAATATGTGTTGTAAGGTGATTTACCTTTAACACTATGTCTAACTAAAGACTTGAAGTTGTTTACTTGACCGGTTGCTGTAACTGGTCTAGGGAAACCAAAGTGGCATTTGGTGTAGTATTGCCCTTTGTTTTTGTATTTGCGACAACAATATTTCCCACATTTGTGTCTTTGAAATTGTAAAGTTTCTGCATGAAGATCACTATTTGTTGCTTCTGATGGAATTTCACAAGTGACATATTTTTCGATAAACTGTTAAACAGTGGCATCACTGTCTTGACCAAATTTAGGAGCATCTTTAATCCATAAAAGCATGTGGATATGTGGTGTTCCTCTGGTTTGGTATTCCTTTCTCCAAAAGAAGTGTTGCACTTCTCCGAGGGGAGGAACAGTTTTATTACAAAAAAAGGGTAGCATAGCAATGAAGCGATGATGGAAATATCTTGAAACATTAACAGGATCTAGAAAGAAAAGTTCTCCAGGTATTAGTATATCTATGTTTGTTTTGTTTTTGTTTGATATGCGTAGGAAATCATGTAAATCTTCCCATGCATATTCTGCACAACTTAATGTAAGAAACCAAGTGGGTGGGCCAACGTTTCTTATCATACAACGTACATCTCCGTGACATTGGAAACAGTACTCTTTAGTAACACGCATGTTTGCTAACAGATTTGTAATGCTTGATTGTAAAACCTCATATTTTTCTTGCACTTTTTGTAGTAATTGCATAGCTGACATATTTTGAAAGTGGGTACCTGATTTCAATGTGTGTGCAACTCTGTGGCATAGAGTTACTAGTTCACTTTCAAAGAGTAGGTGGAATATGTATTCCACATTTTGTCTAAATCTGGGATCTTCAGAATACATGTGTAACAAGTGGTATTCTGATGCTGTTATCTGAGTGGGTCTATCATCGTACCTTCCTCCTTTCCCAGTAGGAAACAGTGGAGGAAAAGCATGTGCTTCTATACTTTTTTCTCATATGCTGATTGGTGATCCTTTGGTTTGTCCAATTTGGTACATTTCTAGTGCATCATCTATGGTGTCTTTAGAGTGTAATGGATGAACTGTATAATGGTCTAAAATATTGGATACTGTAGCAGGATCTAGAAATTCATATTGACCAGTTTCTGGTGACTCTTGAATTATTTCAGTCGTTTCCCTCAGGTTTTCTTCAATATTCATTTATTTGTAGTAATCATTGTTGTCTTTTAGATATTGCAAGGCTTGTCTAACTTTATTTAAGTCTGTGAGTTGTTGCTTTTTTTTTGTCTTTTGTAGGTACACCATTTACTAGATTCTTTCAGATCTAGTGGTAAATAAACTACTTTGCCACAAATGCCTTTCACTAATTCTGAGGGAGGTAATTTTGGTGTTTTTGGTTGAAGGTGTATTATTGCTTGAAATGGATGCACAGTTTGAATTATGATGCTCCCATACAAATTGAGTTGTTGCAAGGGTTTTGGTAGTGGGAATAGTTCTAAGTTATTTGTGATAGCATGTGAAGGAGTTTGGTTGTTGTCAAGTTTTGTAGTGCAGTAACTGCAAAGTATTAAGGGGTCATTTATTTCGTATTTGTTTTCTGCTATAAGGTAGAGAGGTAATTCAAAAATTTGGAATCTTCATTGTCTTTTATTTTGTATGTTATGTCTACAGTTTTTGTGCTAGTTTTATAAAAAGTTCTGTGGAAACACACATGGTTTGGTACTTCAGTGGATATACTTTTAAATTTTAGTATTTCTTTTTTGTATGTGTGTAATAGAAGGTTGCCACTTGTAGAATTGTTCCTACTCTGTTGTAAAGCTATTACATTTTGTAAGTGGCTTTCACTTCCAAAATATTTTCTCTGGATATGCTCTATTTCTTCGAGTAGGTCTTTGGCTGTACCATGTAGAAGATTGTTATTTAAATTGTCTAATGCTAAAGCTGGACTTTTAGCATAGTACAGTTTATGGACTAGATTTCTTATAGTTGAATGATGTGTTGATATCATTTTGATATGATGGAAAGTGCTTTTGCAATTAGACCCTGAAATGCAGGCTAATGAACGTCCTTGTAGTCCTGTGTGTTTGCGCACTGGACAGGTATCCATATTTTGTAGAAGTTTCATTTTGAATTTGTCTTTGCCTTTTACATATTGATTGAGGAACTGGCGTAAAGATTTGAAAGATTTTTTTGTTAATGTTACACATTGACGTGCACGGCCATTTGTATACTGGACGTTTTGGTTCAGTCGGATGGAGAGGTTATACTGAGTTTTCTGGGGATATTTTTGTGAGCAGCGTTTCTTGTTCCATAATGGTATTATTACGTTTTTCATACCCTCGTCCACTGCTATGTATGGCAATTGTGTTTGTTTGCTTTTGTTTGTATGCTTCTTCATTGAAACATGGTTCTGTGCTCGTGGTGTGACTCCATTCACCTCCACAGATATTTAAGAAATTATTTTTGTTGACATTTCGTTTATTGAGAAGTCTTTTTTGTAATTTAGTAGTTTGTTTTGTTAGTGGTCTCATTCTGTTTAACACTAAAATAAATAACTTCCTTTTGAGAAGGATTGCACTGTCTATGAGAGCTTCTAAGATTCATTTTCTACAGTAGGTTTTAAGGGTTGTGCATGATTTTTCTCCCGTTTTTATAAGATTCTGAAGGACTTAGTATAGTATACTGGGGTTCAGATGACAGTAGAAAGTAAGCCAGTGGTGAGGAGAATCACTAATACTAAATCTAATGGTATAGAATTAAAACAGTTCTTTGTTCTGCAATACTAACATTCTAGGGGCTGAGTTATGTAATTTGTGCGCCGAAAAACTGGGATTTGTGCACCATTCTGCCTGCAAATCTTTCTTTAACAAATGGGGATTTGTGGGCAGAATGGTGCACAACCCTCCGTTTTTCAGTGTACAAATTCCATGAATCAACCCCACAGTGTGTTTGAGTAACAGTAAGAATATTATGGTAGTATTGTACTTACTTTATTTGTTTGGAATGAGCAGGTTTCTTCTGAGTTGTAGTTTGTACTTCAGATGCTGCTGCTTTTCAGGAGAGTGGTCTTCACTGCAATTGTAAAAGAAAGAAGTTAGTCATTTTGTGTGTTTATAGCACTGATGTTAATTTAGACGTTGATTTTTATGTTTTGTATAAGTGTTCTTGTTTGATAACTGAACATAGTGTGTGCATGCAGTTTCCTTTGACTATGTGCAGCCTTTATATTTTACTTGCAATATGTTAGTTCAACATGCTTTGCAAATGAGTAGAATACTAAGCATATGAAACTCACTTGGTTTCTTAGGGCTGTGTTATTGCATGTTAGGAGATAGAAGACATAATGATGTACTTGTTTTGCTATTTTTATAAGGTAAATGGCAGAAACTGTATAGAAAAGCATGGCATGTATGCATTTGTGAAGGTGTGGGTAATAAAGCAGAAGGATGTGATGTACAGGGAGTGGTGTTATTTCAGCTGTGAGCTTTTCAATGATAGTGTCTATCTGTGTGAGTCTATACAGATGCATGAACTTATCCTGGCTGTGTGTAATTTTATAATACACTACTAAGTGTTTTTCTACAATGATACTGTTATTTCTCCCATCTTTAATATTATAGTTTTTTGGATAGTTGTGTGTATAAAAAAATAATTTAGATAGCAGACAGGTTTGGAAGTGACAGTTGATTATAGCAGATGGGAAAAATAATAGTAAGTTAATTTTATAGGTTATACAGGTTAAGTGGCAGTTACTCTGTTTATATGAATTCATAAGAGTTGTACCTGTACTGTGCATAAAATATACACACATACCTGCGTTTGTATTCATGCATGTAGATATGCATACAGCTGCAAGTAGAAATCTTGGAGACTTGTACAGAAGTGTTTGTAGTAGGTGCTTTCCAATGATATGAAACTTGTACTCAGAGTTATCAACAGTACATTTGAAGTGCTCAACTCTGATGATGGAGTTAGATGTAGAGGTCTTGGATATGATTGGTGGATGGTTGTGTGACCACTTAGCTGTATCCAATAAGGGAATGGCACAAAGAGTGAAGTGGAAATGGTAGAAGGGCTGTCTAAGAGTTACGCGGTCCGCGGACACCGCGGCTGTCACGGACGGGGTGTGCCACATCCAGGGTTTTCCAGCAAATCCAGCATGGAAAGGGGACTGTAGCGATTACCCAATCCGGTGTTGAGGTTGTGGAGTTGTATTGAAAGAGACTGTGTGTAGTGAAGATGGCAGAGGTGGAGAAAGTCAGGGTGTTGGTGCTTCGAGATATTTTGTGCATGGTTTACAGCAGTATGCTCAATGCAGGCATGTGGCAAACAATTTTGATGTTAAAGGAGTGAAGGTGGCGTGGAGCACTGTGCCCGATTGCAATGTACAGGGAATTATACAAGTTTGTGAATATATGGGTAGGATGAACAGTCCCCATGTGGTAGATTTGCACTGTGGTGCTTTCCATTTGGGCTATGTCAGTGCCCCTACTTTGTTGGCAGATTTGGAACACTTGGTTCAAGCAGTAATGAACATCCTCCCAAATGCCAAAGTTATTTTTTCTGGATTAGTACCTAGGGCAATATGGGACAATAGTTCTGTTTTTTGTCCTCATCAAAATATTTCTAGGTGTGCAATCAACCGAGGCATGTGTGCTTTCATGCTTAGAGCTGGTATGTTCTTCTGTAATAATGAGAATATTGTTTCCAGTAATGCTGTTTATTTGAAAGAAGATGGCATTTCTTTATCTTTTATGGGAAATGCAATGCTGTTCTGGAATGAAAGGGTTGCTTTGGAGAAGGTTATGTGAAGATTTTAGGAGTAAAGTAAGATAAAAAATACAAAATAACAGGTGTCTGTCAAGCATCTGCAAACCCCCCCCAAAAAACCGACTCTTTTCAGAGCCAACCTTAAAGGGGAAATGGGGCACACTATTTAAATTTAAATTCACCACGCTCAGATTTTCGATATGTCCGCGGACATGGCGGTTGTCCGCAGACACCGCATATTACATACAGGGATTTTGGGGTGGAGAGGCATGCAAATGAGAATGAGTAGAGTAAGGGATTGGTCAATAAAGTTTACTGGGTGTGTTGTGTAAGGAGAGAGTTTGTCAGAAAGTCTTTTTTGTCAGAGAAGAACAGATAGCTATGGCTGTGTGTTTCAGAAAACAGATTATCTGGATTTTGGGAGATTCATGGATACAATGGTTGGAGGTGCATGCAGAACGCTGTGGAGTAGCTACAGATCTTGGATTCCTCATGTGGGAGTGCATTGGTATGGATTACGTGGAATGAATTGGCTGGACTTGCTACCTCTCTGTGCTACTTTGGAGACAGAGCATCATCCAGACATAATTATAATTCATTGTGGAGTGAACAGTTTAGGACATTTGTCTGGAATTTCTTTGCAATTTGCAATGAAAGAAGGACTTGGGAAGGTCATGGACATGTTTCCAAATTCTCAAGTAATTTTTTCTCGTATTACGCAGAGACAAATGTGGCTGCGTTCTTCTTCATTTGGTCCACAAATGGAGAAAGCGAGGTGCAGTGTCAATAAGGCTGTTTGTACCTTTTTAAGAGATGTTGGCATGTCCTATTTTCACAATGAAAATATTATGTTTCGGAGCACATACATTTTTTGCAGAGATGGAGTCCATTTTACTTATGCTGGCAATCAGATTTTTCTGAGAAATGTACAAAATGCATTGCAACCTTTTTTGGACTTACAGCCATCCATTTGCAGTAGGTGTTGACCATTTGAGGTTTTTTAAATACAAACAAACGCCACCAAAAGGCTCTTTCAGAGCCAACTCTTCCTCCCAGAGAAAAGTGCAATGGTTATGATAGGGCAATACTTTAAAATTGTATTTGTCCGCGAACTGTCCGTGGACTTCTAAAAAATGCACAGGGCCCTGCTCCATTCATTTGCCACTTCTATTTTTAAACTGTGAAAGGCAGCTCTGAAAATAGCCTTTTTGGGGGGGGGGTTGTTGTTTTGTATATATATATATTTTTTTACAAACAACACACTAGAAGAGAAGGGGAAAGGAGGGTAAGGAAGTGACACCAACTACAGGGATAAGAAAAGGCAGGTGGAGAGAGGAAGATGTAGGGTGGGCCTTATTTGGTAGGTAGCAGACCTTCTCATGCTCAGTGACTGCAGTCTCGAAAGCACTCCGAAGACTCTCCCACCTGCAGAGTACTGCGTCACAGTACATACACAATATTGTGATCCTCGAAAGGTAAGGGTCAACAGCATCATGGATGACCTGTGAGGCAGCTGGAGGGATGCACTGTCCCACAGGAGTGTCTCTTGTGGTGACAGGAGCGGAAACAGAGGATGTTGTAGAGGAACTCAACCTACTACGTTTATCACAAGGTACAACTTTGCAAACGGCCCCACCGTGGAACGACCTTAGGTGTTGCTTCATGGATGTCATACTAAAGCTGTACGAACCAGGTCTCCCATGACTCAGCACCATTTTGCAATGGTTGCAGGTGACCTTGTTTGCATGTGCTTTTGGTATGTCACCATGAATGGTAAACAACCGCCACACCCAAGACTGCTGATAGTAGGGACTTCCACTACCTCATCCTCTTCATCCTCTTCATCCTCCTCCTCTAGATCCTGACACATGTTCCCCTCTGCAGGTCCTTGGGGAGGTGTTGGTGGTGGAGGGGGTGGGAGTGGTGCTGAGGCACTAGTATCACCAGCTGGAGCAGCAGCAACCACAGATGCCATCAGGTCTGATGATGGGAAGTAGCAAGAGCAGCAAAATCAGCAAGATCATCAAAAGCCAAAATAGACAAGGCTCTGTGAGGTAGCCAGAAGCACAATGAGGATGAGCTCTGGGGTGTGGCCTTTTATAGGGGTGCTGGAGCACGCTAGGCGGACAGCTGCTCCATCCGCGGACAAATCAAACACCCCAAAAAGGCTCAAAAATTTCCAAAAAGTATGTAGAAAGCCAGGGTCATTGTCTGGGACATGTGCAATGGTGAATCTTTACTGTAAAATACTTTGGATTGTCCAAATAAATACTTTAAAAATGTTCTAGGACCCGTACAGTGTCCGCAAATCAGGACACACACTTAGCGTGGGTGCGGTCACATGATGACGTTGCGAACACATCCGCGAATGGGACGGGTGTCCGCAGGACACCAAATGCATAGGAACTGTTGCGTGCATGCACGCGGGTGTTCTACGGACAGTGTTCGGGTCCTCAAACTAATTAAAAGTGTGACATACGTGAGACAGACAGTTACAGACAGGCACGATGTTCGTAGGACTTATGGGTGTGTTGCGCATGTGCTTAGATGTTCTACAGATAGTTCAGACAGGTATAGTATCCTTAGGACACCTCCATTCTGGTTAATTGTGGACATTCCGGACACTGTGTGAGTTCTACGAACAGTTCCATGTTGCTTGTGGACAGTACGGACAGGTATAGTGTCCTTAGGACACCTCCATTTTGGTTAATTGCGAACGTTCCGGACACCGAATTTGTTCTAAGAACAGTTCCATTTTGCTTGCGGACAGTACGGACAGGTATAGTGTCCTTAGGACACCTTCATTTTGGTTAATTGCAGACATTCCGGACACCTAGTGTGTTCTAAGAACAGTTTCATCTTGCCTGCGGACAGTACGGACAGGTATAGTGTCCTTAGAACACCTCAATTTTGGCTAATTCCGGACATTCCGGACACCGAGAGTGTTTTAAGAACAGTTTCATTTAGCCTGCGGACAGTACGGACAGGTATAGTGTCTTTAGAACACCTCAATTTTGGCTAATTACGGACATTCCAGACACCGAGTGTGTTCTAAGAACAGTTTCATCTTGCCTGCGGACAGTACGGACAGGTATAGTGTCCTCAGGACACCCCCATTTTGGTTAATTACGAACATTCCGGACACCTGCGCTGACCGCGGACCCCTTAACTGCCTTTTTAAAAAAAAAAACACAAAGGACTGAATTAAACCACACATAATATTTTTTTATTATTATACACTGATGTAAAATGTATGAAAGAGACGGGGAAGCAGAAACTGACACAAATACAGGGGAATTAGGAGTTTGGAGAGGATCGATGGGAGGGGATGAAGGGATGGAAGTCTCATCATAACGTTTTTCTTGGTGGTGAGGGTTTGGGGATAGTTGACTGGGACATGGAGAGGGGGAACAGGTACATGTGGGACAATGATATTTAATTTTTTCTTTTATGTGGTCCTCCACAAAATGTTTTAAAAGCTTGAAATTTTCCATAAGCATATCCATTTTTTGTTCCATGCGCTGTAGAGTATTTTCTAATGTCTCTTTTGCTGTATTATTTTCAATGTTTGTATGGTCTGTTAAAAGTGTCTACCATTAGTATCACTGTCTTCAGACATTTCCTCACGTGGGAAATTTTCTTTAAGCCATTCCAAAGTACTGGACATTTCTGTGTAAAAAAAAATCTATTACTTTTAGTGTACCAAATACAGAAAGTTTAGAAATATATAAGAAAAATGAAGTTTACTTACTAGTTTCTGGTAAATTGTGTTCTTACTGTTGTGTAGGTCTGCTGTTGCTCCTAGCTGTGCAGTTTCTGTGAGGTAATTATGTTGGAAGCATATCTTTTTTGTTTTGGTATATTCTATTTTAGTACATATGGTATTTAAATGGATGGTTGATGTGTTACATATATAGGTTGCACTTCTTATTTATTATTACATATAATGGGTTTATGTGCTGCTTTTTGAACTTGTTCAGTGTTTATATGGCATGATAGAATAATTTAAGATCCTCCTTGAGTTTTTGGGTAGTGTTGATGTTGTCCGCGCCCGTCCGCAAACATACGCACAGTCCGCGGACATCAAAATCACTAGCTGGGGATTTAATATGTTCTAAGTTACATGTATATAAAGTAAGGGAATGCTAGTAAACATCTATCAAGGGAGGTTATGGTTAAGTTGTGCTACTAAAAACCTATGAAATTCAGTAAAAAAAACGTTGTTAAAGGAACGTTATGTTTCAAAGTAAAACCGAAAAACCCCTGAAAATCACTAGTTATGGTAAGCTAAGCAACCATAACTCGCGCCACCACCGTGCATTGCTAAGATTAACACCCAGGACATCAAAGAGGACATCACAAATGTCATTGATGACATCACTGATGACATCACATGTGCATTTACTTTTCATGAAAAGTCTGTACAAGGGATTCTTATTATAATGTTGACAAAAAAGTGTCAAGGATCATTGGAATAAATATCATGAGCTATGTAGTGCATTAAGCACTGCATTGATATAAATAGCATTCTATTATGAAGTTATTTACAGTATAGTAAGCTACTCATGTATAAACATAAGAATTGTGTGCAGCATACATGATGGAGGTGCAATATTCATAATCTTCTCATGTTGAATAGTGATATGATAAATGCTTTCTTATTAGAGTTTTGCGTTCTGTGCAACATGTAATAAGTAGCTAATAAAACCCACTTACTACATAATTTCATTATTACATACAAAACACAAAGACAAATATGAGTACATAAAGGAAAAATGAAGTGCGCAAAAGAAACGCAGTAGAACCAGAAAGTGTCCATAACTGATTATCTTTATGCAAATCAATGACATTTGTGATGTCATCTTTGATGTCCTGGGTGTTAGTCTTAGCAATGCATGTAGGTGGTGCGAGTTATGGTTGCTTAGCTTACCATAATTGGGGAATGTGCAGTGTTTGTTGGTTTCACTGTGATGCGTAACATCCCTTTAACAAAGTTTTTTTTTACTGAATGTACATATATATATATGGC